>NC_073725.1:111647260-111951292 GCF_023634155.1 Falco peregrinus | reverse complement strand
CACTTGCTTTCTGCAAGCCTTTCCTGAACACCACTCCCTTAGTTTGCTAAGGTTATCACAAAACAAAACAACCAACCACTTCAGGCCTGACTTCAAAGAGCTGTCTCTCACTACTGTCAAAGGTAGGGGGGAAAAAAAGCAAAAAAAAAAAAAAAAAAAAAAAGAGAGAAAGTGCTTGAAAGCAAGTAACAGCAGAAATATTCTCAGATACAGACGGCTTTAGCACACAAGCCTGGAACTGCTGTTAATTCCATAAAGGTATAACACAAAACATATTGCCAATAAGTTTTGACTCGAGTGTTCCAACTCTGAGAACTATACGCAGCCTTGCAGTACCTGTGGTATGATTTAAAATAAACACCAACCCCCAAAAAAACCCGTATTTTAAGTTTGAAAGAACATTTTTAGACATGTGTAATAAGCATTTCTTCAGCAAAACTAAACTTATTTTCTTTTCAGGTCTGTGAAACTTGATTGTTAAAACTCCCCCCACATCTTTACAGATCTAATTACCAAAAATCTACCTAGAACTTCAGCAGAGTTGATAAAGACAGCAAGAACAAACTAGTAACTTTCTATGCAAACACGACACCTATATTCTTCATCACTCAGCCAACTAAGGCAAACAGTAAGCAAATGACAGAAAGCAAAGAAGAAAAACCAACCAGTGACTTTCAGATGGCCAGTCACAATTTTAGTTTAACTTTATGCTATTCCCTCCCTACCAGTATTACCTCAATTATCCGGCTGTCTACAGGCATTGTAGTGCTAACCATATGGACATTTGGTGTGGATGTAGATCGCTGTCTTTGGGAAAGAGAGCCCTCAGAGGAAGGATTTGATGTGTTGAATGTGAAGGCATGAGGTGTAGAATACCTGTGCTGGGAACTGAGAAGGAAAGAAGAGAGAAAATGAAAGTTGTGGTTATTTTTTCCCCTCTAGCAATTGAAAAATACCGTTCAATGTAACCTGTCCAAAAGCAATACATGCAGAATTCCAAACAGAGAAAAAGTTGGGACTTGCACACTAACTAAACTATTTGGTCAGCTGAATCATTCTCAGCTTAACTTAGGAAACAAATTAAAAATCTTGGAAGATCTTGTCAGCTCACATGTCTGTTTCTGCCATTATAAATTTTGCCACAGTTCACCTCAATCCCCACCAAATCACATTTAATATGCTGATAAAATACTGGCTTTGCTGGATTAATTCAGATCAGTGAAATTTAAACAAACTGCTCGCTGTTAAATGCACAGCTTAAGAGCTACTTTTACTGCTAAGCCCTGAATTTGTAAAGGTTTGCAAGGCTGTTCAATGGTTCGCATAGAACAGCCAGCAAGGAAGTCGTGAAACCCAATACCAGTTAAAAGGAGGCCAACACTAGAATCCAGTTCAACAAAGAGTTATAAATCACAACTTAAGGTCACTCAAACCTTATTCATCCCAAATCACACAAGTATCTTAACTGAAACCATCCAGCCTTCACAAAAAGCTTAAAAAACTATCAAGTTAATGAGTCATTGTTCAACGATACTGGAGATAGAGTAAGATGGCAAAGAGAACATAAGATCAATTCCTGATGCAGTTCCCACTAAAATAAATAAATAAATGCATAGAACCATTTGCAAGTCAGCTACGTGCTCTGTGCCTCATTCCTGAAAAGGCCACGATTTTTCAAAGGGATGTAGAAAAAACAAAAGATGGCCTGCCCTCTCCAGCCTCTAGAATTTCAAGGAAAAGAATACAGGCATAAATTAGGATCAGAAGACAGGCCCCTTTGAAAGGAAAGCAATTTTTATTCTAGCATTTAAAACTACAGGAATGTTCTCTGTAGGTGTCAGAATTTTCTTTGAGGAACATATTTTCAGTTTCCACTGTTCTCTCTTTAAACTCTTATCTGTCATCGTAACATTAGAATGTTATTTTAGTTTATGTATGCAAGTCATGCAAAACGAGTTACAAACCCTTACATGTATACCACCTGATCAAATAAAATTAATCCACAAAAATAACAAAGGGAGCCTTGAATTTTCTTAAGCAGGAAAACAAAGGTCCCCAGAAAACCTTTAATACACTCTCTTAAAGTCTTAAGACTAAAAATTAAAAATAAACCCAAATCACTTTTTGCTTGAATCTCAGAACAAGGAAGGTCACTATATATTACCTACAATGAAGTGGTGTTGCCTTCTTGGACATTTGTCCCAACCTTCTATACGACTGTTTTATTTTTGAGGAGTTGGGGTTTTTTGGTTTTGGGGTTTTTTTTTAAACGACTGTATTTCCCAAAACAGAAATGACAGGAAATACTAGCTTACCTAACAGGTATCCGGGAGACAGACTCCCGCATCCGTCTCATTGTCAAGGGAGGTAGTGCAGGGACACCACTGTCACTGATATTTGAATTTGGGAACAATCTGAAATATCAACAAAAACAATTACAATTTCAACTGCTACACTACCTCCTGTACAATGCTCTTGAAAGCTGAAAATTTAAAGGGCTGTTTCTTTCCAGCATAATTAACTTCATGAACGCATTCTTATACATAGTATTTTCCCTCTGCGTATGGTATGACTGAAAACTATGACTTCAGACTCCCAAAGAAAATTTCTACGTGTTCTTTCTAAACTTATGATACAAATCTTTTTTCATCAAACCTCAGATTTTCCTGGAAGGGTATTCAACACCAATTTTTTTATATTTCTATTAAAACCAGGTAGCATCGAGTGGCACAAGTCATCTTACACTCTAATGACCGGTCAGTATAAGAAAATACATAACTATATGACCAAGTTCCGTTACAAAAAAAAAAAACATTCACCAAGACACATAAAATCAGTTCTAGATTTTAACACTTTTGCATAAAACAACTTCTTCTAACATATTTCTAATCAACATTAGGAAAGTATTATCCTTCCTCAGTTTTCTCATCATTCCAAGCATTTTCAACAGGGTGTCAAAAGTTGTGTTAGTTCTGAACACTCACGCTCCCAACAGCTAAAAACCAACTGAATCATGACCTTTTTTCCTTCCAAAAGAAGCGTTATGCTAGAGGAATTACTATTACTCTGCTGAAACAGCAGGCATTATAGCAACTGCCTGGTCATTCAGAAACTGTTTGCTTGTCCCAGAATATTAAAGTTTACAGCAAGAACAAAATGCATTTAATGTAAATGGCCTTCTTCACCTGGCAGTAGACAACCATTGCTGACTGTTTCATGAAATCAATACACAAGTTCTGTATACCAATGAAAATGACTACACCCCAATAATCCAACTTTATCTCTATAATGAGATTAAAAAAAAAACAATGCTTGTCTGTCACAGAGAGTTAGTGTTGCTATTAAAAAGGAACAGTCCTTACAAGAGTTGCCTGATATTGCTCCAGTCGACACACATGGTTGGAACTTTAGTGCTGCAGTGTTCGTGGAATTTATAACCACATGTCTGACACCGAAACCCATTTAGCAGGAACTTCTGGCAGATGTCACAGAAAGCAAGCTTTAGAAATGTCTTCCGAGCCTAGAAAACATTAAACGATTAATTCAAGCTACTAGCTTCTCTTCATTAGCCGACATTAACAACTTCAGAGCTTGACATAAATAAATACCATGTT
Source organism: Falco peregrinus (assembly GCF_023634155.1). NCBI lineage: Eukaryota > Metazoa > Chordata > Aves > Falconiformes > Falconidae > Falco > Falco peregrinus. Next base: position 111,947,678 of record NC_073725.1, on the reverse strand, counting down.
AAAATGTTTCAGTACCCCCAAAGTGCTACTGAACTTAAAACCACAACTGAGTATTCTTGCATATATTTCCAGTCTGGTTAGAAACCTGGAAAGCTTACAAACATTTAGGGCTTTGTTTATCTAATTATTTAAATTAAAAAAAAAAAAAAAAAAAAGGAAAAGTGTTTGTCAATATTGTGCACTCAGTAAGGTGGTAAGAGTTGCGTGGGCCAAGAATTAAGTTTTTAGTATCACAAAGTGAAGGAGGATTAGACTGTAAGAACTGCCTAATTATTGTTTGTTCATCAAAATGCCTGTTGTCTGTTTATGACTAACCAATACCTCCTGCATATGAAATAAATTCCTTAGTAAATACAACAGGTTCAGGAAATTCTACTTTGTTAAATGACATCTAACATTTATTTTAAGGCTTCTGAAATATGAAAAAAAAAACCAAAAAACACTAAAATGGACCAAAGGGTTTCTTCCTCCGGAGCGTACTGTTGGAGGAAGCCTCAAAGCCTGAGCTTCTTCCAGATCTGGACATCTTCCAGATTTCTAAAAATGTAAAAGTAAAGCTACTTCCAGTTTTTGTAAATTAATGCTAACCTTTCTAATGGATCTAAATGATTATCATTTAGTTTTGCCACTTGGCACAATACATTTCTGGACAAAACAACAAAAAGGCTAGAATATAGGAACAGAGTTCCTTCTCAGGGAGAACAAAGTAATGCCAGGTAAAACTGTTAGGCATTATCTCTTCACAAAAGAAAAAAAAAAAAAACCAAACAGCAGCTCTCTATTTGCTCTACACTGGGCAAATAATCTGTTTTTGAGAAGAAACTACAAATCTAAAGTCTTCAATGCTGCCCCCACCCCCAAAAAAACCTACTCTCTCAAATTACGAGGCAGCATTAGTTCACAAAACATTATGACCTTGCAGAATTAACAGCACCCCTGTACATTCACAATTACCAACAGTCCAATAAAGCCGCCAGACTTATCCACTCTTTCTTGACTGATGAGCCAGAGGCTGAAAATGCAAATTATCTCCTGGTTCTGGACTTTAAGGACATGGTATCTTAGTATGACAATTACAGAAGTAGGTATTTATATAAAATAAAAGTGGCAATCATCAGATCTTTGAAGAATACGTGTAATGTGAGCTTTTAAAGTCTCTGACACCTAAGAATCACTAAACATAAATAGAATCCTGGCATTTCACTGCAAATGGATACTTAGCCAATCTAATCTGTGGGAAGTAGGGATGAAGGAATCAAGTCATCACTGCTGAAATCCCTACCTTGTGTTTAGAGCCAAAAGGTACCCAATGCCTAAACCATCCTTTGGTTGAATACATTGTTCAATTTACACAATTTACATCAAAATACAGAAAATAAAAAGCTTACAAAGTTGTGTGTAGTGAGTGGAACATGATCAAGAAAGTCCACTTGCAGTTCCTCTCCAATCAAAGAGGCAGCATCTGTATTCCAATCCAAACGCACCTTTTTTCTGAAAGAAAGAAAATGGGGACAACAAAATTAGTTAGGAGGTAAGAAAGCTGGCCTAATCAATGATTTATGTTTTGTGAGTTTTCTTGAGTGAACTGAAAACAAATACAAAAAAGCGTGGCTACCCTCTTATAGTGAGCTATATTCACTTAAAAAATTAGAAGCAACTTTGAAAATGTAGCAATTCACCTCTTTTCCTATTTTTTAACGTAAAAGTCATTTAGATATAAAGATTATTCGAAATAAGACACCTAGAAGCTGTAATCGAGTCACAGAAATACCCTTATAAACAAAACAAGAAATTATGAATGGCAGACTTAGTGACATGAAAGCCATATTACGTGCTTCAGCACTGAAGTTACTGGTGACCCCAGAATGGACTCAGTTACATAGAGAAGTAAACCCACAAATGACTGCCTCATGACTGAGGCTTAAAAGAGCATTAAGCCCAAGCCTTAAGAGGTGTGAAGTTAAATGTATTAACTCCATGAGATACCTTCACTCCCTCAGCTTGTAAAAGAATCATTTGGTATTTAATAGCAGCATCCCCGGTCCTACAAAAAATAAGGAATATCTGAAGTGAGATTTAAATCCAAACATTGAAAAGTTGTAGAGGAATGCAGAGCCTTAAAACTGAGCACACAAAGGAGATGTTCATTTAAGTGATGGCTAAGAATCACTAGCACTGAAGTTTAATCAACTACAAATGCAGAGGAAAAACACATCTCGAATACAAAGGCGTATCATCATTTCAACTAGAGCATGACAAAAGCCTCTGCAAGAACACTACAAGCACTTGAGCGTACCCCTCAATTTCGAACATTTTTAATACTTAGATTTAAAACAAAAATATTTTTTTTAATACCCAGGAAGCTGAAGGAGTTGCCCTAGAGGAGGGTAAAGAAAGCAAAATGGAAGTGTTCACAAACAACTTGTGTTTTTAAAAAGAAACTAGTGAGAGAGGAAGAAAGCATTAACGCTGCTATTCTAAACCCAAGATTATTACATTCTCTAGTTGAAAGTTTCACATAAAACATTCCAGACTCTTACCCTTTTGGTTCAGTAAGAAGTCGAAAAACTGCACAGCATTCTGGCTGCAGACCTCTTACTTTAAGTGCCTTCATAAGACAGTCATGTAAAGTCATCCCATTTCGCACATTTACCTGTGGCCAAAGGAAAAAAGTTTTAGTCAGTGATTACAGAATTTGGTTAAGCTTTGGGACCCAAAAAGTATTAATTTTTTTTATTTAGAAGTTAGAGTAAAACTGCACAGCTGTTCACTTTTGAAGTTAATGAATAGATAAATAAAAATGCTTGTATGATGTAACAAGAGACTGCTGCACCTTCCGATTTCACTTGCCACACATTAGGCCAACCTGCCAGGCAGGCATGTTTTCTGCCACAAACGTAACTATTGCATGCTTATGTAAAGGAAGTTTTGAATCCATTTTATAATGTTTCCATTTCTTACAATTACTAAATTTCTGTGAAACTGGATTTTATACAGCATGCATACAAGTTGGTAGCCTATAAAAAGTAACAGAAATGCAGGCAAATGGAGTTACCTTAAGTGTAGAAAAAGGCTTAATTTAGATTTCAGAGAACTTGGCATAAGACTATTATTAGTCTACTGAACTCCAAGAAATCCAATAGAAGCGTTCCCTCAAGAAGTTTCACTTCAGCTTTAACTACCATACTTCACTATGACCATCCAAGTGAAGAAAATGGTGACAGCAATGACTAAGTATTTTACTTCACGCAGGCATCAGTGTTTAGGTCAGCCAACTACGTATTTAACATTCAAAGACAGTGAGTAAAGTATCGTGCTCATGTGTATTGGAAAAATACAGCACTGAGGTAGGGAAATACAGGTTCTCAAAATACAGACACACTGTTTTCAAAATATGTCCTCTGGAATTAACAAACCGAGGACAACGCACTTAGTTACAATAAGACTTTGTGTGAGCTTGACATACCTGCCATAGTGTTAGCAAAGGGAACAGTACAATGTCTCTTACACAAAGGTAATGTAGACTTACCACCGTGCGCTGCTTGTTGGGCAAGAAAACACGAATGGTATTACTAGTTTTGGAAGTATCTGATATTTTGCCATCATCAGATGCTCGGCGTTGATAACCGAACTGCTGGACAATAGTAGGCGAAATACAGTTTGGGCCATCAAAGACAGAATCCTTGAGTCCAAAACCATTACTGATCGTCTTCCAAGCTCCCTGAATGTGCTCCATTGATGCAGTCTGAGAAACAAAAATTGAGAAAGTCAGGGAAAATTACAACATACTTCGCTATACAGTGGTATTCTCTCTTCCCGAGACAATGGACTTCACAGCCTCTTTTGAAAGCATCTGAAAACTGCTCTGCCTTCTCCCTTGTGACACGATCAACCTACAGATACATGGTACAGTTCACCCACATCTGCAAAATTAGCCTGAGTCTTGAAAGCATTTGACTTTCTGCACATGAACATATCATCAGAAATATATACATAATTCTTCTCACTGCACCGCTGATATCACAGAAGCACTTTACCATCGTGTTAATTTAAATAATCAGTGCCTGAGGGGCCTTCAGAAAAGTGGCTAGATGCAGGCCAAAATAGTCATGTAAGGCAGATATGGCATGCAAACAATTAGCACAGACTGTACTGTTAAGAGGCCCATCAAGACTTATAATTAAAAAAATTCATTGAGAAAATTGTATTTTTATCAGTGATCTTGGAGCTTTGGTTTGGGGGGGAGGGGGCAGTGTTGATTTTTTTTTTTAAAAAAAAAGGTAGCAAGTTTCGTATTTTTAGTATACAACAAAATACACAGCATTTTATTAGTATCACAGTTTACACAGTATGAGACAGGAAAAAAAAAAAAAGTCAAAACCCACACACACTATGCTCTATTACATTTCAGCACAAACCTCTGCCAGTGAAGGGACATGAACAGCCCCCTCTGCACACTTCCAAATCAGCACATAATATATTTTTGCACACTCAGGTGCAAAGATAAAAGTACCAGTATTTTTCTTCCCCAGCTATCACAACTTCAATGCAGCTTGAACTCCAAATTATACTCCAAATCCATCTTGTTCAAAACTAAGTGAAATCAAAGTCTGAGACAGTTTTGAACAAAGAAACATACTCCCCACTAAATTTCCAAGTAGTTAGATTCACTACGAAGCCTTCAAAAATAAAAAAAAAAAAAAAAAAAAGAAAAAAGGAACAGTGAAAATAGGCATGGTAATTCATTTCCTCCATAAAACTGCATCCCTCTATAAACATCCAAGAAACTGATGTTCAGAACTACATAGTGCAAGTGCACATCTTCTGTCATGTTAGCAGACTGTTTCCAAATCAGTCTTCAGTGGTTGTGCACACCACCTATATCCCTGTTCACCTGTATGAAAGGTAAAGAAAGTCGTATTAAAGCTGCAAAGTCGAAGAGCAAATCAGTCAAGAAATGCCAGAGTACAGGTCTGCCAAGCAACCCTAGTTCCATCCCCTTACGGTACAGGAAAGACTTGCCCTGAAAGACCCATAATGTTCCCCTGAAATCACTAACAACTCAATTCAATATACACTAACAAACACTCCTATCAGCATCTATTAAAGTCTAATTTCATGGTCCTGTCCTCCTCTGTTGCAAATTACTTGAACCCTCCAACTCACTTCCTTATGCCCTTCTGTGTAGCACCCATGCAAATAAGAAGAATAAATTAAAAAAAAAAAAAAAAACAACCACACTCCTCCTATCCCAAACATTCACGTGCTTATGTCAGAGACAAGACAACAATGTTTGTTAAAGAGCCAACGTAATGGAATTCGTGTGGAGAAAAAAAAAAAAAAAAAAAAAAAAAAGAAAGAAAGAAAAAAAAAAAAAAAAAAAGATCTCCACTAGTGTTAAGTGTCCATTTTGGGATGCCCAGAAGGATAAATTTGAATTTCACAGTGTTTTCTCTCACAGCACAGCTCTGAAAAGCCTTAGCTAGTGTTCCAAGTACTTCACACTGCTACAGCCCTAAACCCAGATCCGACTAGTAGCTAGAAAGGAAACGTGTAACAACAAACTTAAAAGAAAAAGGTTTGGTTTATAGGAAGCACCTACCCTCCCACGCAAACTCTGCAGAACTTGGGGCCTCTTAAGGCTCTCTGCTACAACGGGATCTTTTGGATATTTCACGAACATTTCTTTCCCTGACAGGGTGCATACCCTCTCTTCCTCTCCTATCAGTCGTCGTTATTCCTGCACCAATCCATCAGTTGTGCAGCTCCAGTTGTTCAAAGGTTCAAAATATTTAAATGTCAGTAACGACTTCAAACTCAATATACAGTTGAAATCTAATAGGATTTAGATACTTAGATATTATTTTTATTTTGTTTTAATTTATGGCACATAAATGACAACAGTCTTGCGCTGTGAAAAAAGGGAGCAAGGAATAGGAAGACATAGAGACATTCTGAACAAGTAAGAAAGGAGGGGAGATAAAATTCAGGAATACAACCGAGTTCAGCATGCACAAGCAACTACAACCATCTTGCAGTTCATATGCATTACCCTACTGCCAAGAATCAGAAAGGTGAAAAAAGTTACATTCAGTTGCAACAACTGTGCATATGGACAGCTCAAAGAGCAACAGGTTAAATGGTAACAATAAAAACAGAGTTGAGATAAACTGTTTGATAAGAGGGGCAAGCAAGATAAAACCCAGACAGCTTGTTCTCTTTCCTCCTCTTAACTTACCCACTCTGGGGAACCCTACTTCATTTCACCCTTCTGGGTAACACATGAGGCAAAACAAGAGGAGTTCAACTGGATTTCTCGACTGAGTAAGTTAAGGAATAGAGGGGCAACCATCAAAATCTCACTGCTGTCGCTGCTGCTGTAAGTTGACAACACCCTAATGTTACAGCCTTTATGTTTAATATTTTGACATGCTGTCAACATTTCCTGAAAACTTCAAGAGAAAACAGGAAATGACAAAAAGTTCAGATCCACACCTTGACAAAAGCTAAGCTTTGTACCAAAAAAGGTACTTCCCTGCGCTTACGGTGTTCTCTTGTCCAAATATGAAAGGCCTACTGCACACTGTAGAACACAGAAGATGCCAGAAACACATTCTGAGGTTGTCAGAAAGGCAGCAACTGCTATCAGCCTTCTGTACAATACAACGTCAGTTGTATCTTTGATCAGGCATTTGCATGCTTCTCACTCTTATGATCTTTGCCTCAAGTAAATGGTGGCTATTCTAGGACTGTGTACGTTTGGCATAATCCACTCTTCCAGCAATGCCCTGCTCTCTCTTGCCACCATGCTTCACCAGCACATTTTCGCCACCTTTTTGGCTGCAGCTGATTATTGTCTCCGTGGCAGCTTGGGTTTGCTCACAAATGTTGAGAGTTCTTTTTCTACAAAATGACAGCACCTCCTGACCTCAGCAGGCAAATTTAGAACATGCCACCCTTAGGCCTCCTTCCTGCCTGAGCTGAAGGCTCTGCGTTCTACTCACACACCTCAAGAAGGAACCACCACTGAAGAGAGAAGATGAGAACTTGGCTCAGATCTGGCCTGGAGTGGACAACAATCTGCAAGTGGCCTATGGGTAGAAAGGTAGAGGAGAAGAAAGGGAAGTTTAAAAAGCTATTTGAAGTCTCCTAAGGAGAGACCGAGGATCCATGATGAAAAGTTGCTAAACCTGCTCTTGGCTTCTATGGTGCAAGCACATGCACTTGGTAAGGTAGAGCTTGTAAAGAAACAGAAATCAATTGTCCTGCTGTGAACTTTTGCAACTATTCAGAGGCAACCCTCATGTGGGATGGCAGGAGGCTCCAGGTCCTCAGAAGTACCTCTCCACTCAGGCCAAGAAGAGTCCAGTCAAGAATGCCTGACTGATACCACATGGGCAGCCACTGGACATGTTCACTTCCCAAACCTAGTCACTGTTCTTACTCCAAATTATTATCCTGGAAGAACAGAGACATTCATAAAAGCTGCTTCATAGGAAGCAATTTACAAATGAATTAGACCTTTCCCCTGCCTTCTAATGTAAAGAAAGATAGCTTAAAAAATTTCATAAGTATATACTAAAACATCCACTTTGAACTCAAACAGCTCACTGCATACATAGATACAAGGTAAGAGAATTAGCATGGCAACCACTTGACCAGCTTCGAACTGACAAAAAAGATTTAAATATAATCACACAACATAATATTCACATGCACATGATTTCTACACCAACCACAGGACCAAACAGCAGCAAAAGGGACATACTATGTCCTAGGACACAGGTTAGTGTGTCCACCTTCTGGCCACGTTAACAGGTAAGACATGCACGCTGCCCTAGCATTGATTTGTTTATTCATTTTGTGTCTTTTGCTCCAACCAGCAATTGATGAAAGCTATTTTTACAGAAACTACATTTATTTTCTCCAGCTCTTCCAAGATTTACACCAATTCGCTCTAGTGAAAAGATGTCAGATATGTTTCAAAGGGAAATTCAATTTAAAATAAATGAGATTTTACAGTGATGCCTTTATAAATACATAATTTCGGTTTGTCTATTCCAGAAAAACTAGCTTTTCTTCCTCTAAATGAGTTACAAGCATGTTTCTGAAATATAACCATTACCAGATACCAGAATTATGTTTATGCCATGCTCAAACAATCCATTGCCAGCTGAATGTTTTCAAGTATCTAATTTTTTTAAAATTTTTCTTCCTGCAACTCTTCACTTTCATGAAAACTACTTCAAATAGTGTGCCTACAACTGAAAAACTGCAAAAGCAGCATTCAAGGAACATTTGGAGATATTAAAGTGTATCAGTCCCCTTGTAGACCCAAGTACTGCTATGAAACCAATGATTTGTTTCATATTAAACATTCAATCTGAGCAGAAAAAAAAGAATAACCTCATACTACTCCTCCACCTCCCATAGGTATACTGCACACTGTGATCAAGACTGCACTTCCCATCAGTACTTTTTGCATAATTACTGGTTTTGATAGTCATTTGAACACACATTAAAACCAAATGCACAAAACAGCTATGCAACATGCAATCTGACAGTAACAAATTCCTACAGATGATTCACTCATATCCACTCAAATCATACACATATCATTCACTCGTATCCAAAAGATACTTCAAGTTACTTTAACTATTTCCAAGACTAGCAAAAAGTGTTTAGTTTGAACTGCTAAAAACTCCTGTCTGTCTCCCTAAGGAATGCTGAAACTGGCAATGAAGGAGTCTGAATGTTCACAGGATACAAAGCTAAACTCCTCTCCTCTTGAGTTCAGGTTCCTTGCCCTTTCCCTTTGTTTCTGAAACAAACACCAAAACTTTTAATGAAAATGTAAATACAGTGCCCCTTCCCAACACACACACGCTGCCATTTTTGCCACACAATTAATAGTCACACTGTTTAATGAAATACATATACAAAGGCAAAACACCACAGAACAAAACCCAGAATCCATTTCAAAATTAACACTTTTGTTAGAAAATGTAAGCTTTAAAAGTTGCTTGTAAGGAAAGTTTTCACCTCTGACACAAAAAGATCAATAATACATTCACCTGTGGTCTTTTCTGTTCCCCTCCCATACAGCAATTCTCAATTGATTTAGTATTGCATGGGTGACCAGTTGTCTGGGGGGGGGGAAAGAAACCTACACCAAACATGCACCTATCGTGATAAATAGCAGTAATTTTTAAAGGTAGCTTTTCATAGCAGTAAAAGACAAATATGGACCCATTCCTATATTAATAAATAAAGCTGTGATCCATGTAAACATAAATGCTGGGCATGAACTAGGATCATCTAACAACCCAACCAGAACTCATACATTTACAAGGTCAGCATTTTCCTTGAAATGTCCTTCATTTTAAGAAATCGACACCAAAAAGCAAGCTCCCCCTAACAGAACTGACCAAAAAAGTTTACAAACTAACAGAAGGAAATGTTATTGTTCAGGGAAAAAAACCACACCACCAAACAACACAAAACCCAAAAAACAACCAATACTGAAAGGTTACACATCTAATTTCTGCCTCAGATCTTGGAAGTATCTTTTCTAATCTTTTTCTCTGAACCATTCATTTCCTAGTCACTACTTCAGCCATTATGCTGCTAATACTTTGAAGTATTTAAGGAAAAAAGTAACATTGGTTTTCCAGCAACTGGGTTCTACAGTAAGGAGGACACAAGCAATACAACTCAGTCTGACAGGCTTTCAGATTGATTAATCCTTTGCAAGATGAACACCTTTTTGTATTTAACAGTAACTTTCAGAGCACAACTTTGCTTAGTAAGCATCCACCAAGTCACGCTACTTGGCTGCAACAGGCTGTACTTTGGGCTCCGACAGTAGGTATTTGTCACCAAAACCATCTGTACCTTTGGTTGCTCTGTGCCTGTTCTCCTCTGTTGATTAGAATGGCTCCAGGCTACTTTTCCTAATCAATTTTTAGGAAGATCAGTTTGGTTTGTCCTTTCCACACAGATCATTCCAGTATCAGTCACCCATTTCTCTCACAGACAAGAAACCTTGGACAAGCATTTCCTCCCCCCCACCCACCCCCCCCAACCCCCGAAGTCTTTCAATCAACTGTACGTACATTCTCAGACACATGCCTATTTGCATTCTGAACTTGCTCATGCTTGAATTGTTTCAAGTATGGATGAAAGCCCCAAACTGTGTTTACAGTTGCCTGGAACTCATCCACTTTACACCAAGAATGAAAAAGTTACTCAAATGTCAGCAATCTACCAAATGCCCTTCCCACACAAGTTCTCAAGGATTAAACAAAAGTGACTGAGAATCTCAGCACAAAGAATTACTGGCTCTGTCCTCCCTCAGCTGCACATGGTCAGTGAAGTAACACTGAGGACACCACCACCAAGAACATACCAGTGTTTAAGCCAACCTCAGTTTTGCTGCAAAGGAACACAGCCTGGCACTGGATTATTCAAGGAACTGCTGGGAGCTGCTAGGTACACAAGCTAACTGTACAGTTCAGACACACCACAGTTACTGTTAAAATATCATTGCAAAGTACCAGACAATGCCAGATTATGTGTACCTTTAGAATAGGATGCAGCAATCCAGCTAATTCAACAGTTAGGTGTTCTCTGCATTCACTCAGGGCAGCTTTAAAGTAATAAATGTATTTTATTGAATGTGGGCTCTGTGCCAGAACCAGCAGTGCCACCGGGAGGTCAATACTGCAATTCTAAGAGCCTGGGCGTGGAAACAATGTACAGATGGGGGGCAGGGGGGCAGGGAATATGGGCAATAGCACCAAGAAAGGTTTGGAAGGGGCCTTGAGATATTTTTCTGTGAGAAGATAGAACAAATGATTCTCCCATATATTTTATAACAAAGTGCACCTGGGAATAGTTGAACATATGTTTCTGCAATATGAACTAAATCTAACATGATACTACTTGAGTATTTTAGTTACAAACTGCCTAGATAGCTCCATTACCAGCACATAGGAAACAATAAAGTAAAGTTATTTGCAAAGAAACCGGCATACAATGGCAAATAAAAGCTGAATATAATTAGAAAATACAGAACGTATACAAGCAAAATTACTTAAACTATGTCAAACATTTACTGTCCCGAGCATCTCCAAAGAGAAACCATGCTCCATTTTAACTCTATCTTACATTATCTTACTAAATACATCCATGAAATTACAGTTCTGGTTTGGGTGGGTTTTTATTTATTTAACATCACCATAATAGACTTCTGTTTCAGAGACAAAATCTCAGAAAAGAAAAAAAAAACACAAACCCGACCACCAGTTGTAAGATGTCACAGACATGATTTACATTAGGTCTGGATTATTCACAACAGATCTGTAGTTGTGTGGAAAGGCAAACGCCATTTGGAGAAGAGAGGCAAATACCAAGATCTGAAGTTCTAAACGGAGGAAGGGCTTTCCCCCTACAAAGTAAATATCCATGGAGACTGACTAAAATAAGAGCTGAAGTTAAACATACACTTCTGATAAAGCAAACACTGTAGGTATTGTGTCAATTTTGTGGAATTTTTCAAAAAAATAAAAAGCAGATTTTAGTAGCAGTAAAGAAATACAAGCACAGAGCTCATCTGTGGTAAGCTTCCCTTCCCCCAGGAAGGGCCCACAGACCTCAGAAGAAAGAATGGGTCAGGGTAAGGAAGAAGGCAAAGATAAGCAGAGCAAGTTATTTATACCTTTAGTTTTCCTTTAAGCAAGTGAAGTCCTATGACAAAAGGATGAAGTGCATCATCTGTGGAAGGTAACACAAAAACAGAAGGTACTTACTATTTTAATAGACAAAGTTATACAGATGCACAACATACCAAAGTAATAACCAAAAAATTATTTTGTGAATTACTTCAATAGTACAGTTAACTTATCATCCTTCTACTGTTGTGTTTTCAGCGCCTTCTAGGCTTTCCTTACTTTATGCAATATTTCAGTGTAACGAGATGCACTGCGTAAGGCCAGACTGCACGACAGCCAGATACTACCCCAGCTCAGTATCACCTCATTCTTATTCAAGAACATCATAAAAATCTTTTACAGCTAAAAGCTCACTAACATAAAAATTAAGTTCAAGTTGAATACTTTCTCCTTGGACATCAGTTCCTCACTTATACACAGAAACACCTTGCTGACTCACAAATCTTGGATCCAAAACAAACAAAAAGAAAGTAATAAGAAGCTACGCCTCTGAAGGCTATCTGGATCTTGCGTATAAGCATTAACAATAAGAGGAAGAATTCCTAGGGAAGATGAAGAAGTCTTGATTAAAGGACTGGAAGCTCAGATTAGTCAAAGAAAGAAGTGTAATTCAAATATACAGAAATATTCACTAGATATTAAACAGTAAAATGCTTTCTCACCCAAAGTTCCCATCCTAATTAGCAATTCCTAAAACAACCCCATGCAGAGATGATTACAGAAGGCAAAGATGCAACACAGTCCCAGAGTCAGTGAGGCTTGAAGGGACCTCTTGAGATGATTTAGTTCAACCTCCCTGCTCAAGCAGGGTCAGCTACAGCAGGCTGCCCAGGGCCACATCAGTTGTGTTTTGAGCATCTCTGTGAACACACACTCCACAGCTTCTGTGTGCAACCTATTCCAGTGTTTGACCACCCTCACAGTAACAACAACAACAAAAGTGTTTTCTTATGTTCAGATGGAGATTCCCGTCTTTTAATTTGTGCTCATTGTCCCTTGCGCTGTCACTGGGCACTAGTGAGAAAAGTCTAGTCTAGGGTCCTCTTCGTTTCCTCCCACCAGAGTATTTACACACATTGATAGATTCCTCACAAAGCTTTCTCTTCTCCAGGTTGAACAGCTCCAGCTTCCTCACGTCTTTATATAAAACACAAGAAAGTATATATACAAAAATTCAAGAGGAGATCTTGCATTGCTAGCTCACTTTTGGTTAGAAATATCCTCATTCCTAGAATGAGCAGGCAGAGGAAAAGAAAAAAAAAAAAGAAAAGAAAAAAAAAGAAAATGCTGTAATGATTTTACCCAAGCAAACTCTCAAAGACTAATCAGAAATCGGAAGAATACTTTGGGATCTCCACCTTGAGCCACTTAGTAATTTTAAAATTAAAACCTACTTAGAGCCTGAACTGTACATTTACCCTACTTACTAACTTGCATACCCCTCTACAGCAAACATTTATGAATGTGATATACAAAATATTGTGACTATGTTTTCCATCATGCAAAATGATAGGCAGAGAGACTGGGGAGAAGGGAGTAAGGAATTCTGTCTTTTGCAGACCAGAGGAAAAGCCAAGATCTTTGGTTTTAACAGAAGACAACCATATATCAGCAATAATGACATGTTTAGGAAATAATCCAGGCTCAATCAAGGGAGAGTAGGTGGTGTTTGTTTATTTTTAACAGACTACATTACTGAGGAAAATAAGGTGTGGAAAGTGATGTGACCAGAAAGTATGTGGGGGACGGAGCACAGAAAAATAGGGAAGATCAAAAAAACCCCAGTAAGAACCATAAGAATAAGCAGAGGACCAGAGAAAGACATCCTCATAGGAACCAATATAGGCATAGTGGGTGTGGGGTTTCAAAGTAGCTAGGTTGACTACTAGCAAACTGATAAAAACAAAGCTACAGTTACGATCCTCACATTTAGCTAAGAAGTCAAGAGATTTGTAAAGACCAGTTTCTGAGGAAAACAAAGAGCTAAACACTGAGCTGAAAAGAGTCTGGGACAAACTTTGAGAAATTTAATCCAGTCAGTATGATGGAAAATTTTAGATGAAAAAGAGGTGAGAAAAATGATGGGGAGGGGTAGAGGTTTTACAGACTGAAAACAAAGCATTTTTATTGTAGAATCAGGCAGAAGAAAAAGGAATCTCATATAAAAATCAAGAAAGCATAGCATAGAACAAGTATGCTGAGTTAAAGAAGCAGCAGGTACAGTATTTCTACCTGCAGCCAAAGCAACAGCTGTTAAGGGAGTAAAAATCACATTATTTTTCTTGACAGATAAGAAATAAATGAAAAAAAATCAGCAAGAGTATTTACTAACAGGACTGGGTACAAGGGGGGTTTAAGAAGCAAAAGAGTTGACAAAAATACCAGCTGTTATTGCAGATGTGAGATTCAATTAAACCTGAGAAGCAATTTGTTCACCTAAGACAATGGCAAAGCCAAGGGAGAAGAAAACGACTCTGTACTGGAGGAAGTTTGCCTACTTGCAGGATTTCCACCTGAGATACTCCACAGTGCAAGAGAAGGAGAAAGGGAAGCAGGTGTTCTGTACGGGGAACACTGAACTCACAGAAGTTGATCGCTGATCACACTTCAGCATTGCTTTTGAAAAAATTAGAAGTTCTGCTACAAACATTCACCTAATTGCACAAATAGTCAGAACAAGAGTTTGAAACAAGAGTTTTAAAATTACAGGTTTGTCGTTTGTGCTTCAGTGTTGCCAACTCAGTTTTGAACTAGATGCTGATGGTTTTAGAAAATACCCCTGGACAATATTGTATTCAAGACTAGGTAGTCACAAACATTAGACATTTCAGCACTGTGATTCAGATGGCCATACATCTGCATATGTGATACCCTATGTGTGATACTTCTACAAGTGAACGCTAGTGTTACACTGTTACAGCATTCTTGCTGTTTCCTCCAATTTTTACTACTATCAGTTTGTTAGATACAGTACTTTGTCACTGGCAGAAAACAGTATTAAATTAATTTTCTATTGTGTAAAGGAACCATCAACTTTAAATTTAACCAAGATCAGCTAGGTTTTTTTAGAAGTTATGTTAAAAACCTACTACTACACTTATTCCTGTTAATTCCGTCTTTAAATAGGCAATGTGATTTTTAATGTCTCCACATGAGAAAGTAAGAAAGACAAAACACTCAGTATACAAAGGAAACAAATTAAAAAAAAAATCCTCTGCCAGACATAAAACATGCAAACAAAAGTGAATCTCTCACAATTACAGCAGCAGTATTATTTGTGGTGACAAAAGAAAATACAGTTTCAAATGTAAGACAATTTTAGTCTCAATCTGCCTGATAATTCTATTGAAAATTTTCTTCAGAGCACACAGCACTTCTGTAAAACAAAGTAATTCCAGGTACTGTCCTGTAAGCTAACATCACAAGGGCAGATCTTACTGGAATAGGTAAAAATAGCACTAGTGAACATGCCAAAGGAGAGTCTTTCCACTGTATGGCCAGCGCTTAGATTGCAACATCAGCTGGCTCTCTTTTTATAACCTCTTGATTGCCAGGGAACAAGTCACAGTCAACTTAAAAGGTTTGAGAAATCTAAGAGTGAGCTCTGGAACTCACTTTCAGCTGAAATCAATCTACTGTATCACTGACATGAACACTTTGTTTCAGCATGCTGTTATTGCCTGTGTAAGCTTTATACTTGCTTCTAAAGCATTTAACGCAGATGAATGATGTAATTCTGAATACGGTTTATTTTTTGTTAAATGTCAGCATAAAATTAGAGGCTTGCACACTTTGTTGTTTCTTTTGGCGGCAACATGCTCTGGAAGCTACTTAACCTACTACATTCTCTCACAGCTATGCATGTGCCATCCTCTGACGAACCCATTTTGGCCCATTTCTGCAAACGTACCCCGTCAACTCCAACCAGCCTGGACCAACCACTCCCTAGCACCTGAACTCTAGATGACTTTTCCTCCACGTTTCCACATAAAGATAACCTCTCACAGTACAACCATTTAAAACTGTTAGACCAGCGATCAAAATTAAGACAGAAGTGTTTTGCTAGAAGAAATTCATGCTCCTTTGCCAGCAGTTTGACTTACAGATGGCTGAAATTGCTTAGCTTTCTAATTAGGTACAAGGGAAACCAGTATCCTCCCATCTTCAACACCACAAACAGGTTTCTGCCTGCTCATGCCTACAGATGGGTATTGATTGGACATGGCTTTCCAATGTTACTGGAGAGGGAGACAGGGAGGGAAAAGAAAGCTATAAAAAAGCAGCACACTTCACTTGCACAGTTACTACTGTATTTTTTTCCCCCTCAGTCTAAGAAATACTGAATGATCATTAACATATTTAACTCTCCTTAATGTTTATTTGACACAGTGGCCCCAGTACTGTGTGTCTATATGAAGAAAAATATATATAGGTCTCATGTAAATTCCAATGTAGAGAGAATTCAGACACATTTGCCATACTTATTGCATTAATTTTTACAGTACAGGTTTTACAAAAAAACCACCCATAGAACAATAAGTGCACCAATAAAGAGTTGATAAAAATTTTAAATGGGCTTATGAAACAGATCAGACCTGAAGGAATTCAAATTCTATCACAAGTTATCAAACTAATGAAAATATTAACATGACAGTAATCTTGGAATGAACAATTGCTAGGTAAATTCTGAACTTCTGGAATTCTAAAAGGTTTTACCGAATCTGAAGCTGGAGTCACATCTTATGTGATAAATATGATCACCTTTCAGTGAGACTCAGAACAAAGTTTCTAAAACAAAGTTTAAAAAAAAAAAAAACACCAAGTTGTTACTGTATATCAAAATACACCATTTCAACTGGAAGCTAGAGAGCTAACTACAGGTTCTTTCATCTCCACATTAAGTGGAATTAAAATCCACCTTGCTTTTTATTTTACAAGTAATGTATAAAAACATTGCACTTTCTATAATAATCACTTGGGAATAATGTAACTAGCATTTTTTGGGTGGGAATAAATTAGGATTTTTTTAAAAAACAACATTAAGATATGATTAATTAGTGTTTTTTCTTCCACACAACACTGCCACCATTGAAGCTTCCAGTCTAATGGCCCTCCCTGCATTTGCGACATTACTTTGCAGGACCACCGCTCTGTGTTCCCACATTTCTGTAACAATTCCAGGCAAACAGAAGGGGGTACATGTATCTTTACCTGTTTCACTATACTTCCTTCAGTTTCACCAAAAAACTCTTATGTAAAAAAACTCACACGGTTTCTTCTACACAGGGAAAATTACAGAATAAAGGAAACAGAATGATAATTTACTTGTTTGTCCAACAAGCAGTCACAGTGGGGGGAGACACAGTTGATCTCTTCCACAGGTAGCAGGAGAGTAAAGAGCGCAGTGCCTTTTGTGGTATGCTCATAGATTGAAAGGATGACTAGAAAAAATTCAAAGCATGACCAGACTTTGAGCAAACACTTTTAAATAACTGAAAATGGCACAAGAAAGTAGAATAGGCAAAAACTAGCACAAATTAGCAATAGAGTTGACAGGGACATATACTGGAAGCAAATGACTAGCAAAATAAAAGGCATTACAGAAAAAGAAAAAGGAAGATTAGTCATATAGTAAAGTTTCTCAATAGACACCTAAACGTTAGCCCTACAAAGGCACTGAAGACATTTTCCTTCCAGTTGCATGCTACCTTGCATCTCCCTCTTGATAGTTTGTCCATCTCTGTGTTCCTAAAATACTCATTTTCAAAACTCTAGCTTGTTCTCTAGTGAAAAAAATTATGTAAGAGAGGACTATAATGGGGGCTCTGAGCCATTTTTTAAAGTCTAAACCTCTGAGCCAGCTTTAATTAATATGGTTAACCCCATGCCACACCCAGCTGCAAGTTAGTGAAGCAACCTCCCTCTAGCTCCTGAACTAAAAATATACAAGATGTCTCAACCGCTCTTAACCGATACTACGTATTTCAATTGGAATGCAATATTAATTAACACCCTTTTGTCAGCTGTTTGTCAGAAATGAAATATTTTAGGGTCAAACGAACAGCAAGTATGCAACATAAGCCGAAATCTGAAATGAAGCAATGTAATGCAGCAGTAAGACAAAACAGGCACCACTACAGTAATCAACCCAACATCTGCAGAGCCACAACACAGCAAGTGAAGTGATTCCACACAGCAATGAAACTGAGAACAACAACAACATAAAAAGGGGCTTATATCAGAAGAGCTGGAGATACAGGTCCTATCTGCAGATTTTCAGATAGTGCAAAGAAAACAAGGCAGTTACTTACAGACTCTAACACATGCACAGATTATTTGCAAAGCAATTCTAAAATTCTTTTGCCTGAAGTTAAAACCAATCAGCTTTGATTTAACTGTGCAACTGCTCTGCTTCATTTACACAAGTGTGCAGGATACATTTGGAACATGTATAGGAGAAATGGCAGAACACAGACACACCTGCAACTGCAAACAAACCCAGTGACCCGCATTAGCCACTGTATTGTTCTACACAACTGCAGAGGTTTTCTACATTACAACCTTAGCTCTAAAAAGCTTGTCATCCCCCATAAGCAAGCAAAAAAAAAACCCTGGAAAATAGGTAATTCAATTCCATTTACTATGTCACTTAAAACCCTGAAAAAATTATACTCACTTATGTAAACATGCTGCTTATTAATTATCAGTTATAATTCTTAGCTCTGAAGCCTACCAAGAAAATGCTTTACGCATTTCCAAATGACTCAAGAACAGTGCTTTGTTTATCCTCATCTACTGTATGCATTGCAGCATGTCGGTACACAAGATGACCATATTCTATTAAACTGTAAAAGGTCAGTACACACTGCTGCAATAAAATCAACTTTGTGTGAAACAGATGACATTTATAGTACAAACACAATATTCAAGTCACTAAAGGGATAAACGTGCGCCAGCTGCTTTTCAAAGCAAAATTGTTGTTTACAAAAAAATAGCGTACACAGCAAAGCCAACAGAGCACTGAGAATTATTCACAGAACTTTGCCCAAAACAGACCTTCTTTTCAGAAAAACTAACCCTAAATACCTATCTGTATTACCCCTGCAGAGTAAGTGTATCTACTTCATGCTGTCTCAAAACTTATGTGCTAATAATGCATGCTCATTGCTAAAATACCTCCTAAATTTGTCATAAAACTGGCATTTTTACCCGATTTCCTAGTGTTATATCAGTTCCGCTTTCCATTAACTTCTAGGGCTGACAAAATGTTTGCACAACCTTATTCAATACACAATGGATGTACTTCATACCAGAAAATACTGAAGGGTTTTGCATAAGCATTTACACAAAATCAATCAAAACTGGTACAATGCAGATGTAAATGTCTGCTCATTTACAAATTAAACTTATGTAAAACTTACTGAAATCATGCTTAAGTACCATGCTTGAAATTTTAGTTAAACCACAAGTTTTAATATTGCTTTGGCAATTTTTGTTACTTCTCCAAAGACAATTTTGATTTATGCAATTCAGTATTTTTACAAGAAATAAAATGCTGACTTTATTTCTCTTCACACAGAGTCCTTATACTCCTGCATTTTTACGTTAGAAGACAGTCCAGGAACATATTTCTTACAAAACAATCATAATTTTCAATTATTCATTTGTTTCAAACTGAATCTGTATTGAAGTTTTGGAAATTGAACTGCAGTAAAACATGTTACCCTTGTTTCCTAGGCAACTGGTCTTACATGACCATGCCACCCAGCTGTCCTGCCTCTCCTCCAGCAACTCCTGGACGTACTAGCTTATTTCAACTAAACAGTTTGGTAGAGATGTCAGAAATATGAAATTCCCACAGGCTATGGAAATAGGGAGCCAAAGTACTAAAGAATCAATCCTGTGCTCTCCCAGCCTCTTCATCAGCCGGGGCACCACAGCACAAACCTGTGGTGTGCCCGCTGCATGGGGCGCATCCCCACCTCACAAAACCAAACCAAGAGAAAACCCTCCCTCTAGCCCACCTCGCAGGCCAAGAAGGTAGACAAGCAACACAAGAACAGAGAGAAAGGGGCGGGGGGAACTCTGGAGGGTGTTGAAGTAAGGCAAGAGCAAAGATGGGGAAGTGAGGGGTGCTAGAGATATTCCAAGAGTGTGACAAAGGGACTGACTGAAGGTGTCGTGGAAGAGAAAGACAGCAGAAATCAAAGACTCAAATAGAAATCTGCATTGCTGCATTGAATTAGACTTTATTAGTTCATTTGCTCTCCTAACTTTACTAGGAATATAAAAATAATTTAAACTTCCTGTATCTATAACACAAAACTGAATTAGCACAACTTCTGCATTTGAAACTGATTGAAGACTTATTTATACACAATAATTCAAACAACAGCTTTTAGTTCCCATCTCCTACAGAAGTTTTCAAACCAAAAGCTCCCATCATCTCAATTTAATTTGTTTTCAAAGACAGAAAACAAGGAAAACTTGGTTTTTTCCCCAACTCCTGATTTCCCAACAATGAAGGAGCCAAGTAAATAAACTGGGGGGAGGAGGGAAATATATGTCCCAGAAGAAACTAGTGCTGATTTAGCATACCAAGAAATGCTGACCAATGATTTCCGTGTGTCATGTTTGTGGTTTTATAAAATATGAGTTATTTTAATAAGTTGTAGTAAGTTCAGGCCCTGAGACAGCAGTAACTTCATAAGTAATTTAATTTAAATAGACTTTGTTGCTAAAGAATAAAAAATGGAAAATTATAGGTAAACACCAAAGGCATTCAACTGAAAAAAAAAAAAGTTTTACATCTTCTGTGGAAAAAAAAAAAAAAGGTATCTTCTCTGCTGCTTCCAAATTTTCTTTCAAAGCAGGTTAGTCAGCAGTGTTGCACAATAAGTCAGCCAGTCCTGAAGATATTAAGTATGGCAACAAACCATAAGAAAAACACATTCCAGATTACTGAAAGCACCACTGCTCCAACCCAAGTAAACCATTCAGTTCTTATTTAATAATCTAAGACTAAATTGCTTACCATATTAATCACTCACCCATTTCACGAACATATATTCAGATCCATACCTTTTTTATGATTAATTATAGCCTTAGGGTTTACCTATGGAAAATTTTCATTAGGAAAAACTAAATTAAAGCCACTTCCATTCTGAACGGGTGTCCACAGAACAGATTTAACTGAACTGGCTGAACTGTGAAATTAACTCTCACATTCACCAATTCAATCTTTTCTTCTGCACCAACGCTGCAGACATGTCCTAAAGGATAAGAATGCCCATTCAAATTATATCCTAGTTTTACACAATGCAGTGATCCTTTAGGCAATATCTGGAGCTGAGTTTTTCAGAAGCATTAAAATAAAAAATATTTGTGAAGTCTTTTGTGCAAAACTATTTTCAGGTATTTTAAGTTGGCTTCAGTTTTGGAAGAATCTTAGCTTTACTCTATTACAGACCCTTCTACGTTTTGCATACCTACAACAACCTACAATTGCATCTGGAACACACACTGTACTGTAGCAATTCCACTACAACTGGTTTTGAGGTCTCATTGTCCCAGGTAAGGTCTCTGTATTTATGGATGTCACTTAAAGGCTAAGGAGGGGAAAAAAAAAAATCCACAGAAGTTATTTAGCCTGACATAGGCAAGACGAACAACGGACGAGAGACTGCTGCTGTTAGCACAGGCAGGTTATTTGTGTGTACATTTAGACTGCAGATAAAAAGAGTCCAGAAACAGTGCAATCCTCAAGCCCTGGCTCTGGAGTAACACCGACTCCGCATGGCAAAGTGGTAAGAATTTAGAAGAAATCAAGAAACTAAAGAATCTTATTCTCGTTTTCAGATGTCTTTTTTTAAACTGAATCCAAGTCGGAAAAAAAAAAAAAGTAAAATCAAGGAAGCAGTTTGAACTGAAGAACGCCTAAGCAGAAAGCATTCAGTTATGCTAATATAACTTAAACGCATTTTCCGTTCTCGGTTCAGAAGACGGTGGATCAAAGTAGCAGAAAGGTTCGGGAGTCCCCGCTGGAAGCGCAGGGGGGACAAAGCCGCCAGCAGCGACCTGCAGACCCGGGAGGCCGAGCAAGCGGAGCCCCGGCCGGGCATCCCCCCCCCCCGCCATCAGGGCGCCGTGCCAGGTGCCGCTGGATGCCCGCTGCTCATGCCGCCCGCCGGCGCACCGGGCCGGGCCGCAGCCCCAGGGCACACCCGCCCCGGCCGCGCAGCACCCCCAGCCCCGGGGGACGGCCCCGGGGCTCCGCGCTGGCGCTGACAGGCGGCGGCCGCGGCACACCCCCCTCCCACCTGACCCGGCGCACCGCGACGGGCCTCGGCCCCCCCATCCCGGGCTGCTCGGCACCGGGCCGCCCTCGGGAGGCGGCAGCCCGCGGAGGACAGGGCGGCCCCGGCGGCGGAGGGGAGGCGGCGCGCACAGGCGATCCGACCGCAAAGGGCTCCACGGCGAGCCGCGACCCGCAGGCACGGAGCCGGCCGATCCCCCCTCCTCCGGCCGCGCTCCCTGCCAGGAGGCGGGCGGCCGCCCTCCCCGGCGCTGGTTTCCCTCACGGCCAAGCCAGCGCGCCCGCGGCTGAGCCGCCGCTGGGAGCAGCCGGCGCCGCTCCAGGCGCCAGCACCGAGGGAGGGAGAGCCGAAGAGAAAGGGGCGAAGGGGCAGCCCTTCCCTCCCTCGCTCCCCGCCGTGTCCTCTGGCGCTCACCGGCCTAACGCCGCTCCTACCTATGTCACGCTCTCCCGACGGCTCACTCCAGGCTCCTGTCCCGCTCGGCGCCGTTCGTTTCGTTCCTCATCTAAAATGGCGGCCTCACACTCAGCGAGACATTTATCCTCCGCCCATCAACCTCTCGGCACTCCGCTCCTTCCCTTTCGCCTGTCTCCCGTTCTTTCCCCGTCCTCCCCTTCCACGCCTCTCGGCCTGGCCGTGGAGCGCCGAGCAGTCGATAGCGCCCGCCCCGCGCCCCCGCCCCCAGCGCGGGCCGCCATTTGGGAGCAGCGGGAGCGGCTGAGGCGCTGTGGGGTGTTCGGCCCGGGCGCGGCGGGAGGTGAGGTGTTTCTCGCCGCTCCGTTCCTTCTTCTTCTCCTCTTCCTCCGTCCCTTCTCGGGCACCGACCTGCAGGCGGAGGCTGAGCTCTGCCGCTGCACCGGGGGGGCTGGAGTGGGCCCTGCCGGGGCCGCCCACCGCCTTCCCTCAGCGCTGCCGCTAGCCGGGTATTACAGTCGTCTCTCCTCAAGCCCGCGCCGCCTTGCCTGGGCTAAATCTCTTGGTTGTTTGACAATTAGTTAAGTGGGGGCATCGGCTTAATTAAGTGACCTGCCTCGGCCACACGTCTAGAGTAGAGCCCGTCAGTCTTACCTGTTGGAAAGCAAACCCTGTTTCTGAGGGGAACAAGCAGAAATGCCCCAGAGGCGGTACGTGCTGAGAGGGGTGGGGTGTGAACTGCTGGGAAAGGTATCTAGGGAGAAACAATAAAATAAAGTAGCGTGCAGCCTGTTTTCCTGCAGGAGATGGGGAGCAGCTGTCAGACAGACTCTCCTGGATGTAGCTCAGCACAGCCTCCGTGAGAGAGTGAAGATACTGAAGGACTGTGGTGTGGTTTACTGCCGGTGCATCTCAAACTAACCTTATTTTAGGTCAGGCTTTGAAGATGTACAGCACTGCATGTTAAATGGTAAACAGTTTATCATCCCAAACCAAAACTTGTAAGGATAGCCATTGCAAAGTAAAACATTTTTCCTAGAACTGTTTTTAGAGGGCGTACACTGCATTTACAGTCATATAAGTTACATTAATTGTTAATTAAATAAGCACTTCTCTAAAAAGAGCCTCCAGCAAAATTCTCTCAGCCTTATTTGGGATTTCTCTACAGAAGAAGGTTTATTCTGATATAAACCAATGCTTGAGTTCAACTCAAGTCACATTAACCTCATGGAGGCATAGCAAGGGCAAGAAAAAAAGCAGCACTGTTGGGCTTGCCTCTTCTAAGCACCAAATCAAAAAAGCATACAAATTCTTTAGCTACTGGTGCCCTCCAGGAAGAGGTGTGGTTGCCAAGTAATAGGAGATTGAAATGGGGATGGCAACCTGGAGTTCTAGAAGGCTGAAACAGTAATTTCCATGTCTCTACAATAATACTCTGATTGGGTACTTCATTCCCATGCATTCTAGAAGTGATCCACTTATTCGAATCAGTGTAGTAATGCCTTCAGTTTAGAGGATATTGCTATAAGAAAGATTTAACTGACCTTTTGTAGCACTCTTACAAGCCAAACACACAGAGATTTCAACCTTTCTGTTAGGAAAATCAATTGTTCTCTTTTTCTTTTCCCCATAGCCACAGGCTCAGACCTTCCAAAAAAACCCAGAAAAACAAACCCAGACCAAGGCGTTATCTACCAAGATTAAGTCGTAAAACATGAATCATTCTTTTCAAATTCTTAGAGAGTAGCTTTTCTCTTAAATGTCACATTTAAACTGAAGGAGTCCTCTGATGCACAGACACATTTTCCATTACTTTAACAGGAGTATTATCCATGTATCTGTGAGAGTTGGTCTGGGAGAAACAAAATACTTCAAAGCAGTGTGTACAATAAATATTCACATGTCTTAAGACTAAGCATATCCATGTAATAATGGCAGACAGAGGTACAGATTTTCATAAAATATGCAAAAGTAGCTTAAAATTTTGTAATATAAAATATGAGTGAGAACATGCTATGAAAAGCTTAAAAAAGGAAAGAAAACGAGATAACCACCTCAGGAAGAGGTTGTTTTGACAGAAAGCCTGTCATAGAAGTTTTAAACTTTTTTTAAAAGAGTAGAAGGAGCAAGGATTGTAGTTATGGAACAAATGAACACAGATACAGAGGAAAGCAAGCCAAGTCTCAGATAGTTAAACAATGTAGTGCATGCAAAGAAATACAATAATTACAAGAAATGAAAAGAAAACAAGGAAACCAAGCAAAGAAACTCAAACATTACAGCATTAAAGTAGAAGGGAAACAAAAATTGAACAAACTTTGCAAAATAAACTGAAAATTATTAGCATTCTTCCTGAAGTTGATCTGTTTTCTGTTTGTGTTTAGTGGTTGGGTTTACAATATGTTTAACATGTGAATGTCCAGGTAATAGACCTCCATTTCTCCAGGCATATAATCAAATCGTACTTATTTACCATCTGAAGTGGTTTTTCCCCCGCATAAACAGTAGCCTGAGGAATGGTTAGAAAGAGAATGAGAACCAGTGCCAGTAGGGCTTTAGAGCAGGCTAACTTAGTGACAGTAACTATTATCTTGAGATACTAGGCAAATCTGTCTAGTGGCTGTAGACTTGGGAAATCCCTTCCATCCAGTGGGAGTGTCACACAGGCAAAGCCATCCCAGCCTCACAGACTTCGGTTTCCTCATAGTTAAAAATGGGATGGATGATTCTGAGTGACCATCTTTTCTGCCTGCTGAAAAGAAGCATGTAAAACCTTAAACCTGTTACTTATTTGTTACGGCTCAGTTTGCTTTGTGCAATATTTATTATTCCTTATCTACTTAATGATGGTTACTTGGGGAGTCTCAAAAAATATAAAATGTTTTAAGTGGCATCATTTAACCTTAATTGTATCTTTAGTACCTAAAAGACCTGTAAGCTGCACAGGAATGAGTAGCAATAATTAGGAGTGTAATGCTGGCTAGGAAAAATAAGAAATGTATATACACACTTTGTTATGGGAGCTTGGGTATGAAATACTACTCCGTTACTTCTCAAGCCAAAGGTTGCTAGAGACAAACTTTGCCATTTTCTCCAGGGTTATTCAGTCTGAGCCACATTCAAAGCATTGTACTTCTGCATGTTATTTTGATATATGCTATAAATTATTATCTTTTTCCCCTTAAGAATTTTTTTTCTTTTTGAGTAAGAGATCATTGCTTAGCAGAAAGTTAGTTCAAGTTAGATACAAAAGAAGTCCCATGTACAGAGGCCATGGAGAAACTGGCCTTGAACAAATCAAGCAACAGCAACCGACAAGAGAAGTACTCCAAATAAGGAATATCTTATTAGTATGAAGATGCATAAGCTATTTATATTTTGTAGTTCAGCTGAAAGACTTTTATTTCCCCGTGTCACTGCAGTGATCAAAGAGAGATGGGAATTAACTTTGTAGTTTATATGGGGGTTTTCATATATTGTAGAACTTAAATTGCATGTATTGCAACAATAGGACATCTTATATATGAAGCTGTTAACAAAGCAGTAAACTTGTTTTGCTGGAACGGAAAATGTAGCACAGTCTGTGCACATTAATTATTTTTGTTGGTTTATCCTGCACAAACTCTTCAACTATTTCTGTTATCCATATTGAACTAAATGTGGTTACTGTTGGGCTGGCTACGGTGCATACCTTCCTCCACTCTGTTCGGCATCTCTTCAGCCGAATAGTGAAACTAAATCTTGGGAGTCTTTCTCTTCCTTCTGAAAATAACACCTGACTTCTCATAGGCACAACACAAAAGACACTGCCTTTCAAAAGCTTCAGTCTTTGTCATCAGTCATAGATTATAGATGTAGTGACTTCATTACTTCCCTGGAAAGGCTGGATTCTGGAAGCAAATCCAAAGTTTAAGCAGCTCCTGCACTCAGAAAACTCAAGGGAGGTCAGTCAGTCATGAGACAGGGATGCACAGGCTTGTGTATCCTCAGGTTCCAACCCCCGAGGATTTCCTTCAGTAAACCTTTGTCTCAGTGTAAAGTTAAATCATGTACTTCATGATACAGAATGGACTGTCTGATACAAACCTCACAGATACTGAATCATGAAATAATAACAGCATATATTTTTAAATTCACTTCAGTTTATTTACTTCCAAGGTCAAGCCAAGTGCTTTAAGGCAGTTACCAAGAGCTATCATGCAGTTTCTTTTGTTGTGTTTTACACATGCACACACCTTGTGAAACACACTACCTGAGGTGAATACATTGTGCCATAGTTGCCTCCGCAAAAGTCCAGACATGTTTTCCCTGATTTGTTGACCACTTCATTCTGTATATAAATTTAATTTAGTATCTTTACTTTTTCCTTTACTTTTTTTTTTTTTTTTACTGCTGTAGCACTTTCATTTAAGAAACATGTTTATCTAAAACCATATATAATTCTTTGTAATGTCAAGGGCTTTTATCCTCTACCGATTTGTATATTCTTCTAGAATCGATTGCATCTCTAATACTATAATCCATCTATTAGGTATTCATACTTACATGGTTCTTGGGTTGACCTTATATAAACTTAACAATAAAACATCAATTGCAATAGGTTTTCAATACAAGTTTGTGTGGGAACACTTCAGAATAGAGTTGAAAGATTTCATTAAGCTTTGCAGTAATAGATAAATTATTCTGAGAGAACAGCTCTGCAAACAGTAAACAATAATCTCTTACTGAAAAAAAAGTTACATTAGCCTTTGATCACTGATAATCTTACATGAAACATTCTTAAAATTTTCAACAAACTCTCTACCATTTTTCAGTCCTCCATATGTTCCTGCTGTAATTTATGGTATTATAGATATCCAGTGTCTCTGGGCTTGTTACATGCAGTGTAGCAGAGAATTTCAGGTTCTCCAATTTCAGTGCAATGCAATTTGCTTCTAGGAAAATTCAGAGGCACTGCACTACCCCATCCAGTTCTCTCACACTCTTCCCCAGACAGGGTGAGTTAAGTTGCTGTCCTGAATTTTAGTTACGCATTTGCAGCACATATTACCAACATTTAATTTTCTTCTAGTGTGAAAAAAAGTTGTGACATGTGAGAATGCTGGTCATAACTTTGAAACTTGAGCTGTAAAGCACAGGTCTTGCTTACAGACAATTGTCCCTGTTTCAGGACTCAGGCCACGGCGCTTGACTCATTTACTGTTATAGACCTTGGCAACCCATTTGTTTGCACATGCAGGACAAGCTGACTGAAAAAGTAAAATCATGAAAATATCACTACAGCCATGTGGTTTCAAAGTGATCTCTGTTAAATTGTGTGTGACAAGTATAGTTGTGTTTTACTATGTAACCATAGCTGTGGTTTTCCCCTGTAGCTGGAAATGTATTGGAGGGATAGCAGTTATGTTCCCAATAGGGAGGCTGAGAATCTGGGTAACATTCCTTTCGTCACAGACAGAACTTAGGAAGACAAATGTACTGAGTCAACTAGTATACCACCATATACTGAGAATATCGAAGCATGGAAATCATTTTAGAATAATGTTCTATAAATTTAATGTGGAGATGCTGAACTGGTGGGTGCCACCTGCACAGTGAATTAATACTCTGTCTGAATAAGCATTACTGGAGCTCCAACACGGGGGGTGGGGGTGAGGGAAAGAAATCTAGGCTTTCGTTTGTGGCTATTTGAACAGACATTCCTACTTCACAGACAATAAATACAGCACTTTGATTTATACATGTATTCTATTTTTGAAACCTAACCAAACTGGTTTATTGGGTTTATTTTGACTTTCTGAAAAAGTCTAACCACAATAAAATCTATTCAGAGCTAGGTACTACAGTTTAAAAATAAGAAAGCATAAATAGCTCTTTCCCGACAAAACATTTTTAGAACCTAGCCTGAATACATAATTGCTCAGCTAGAGATGATTTTTATTATACCTGATACAGAGTTACATAAAAAGACTGATCATCTGATTTGGCATGACCTCAATTATGCATTATTTTTCCTGTGCATGGAGAATTTTTAGTGTGTGGTAACTGAACTGCATTCAGTACTTAGTTTCTCTAGAAGTTATTTATTGTCATAATGTACATTAGGGTGACAGCAAAATTTCAGTTTTCTGTGAAGAATCCCGAGTACTGAATTAGTAGCAACAGAGTAAAATAGGAAGATGTGTGTACATGCACATATGTACCTGACTATACCTGAGCGTGCGTGTATATATGTTCAAAACATATGAAGGGATGATAGGCAACAAAAGAAAAAATTATAAGTTTTCTTTTTATCTTTTTGTAATTCTTATTTGTTGTGATTCTTTGTAAAAAAAGCCAAACTTTTTTTTTTTCAATAGTTTCGATCAGGAGCCATGTATTTGTATTGTGTATGGAAACACGCTCTTTTTGACATCACACTCTGCTTTTATCAAAGGTAGATTCTAAGAGACAGGGGAATCAAAAGCAGTCTAGCCAGCATATCTATCCAAGCTGCTCTCCAGCACTGTTATTCCCAGAGAAAACTGCACTAATTAGAATATAGGTATAAGGTTATAAACACCTGGCATCACTGAGAGGTTCAAGTTACCAAGCAAGATGACAAATTAAAAGTCCATTTTAGCCATGTGCATACCTTCATGTACTAAGAGAAATAGAACTCTCGTTTACTGGATTTGTTATAAAGCGCTATGCAAAGTAAGAAAAAAACCTATTTGGCTTTCAACATAAGCCTATTTATCCATTGTCTTTTAAGTTCATCTGAAAGATTCAGATAAACAAAGATAAGTGATCAAAGGCATACATTACCTTTGGCAATATGCCCGTGTTTTAGCTAGCCTTTGATACTTTGTACCTCAAATGTCATATATAGCAAATTGTGCTTAGAAGGGTATGACAATTAAGAATTATGTTGTAAGCTCATAACTTCAGAAACAGTGTACTAATGAAAATATAACAACAGTTGAAGATTTTGTTATTAAGCTGATTAAGCTCCGTAGCTGTACAAGTTCATAACAGATCTGTCTAAAGCATGCTGCTTCGTAGTATTTCAGAACTAAACTAAGGTGCATCGGTGAAAATTTCAGTATATGCTAATGCAGCCTATCTCTGTTACAGGTTATCAGCATTATTCTTGTCGGCAGCAGGATGCATCAGTAGATTTCACCACATGAAGCTCTGCAAGATGATACACCAGTGTAATGCTATTTTGAAAAAAAATGCTTATGTAGATGGCTAATTTAGTCTCTGATTACAAAGACAGGGGATGTTTGTCAGATGTTTCATGTCATTTGTTAAAGGCTTTTTGTTGCTGTTACCGCTGTCCCATCTAAGAAATGAAATTGTAATCGGATTGATTATATGCATCAGGATATGCTTTTTCTCCAACAGAAAAGTCAGTTTAATTATGTTTAAAGCTTCTAAAACAAAATGATGTTCCTTTTGGTCTTATTTTTGTAAGAACTTTTTTTTTTTCATTTCTTTTTGCAAGATAATAAAACCCAAAACAATGCTGTGAGCAAAACAACTAAATTACTTGAACAGTAATTAGCAAAGACATCAGGTCAAAGGAATGCAAACATACAAGTCTATTGCTATGCCTCACTGCAAAACTCTAGTATGCGTTAGTAGATTTGTTAAATCTTTCAGCAATTGCAGAGAAATGAGTATCAACATGTCTGGTTCTACCTGAGTATTTTTAATACCTTCAAGATGTATATCTAATACTCAGATGTATTCAGATTAATTTGTTCTGACATTCCTTGACTTCAAACTTATTTCTGGTGGAGACAGAAGTTTCTATTAGCAACAAATTATGTAAGCCTTTTTTCTGCACTTCATCTAAACAGAACAGTGACATAAGAACTCAAGTAACTGGTAAAACATTATTGTTGAGACATCATTTTTATTTGATAGTAAGGCTGAAGGAAAAAAAAAGCGACATATTTGGCAGGGCCGAGGGGCACTAAAGCCCTGTTTTTCATAAAGTAAGCGTTGCTAACATCTTTGTGAGTTAGAGTAACCTGATTCTATGTTCGCTAACTTTCAGACAGGAAATGGAAAAAAAAAGTTGGTTTTGTTTTCCCCTAACACATATGAAGTTAAATGGAGGGAAAGGAATAGCAAATACTAGTTGCCAGTGTATAATATATATTTACCTACAATTCCAACTTGGTGTCTGATGACTTCAATATACCATTATTTTAATTCTTCTATATATGTCATGCTATTACCTTAATACTGAACAGAGTACTGCTTGTAGTAGTATAGGGTCAGTGGTGCTTTATGACGGTTCTGTAGCTGAAGTAAAGTTAAATCTTTCCTGAGGCAAGGAGGGTGAAACTCAAAAGCATTATTGCTATCTGATCAGTTGCTGAGACATCTCCCCAGGACATACTTGACAGATACACCTCTTTTAAGACTGTATTTTGAAAATAAACTAAGGTGGATATCTCTCTCCTCTTGTGAAGTCCATATTGCGAATAAGAAACAGTATGACAAAGACACCTTATGTTTGTGTATGCAGTCTTCAGATGCTTTGACCCAGCACTCTTGGGCAAGTTATCTGACTTTTTGTAGCTTTCAGGATCACAGATTTCAAAATTAGCTATTTTAACTAAATATTTGGGTGAAACATTCAGTACAAAGCAACAAAGTTATTTCCAAGTAATGGGTTTTGATTTATCAAGTTTTCAAGTAGGGTCATGCTCTTCGCTGACAAGAATGCAAGCAAAATTATTTGTCTTTCCCCCCCACCCCTCTCGGCTTTGTTTACAGTCAGTTACACTTAATCTTAACTAAGTATTGGTGATTATAGACACAGTTTTGTTCAAAATAAATATTGCATATTTTTATAAGCAAGTTTCCAGAATATTTGTAATATAGAATACCTTATCTATTATTATAAATTAAATATATTGTAATTTTTCACACCTGCTTTGTTTATATCTAGAGGAGTTCAGGGTATTTTCATTGAAACCAAAGATCTAACCTCAGATTTTTACTGTTATCACAGTAAAGCATATTACTGAGATTGTTTATTTTTATAATTTTATGTATAATCACTACACTTCGCCCTTTAACTTCTGCAATTGTGCTTTCCTACCCATCTTCATATAGTTCCGAGATATGTAGGAAGGCAAGATTTAGCATAGAATTTTGAGATATGGGATTAAAATAACCCCAAACTACACAACAACAAAACAAATGCAAACCAAACATAACCTTAGAACACCTAAGGATTAAAAAAAAAAATAAATCATTACCTGTCAGTATCAGAGGACAGGATTTACTAAATTTAGTAAACTCCCCATTAGTACATTGACTATAAGAAAGAAAAATTCTCTCTTCCAGATGCACCTGGCATTCCACTTTTCTTCCAGATTCTCTGCAAGGTGGGCCATTACTTTGAAATGCACAAACATATAACAATATGTGCCAAGCCTTAGTACAATTATGTTTCCATTTGACCACACCTTAGAGCAGCCTGGAGTATTTAAACATTATCAGTGCAAAGCTTTAGCATCATGCACTACCATAAGTGTAACAGTTTGTCCTTGCAATATTCAAAGTATTGAAATCTGAAACTACAATATATCCCAATTCCTGCGGTGGTTGGAGGGGAGTAGTGAGTGTTAGCACAGTAAATGCAAAGTTAGAGTTATTGTATACATGTGTTAGCCAGTATTTTGTATTTAAAATATGGGATTAAAGAAGCTTCCATTTATCAAAAGGAGTGATGGCAGATAGGTCATATATTTGAAAAACACAATGAAAGCTCACATCTATGTGACCAAAAGATAAAAGCAGGCATATTCAAGAATTTAAATTTGTGTAGCAATCCTAGGGAGTCTTTGAGTATGGGTAAGAAATAGGAACTGTTATCATATTTGACACAATACAGTTCATGTAAAGTCATAGATCATAGATTTATTTAGTTTAGCACAGGCCATGTAATTCACTTCAGTATTTAACTTAAATGTGGAAAATCCTAGTTTCTTTTAAGGATAGGAAATAGACCCAAGTGGTTAAAAATCTTCTGGTTACTTTTCCTGGTAGTTTTTTGTTGCTTGTTTTTGTAGGAAGTTAAGAATTCTCTGAGGAAAGCTCCAAGATATTTGTGCGGCTTTGTGAGTAATGGAAAGAATTAACAACAAAATATCCTACTGCTGCGTAGTGATATAGAACAGTAAAGAATATAATAGTCAAGAAGTAAGGATGGCTAAGACTCCCTTTCCATAAAATAGCTTTTCCTAGAGGGAAATGGAACTGCTGTAGAACAACTTACATGAAACATTTGAGATGATGCTTGCCAAGGAGGTCTACCTTGGAATTTGGCAAAAAGCCAATGTGTTCTAATTACCTTTACTTTGCAGTTCCAGCTCTTGGTAAGAAAGCACTATTTGGAAGTAGCTAGTACTGTAGAATTTGATAATTTGATAATGGTAAGTAAATTCCATCGTTTTTCTGGGCCAGAGACCTAAAAAGTCTTTTAAAAAAAAATACTGAAAATAATTTTTTATAAAAGAAGACTTGACAAGGATATACAATGCTAGGTAGCCAAAGCTGAGCAGTATTCTAAATAATCTTATATGTAAATTATTAAAAATAAAAATTATTATCTTATGAAAATAGGTAGTTTTCACACTGAATACTACATTCCTCATTAAATGAAAAGAAAGAATAGCAGTTTCTAGAAAACTTTTATCATAGAATCATTCTTCCACGATAACTTAATGCAGTAGAAAACTTGCAAAGCACCAAGCTGAATAAATACTATTCTTACCATAACTATTTACTACAAGGCATAACACCCTTGGGCTTCAACAGTATTATAAATGAATGTCGTTGTGAATGTCAGGATGTCATACTGAAGCAGCTGTTGATATGCTATACAGTTGCTTTCAGTTACATTAGCATTTATCTTCAGTCTAAACTGCTTAACCTGAACTTGTT
The DNA here is from genome assembly GCF_023634155.1 of Falco peregrinus. Classification (NCBI taxonomy): domain Eukaryota; kingdom Metazoa; phylum Chordata; class Aves; order Falconiformes; family Falconidae; genus Falco; species Falco peregrinus. Next base: position 111,914,263 of record NC_073725.1, on the reverse strand, counting down.
ATTCTGATTTCCCATTGATATTACAAAAGTAAACAAACAGCAAAAAGGCTACTGTTATCAGGCAGCCTTAATCGCTATCTACCTTCATACAGTCCTCTCCTCCCCCGCCTTCACTACTGCCATCAGTTCCAAAGTTGTTGCATCACCTGCACTGCATTAAACATATGCCACCCTGTATGTTTTCCCACTGAGAATGCCAACTGCATTTATCTATTTATAATTAAGAGGTTACTGGGGGATTTTCAATTCATAGAAGTTAGAGAATGAGGCTAAAAATTTTTTGAAGGTTATTCTTACTAGAATTAAACGCTATCAGATTTAACTGAGTCAGTCTTTAAGCCAAAAAATGAACATTTCTCTAATGAAATATAATTTCTTGACACAAGCTTCCACTTCCAGCAGAAGCAGCACGAGTACTAACCTGCATAACAATCAGAGATGGTGTGCTCAAAGCAAGTCACAGGTATGATAATGCAGAGAAGCCATTCATGTTTTTGGTCTAGGGTTGAAGCGTCACATTGCATCAGAACATTTGTCACGTGGAGAAAGACTGTGGATTTGGTTAAGTTCTCTGTATTTCAGGTTTTTCCTCTGAAGAGAAACTAGGAGCATCGCTATGCTTTAGGGCTTAGGTGCCATTTCACAATACAGGTAACAGTCTAATTACATAGTGCTGCCAAAGGGGCAGTCCCTTTTCCCCCTTTCCACCCCAGCTGCACGTTTCTGCCCCTTCTCTCACACTGGATCTAGCAGTCATGACACCGCATGGTGAGTCAGATTTTTATGTTTTCATGAGTAATCTAACAATCCCAGCACTTCCTGATCAATGCAAGGGAAGGAGCAGGAAGGCCCAACTGGTGGGTGAGGCAGGCATACAGAGACTGGAATCTCCCCATTTGGCAACAGCCTACAGATCCAGTTCTTTAGCTTGTGAAGCTGCAGCCTGAGTAGTTAGAAACTCTGATCCCAGAAAAAGTATCTTTTTGTATATGCAAAGCACATCTCAGAGGCTATTCCTTCTTACTCGTTTATCACACAGACACAACCAGCAATATTATTATGTACGATCAGAGATGAAGTTGCTAAATTAGTTTTTTGTCTGTTCATAAATTCCACGTGTTATAATTAATTTACCTCTCGATTACATATATTGTCTGCTTTGAAAAAAAGCTCATATGACTTCTTCACAAGGTTATTAAAAAAAATAGAAAGGCAAGAAAGTTGGCTGATAAACACAATTTTTTAAGATGCTTGAGACTAAAACACATACATTGAAAGAGTGCAATGTTCTATTATGAAATAGTAGATTAAATCTTATGCAAGTGAATGCAAAGCAACAGTCTAGGAAAAGGCAGCCTACATGGGTATGTAAACAGTAAGGGGTTCTGGTTTAGCTCTTGTCAACCAGATAAGGAGATGTGGGATTTACTGTGAATAGCTCCCCAGAAATGCCAGTTCAGCTCAGCAATGGTTAAGACAAGAAGCAGTGTTAGGAATTTAGGATGAGAGCTGAACACAAAACAGAAGAGAGTAATTATTGCATCGTATAAATTAAGGATGTACCCACATTCTGAATACAGCATGCAGATCTGATCCTGTGCCAGAATATATGTTTAATAAAATCAAGAGGAACAGAAAAGTGCAGCATGGATTTTTCGAGATATAAAGCAGATTCTACATGATAAGCATTAACTAGATTAGGACTCCTCAGCTGGGAAAATAAAAGGATGACAGAGAACTATGAAGTTATTTTCATAAGACAAGTATCTCTCCCATGCCTATATTGTCATCTTTTAGGGACTGAAGATAGATTTGAATAAGTATTAGGCAAACGCAGGAAGTAGGTATTCTGGTGTGAATTCGTAGGCATTTCCTATCTAGGTTCTCACAGCACTTCACAAACCACAATGAATCCAGTGACAGATGATTAGGTAGAATGCCATAAACAAACAAAAAAGGGTCTCCCCCTACTATGGCCTCCCATATTATAGCAATCAATGTAAGGTTTTCCTGAATTAGAGGCTGATTTTCTATTTCTGTGCATGTGAAAGTCTTTTATAGTTTCATACTTTCTGTAAGTTGCCTTTTGGGTTTTGTATTCACTTTTACTATGATTTTATATTTAAAATACCAGAGCCAAGGGCTTTTACATGCTCATTTAGAAGCAACTTACACTTTTTGACAAATGACTTCTTGCAGCTAATAGTGTTCTCTGTTCTGCAGTTTATCCTTCTTAGGTTTGTAGGGAAAAATCCCTTACGTTTGTTTTTGGTTGGTTTTTTTTTTTTTTAATTAAGAGTCAGTAGATTATGTTGAGACTCTGGAATAGCATCTTTAACCTCTAAATCACCTGCAAGCATTTTATCCTTTTAGCTGTTACTTCAGAATGAAAGCAGAGATTGATTTCCCTAAGGGCACATGGTGAATTAATGAGGGAGGCAGGGAACAAACTTGAGGACCAAAGGCCGGCAGTCTGTTGTTTCAATATCCAACTATACAACTTCCCCCCATAATTCTTACTGTATAACAACAATATCTTTACTTCTTGGCAATAATTATCCTGCAGTTTCACTATACTGCCAAACACAAACAGCTACAGGAGATTCGCTAGAGTTGAACGATATTGAAATGTTCCTGCACATGCAGATTTCAGTTTTGTATTGTACAGACCACAGTTAAAACAGAACATGTACCCTATTGACAGGGTACAACTGGAGAATTTTAGAACTAATTTACAAAGCAGGTGCTTTCCATTTGTGTAATGAGACTTCTTACAATTTGACTGCCACACAGAGACATCTGTGAACTTTGTTACCAGATTTCAACTGACTTGTCTCTCTGACATATTAAAATACAGATCTTAATATTTTACTATCTGTAGCAAGTACATGAAGTACAATAGAATTACATAGAAAATTCCCACCAAAAAGGTATGTATACAGTTGTTTTGAAATTAATTTCTACTTTTACAAAATGCAGCCAATTTTATAAAAATATTATGTTTGTCACTCTGAAGTGACAGCATCTCAGTTAAGTAGCTTCAAGACATTTTCATCCCTTTCATATTTCCAATCTGTGCTGATCTGATTTTGTTTGACTTACATTCTAAATGGCCAGTTGATTACTTTCCTCTTAGTCCAGTTACTGAAATAACAAATAAGCAGATTTTCTGTCCCCAAAATGTGCTGGAAGTACAGGGTTTGACTAATTCCAGTTTGACCAAGAAGAATAAGTAATCTATCTGTTGATATATATTACTTATAGTGTAAAGCATGTGCATCTCCTAATTTGAAAAGGATTTAGGACACAAGATTTGGATCTAGATCTATTCTCCAAATGCTCTATAGCTGTCAGAGTCTTGATCCAGGACTGCCTAGGCTTTTTAGAAAAATTATGGCTCAGATTTAGTGATGCTGTTGTTCCTTCACAAAATCCTCACAGAATTCTGGAGTGCGTGTTTTGCCTTGCTTGACCCTTGTTTAATTAAGTAGGATAAACACACAGTTGTTTCTCTGACACCCAGAAACCGGAGGAAAAAAATGTAGCAATATGACATAAAAATACTTAGAAAAGTTTTTGCAGTGAAGCAGAAATACCATCTGGTTTGTTTGAAGGCTAAAAAATACCTCTCCTGTATTTACAAAAAAATTTGCAAATAACCTGGAAATCCTTGACAGGTATATCTTAAAGAAACATCTGAGGTATTAACTTCTGGTATTAAGATGCACAGAATGTACAAAAAGATGGTGGTCTTAGAGTTTGTGTGTATGCATAGCACTTTAACATTGCTTTGTGTTGCCAAGAAAAGCATGCAGTGTTTTCAAAAAGCAAATTTAAAGCACACAGGATTGTCATCCCAGACTACTCACAAAAAAAAAAAAAAAACCCAAAAAAAAAGGGAAGAAAGAGAAATAACATTTTCCCATGCAGGTATTCTGGAAAGTATAGCAGACTCCACCCAACATAGTAAACAAAACAGTTTACAGAAAAGCCAGGCTCAAAAGAGAAGTAAAAAAGTAAAATGAGGAACTCTGCAGTCAAAAAATACAGAAGTTCACTAACTAAATAAATGTTCAGTGTTAAAATTTATCATCCTGATTCTAGGAACTAAGTGATATGACCACAGGCTACAAAAATAGCCACAGAAGGAGTCACATGGAGTGATGTAATGTGAACATGGAATAAATCCTTGCTCTTTTCAAAATGAAAAATTAATATTTGGAGAAAATCTAGGAAAATCACCAGCAAAAAGGTTAGCCCTAGTGCACTGAATCAGGTCAAGGGCAGCATTCGTCTGTATGCATGGGATGCTTACATCAGCGTCCCATGGTAGAAAAATCCTCTGCTAACCTTGGCACAGCAATACAAAGCACTGCACAGAAGTGACAGGTGAGACCTTAGTTTTGGCAAAGTTACTCTGCATTAAATGCATCATCATGTAACCACCTAATTTCTTCTGCTCAAGGACAGAAATAGATATGGGAGTGTTAAGCAACCCCATTATGAGGTTCTATCCTCATGAAGGAGGTTCATCACTTCCCAAATATGAATGGGTTTTAGTCTCTTGCTTTTCTACCATATGTTCTTGTAAATAAAGGTACCCAGGAAATTTGAGATGCAGCAGAAGGCAGCTGATTACATTTCAGGTTTGCCAACCTGCACTCCTATAGTAACATGCTATATGTGAAGTTTTCCCAAGTCTGAGGTATTTTGTAAAGACCTTATTGAAAATATAATCGTAAAACATTTCTAAGGAAGTCAGAAAGAAAATAAAATAGCTTGCAAGATTTCTATTAGAATATATTGGAAAACACACACCACAGTCCTGAGTTGTGAATGGTGAAAGAAAATTGATAGCTGTATGCAGTGTGCTAGTACACTAACGCAAGCAAAGAGCGTCATTCCATATGCCCTGGTGCATGAGATCATTGGCCAAGTGGCTGGATATTTCAAACCACATGAGAGGAGCATTGCTCCTTCCAGCATGGAATATGGCTGGAAAAGAAAAAACAAGTTTTAGTATCTCCCTTAAGAAAAAACAAAACAAAAAAGCAGCCCTGTTATGAACTGCACATAACTTGCCAGGTCCATCTTCTAGAACTAGTCTTGAATTTAAATTAGCCCATAAATAAACTGTGCTTTATCTTCTCTTTCTACCACATCGTAACACCATTGTGAAATTCAGCAGCAGACTCATTTGGCTTTGGAGACTGTCATAGCTCCTGGTTGTTGAAGTCACTCTTATTATCCAGCTCCATTAATTCCAGTTTTCTTTTATTCTGGAGTACTTGAGTATTCAAGCTTTATGCCATTTAATTCTCTCCATAGAGCTAGGTGTTAATAAGGAAATAATGTTGTTTTAAGATAAAATGCACAATAAAAAGATTTAAAACTATATTATAGCAATTTTTAGATTATAATGAGCAACAACTACAAAGGCATTGGGTTTAAAGCAGTGAAGGGCTCAAATGGTGGCTTTACCAGAAATGTGACCAAGTGACTTAGGTGAGTAATTGAAATGTACTTAAGCAGATTTGAAATGCTTTACCAGCTCTGAGGCTGAGTTAAACGTGAGAGAGATTTTCAAGAACACCAAAATTACTTCATTAGTGGAAATGCATCAGTTGGGAAAAATTTTGAAGCAGCAAGGCAGTAACAGGGAATGTCCATTGTTAGACACACCTGTAGCTTCAAAAGTGTTGAATCAAAACTGTGACATTACAACAAAATTAAAAAAAAAAAAAAAATAAATCCTGTTTAAGGATTAGATCTGCCCTGTGGGGAAGGTTGGTGGTTTCTACTCCCTCAGCTATCCCCAAAAGATGAGGGGATAGCATATGTCATATTATTACCGCCATTCTCAAGTTTGCTTGACCTCAAATACAAGAGCTGCTTTCACAATCCCACATTTCACTCTTCCCTCTAACAGGGGGTTAGTTCTGCTTCCTATCCTAGCCTTACTGTTGCCGCTGCTTCTAGTGGTACAGAAAGGAGGAAAGCAGCATTTCAGAAGAGTTCTGTCCTGCGGAGGGCTGAAATCCACAGTGGGGCTGGAACTTCTCATATCCTCACAAGACCGATACCAGTTCTCAGCAGGCTCCCACAATACCAAGAAGTCACAGGACTTGGTGACACAGAACTAGAAAGACTGAGGTGAAATAGTCAGCTCTGCTGTGAGTTTTGCACATGTGCATGTATTAGGCTGTGTCTAATGGGCTTGGAAAGAGCCATCTCCAGGGCACCTATAAGCACAACACACCGGGGCACGCCTCCTGCCCTTCTGCAGGCTGCTAACCCACCGAATATGCTCCAGCTATGCCCAACGCAGTATGAAGAGGTTCGAAGCCTCTGGAAGGTAGGCCGTGCTGCAAAGGCAGTCTCAGAGGTTGTTTCTGTGAGACATTAGAGACAGTTTTAGTCTCCAATTTTCAGTCTTGCTCTTTGTTCTTACTTTATACTTTCATACCTCTCAGAAAGGATGAGGCAAAGATAAGCTAAATGTCATGAGACTCCTGGGTATTACTATAACAAGGACTCAGTTCTGAGATTTTAGAACATATTTCAAAACCATTTTGTTCAGTAAGGATCCACAGCCTCCCGACGCCTCAATTTTCTGCCTTTGAAATAGAAACAAGGATGCTTCCCTTGGTCTTTAAACTGTTTATGAGGCATCAACATTGGTTATGAGGGACACACTCACTCATAAGCCAGAATTCCTCCTAGCATTAGATGTAACTGTAATACTGACAAGAAAGATCTCTCTACTGCTTACTAACACTGGAAAGCTACAAAAAAACAACCTGCAAAAAAGCCAACAAAAAACCCCAAACTGTATTAATGAAGAATGAGACCCCGGAAAACAACAAAAAGCCCCTTTAACACTTTCAACGGGAAGAAGGATGAAAGAGCATACTGGAATAGAAAACAGAACTATTTACTACGTAACAGAAGCATTTATTACATAAAGTTCCCACTTCAGCCATGAATCATCTATGTAAGTATCATTCCACTTCTGGTGGGTGAGAGACAAAGTGTACCATGGAAGTCAGACAGGAGTAAACCTCACTGATGCTCCTGGGCCAAGCAGATGTAGGTGTCCATGCAGTAAATGTCACACCTCTAAGAAGAAGTCCCATCTGCAAATAACATGCTCCTTCCTCATCTGAGGCATCTTCCTCCCTTCATTGCTATGTCGCATGGGGAGCAAAGAAGGAAAAAGACTTTCACTATCCAGTAGAGAAATTCATCATAGAAGGGCATGCTCTCTGAAAGCACATCTATGCATATCCTTTTCCACTAGGAAAATCTGGTTCTGGTGGTTTTTTGGGGGTTTTTTGGTGGTTTTTTGTTTTTTTTTAAATTCTTACCACTCATAGCATTTGTACATTTGTTCCAGACATCTGTAAAATCTCATGTGTAAAATCTTCCTCTACCTAGGAAGAGTTTAACTAGCATGCTTGCAGCATAAACAGTCTGCTTTCACTGTCCAAAATGTAAACAGAATCAAAATTAAGTTACTCACTTCCTACCATACTGAGATGACGTTATAATATTATGAACATTGCACTTTTCTGGCTAGCAGCCCTGTTTTCCCCATGGCCTATAAGAGAAGAAAGAAACTTAACACTCAGCTTATGTTGTAGTAGTTGCAGAGATCCTCAGTTGCCCCTCTGGCACTATTTTACAGAGGCTATTTGGTCCAGAATCGTGTCTGAGAAGTATCAAATGCAAATGCTGTCACAAATCAGCAAGTTCCCTAAAAAATAAGGTGATGACCAGTGTGTTTCCAAACTGTCCTGTGACATGCAGTTTTCTCTTTCTTTGCTCATCTAATCTTTAATGGGGAGGACAATTAACACTTGAGATAAAACATTCCAGGAGTTCCGGAGAATAGCAAGTAGTATTGTTTCCAAATCCTTTTTTGAAAATGTATGGAGACTTCCAGTGGAAAGTTTAAAATCAAAAGTTACGTGTCAACAACTTATCTTGAATTCTCACAAATTTTTATTTGCATTAAGCTCTGATCTCCTGAAGCCAGTCGTATAACAGCTCAGTGTTTAATCCCACAAAGGGAAATTCTTGCACATGTTGTCAGTGGTACGGCTCATCCATGGTATACTCTTGGTCTGGCTTGAGGAACAGACTCTAGTTCCTGATCAATTCCTTTGAACTTTGACAGTACAGTGTTGTTAATTCTCATGATTCTATGAAGAGTAAAGTGATTCTGTCCTGTGATCCAGCTAGTCTTTTGGAAATCCAGCGGCTCCAGCTCTCACATCATCTTCAACCCTGTCTGTGGAAATCTCCTTTGACTATCTGCTATTCCCATCTCCTGGGGTGGAGCATCTAGTTCATTACGTGACAAGGCAGATGGACCTTTCTTTCTCTCCTTCAGCACCCAGTATGATTTTAGTCAGCTGAGGTTAAATGGGAAGCAGAATCATTAGTGCAGCCCTCACAGGAAGAAAAGAAGCAGAAAGCGGCCAGAAGTCCAGGCCAGCCCCCAGCACTTCCCCCTACCCTTCCTGCGAAAAACAGGTCAGTTGGGCTTTGCTCTTCCCTCTTGGTGTGGAGTAGGGCTGAAGAGCACGTGGGGTCCCCTCCATTTGGCCGGAGCACTCTAGAAGCTGTCTCAAACCTGTGGTAAAAGCAGGTGCATGCTGCAACCCACAAGGAACAGAAAGTAAATAAGGGCATCAAAGCCATGATTAGATGAAAGCTGGGTACCGTAAGTATTGATGAGGGATGTTGTCATCAGGTTGATCACTAACAGATAGGATGGTGGAACAGAATGTGAGGCATTACTGGAAGCCTTTATTATCAGGCAGTTTCAAAAGTTCCCATACCCCAAAGGCAAATTACCTTCTGTACTTTTAGGAGAACTGGCAACAGGAACAGATTCCAGTTCAGAGTGCTCAGGATAATAAAATAAATAGATACACACATACACACACTCCATATGCTTTTCTTGTTGCTGTTGTGGAAGTTTTCTTCCTGGGGATATTGCGGGATCCAGCCTTTGCTTTTTGAGGTTAATTATGCAATATCAGCACCCAGTTTAGAGTTAAAGATGTTCTTCAGCTATTCAACACAGAGTCTGTGCATAGCTAGTACAGAGAGTGCTAGCTGAAGATCAAGTAATGGAACTGCATGAAGTCATAGACATACAACTCATTAAGATACAGGCAAAGAATTCAGGAAACACTACACATGTTGTGTTTGGGTTTTCTTCATTCTTTCCCCTCACGGAAAATGAAAGGTTTAATGTCTCCTTTGTAGTGGTGTCTGCAAGACTAGACCATGAGGGGAAACGGGAAAATGAGTTATGATCCATTTGTTTTCCCGTCACAAAGCATACTAGAGAGGGAGGAATCTGGTCTTCCAGATTCTACTTAGTATGACAGAGGACGGTACCAGGGGAGAAAAACCTAGCTGAATAGCCTACCCTTGAAAAATGAGGATTGCTGTGATGCTGCATACAAAAGGCTCCAAGTAGGATGCCTCTGCTTTCAAGAAAGTTAGTTTTACTACTTTTCCCTGAAGGGAGGAATCCAGGCTTATTTAAGCTGTAATGACTGCACATCTATTTCCTAGCTGAGGCCTGTAACAGTGCAACTGTACTTGGAATCTGCAAAACAGATCTTTCTGGATTAGAAGTTACTTAACCATGGGGTGGAAGTGTTCTGGGAAGAGCTCCCTAAGAAGCTTTAGAGGATAAAGCCAAGACCATTTTTGAAGCTTGTCAATAAAAACCCCCAAGCATTAGGGGTAAAGTCTCTTACCTACACGCTAGGTCTTCAGCTTCTGCCATAACCAAGTTGGATACCCAAACTCAGCTCTGGTGGCTGGTTTTAGTAGTTCTTTCAGTCTCTCCTGATGGAACTGGTTTCCTTTGTGTGAATACACATGGAGAGGAGTAAAATCGTGGAACTTATTTTGTCCCAAGCAATTGGCCTACATTATTTGATAATTTGGAATGAAGGGATGTCTCATCTAAACCAGAAACTTTATCTTGGAAGAAGGAAACCTTTCCTGACAAAAGCTTCACCAAAATAAATTAATTTCCATGCAAAGCTTTTGGCTTTGAATCTCATTTTCCAATGGAAAAGCATTTTGTTGAAAGATTCTTGATGAGTTCTCTTTATGAACAGATACATTTTGAGTAATCACTGTATAGGACAAGGAAATATTTGAAAGTCATGAGCTTCATCAGTGTCATCCAACAGATGCATTTTTGCATAAGTAATTAGCTTGAAAGAAAGATACATAAGCATTCTCTATTGCTTTGTAGTTATTTTCAGGGTATAGTGAGTAATCTAACACTGCCTCTGAAAGCAGCTGCAATTTATAGATGAGTAATCTCTGCATATGAATAGATTTTGATCTGTGAATTACTAATTTCTACTTCCGAAAAATTAAACATCTTTTGCTTCCTGTTAGAAAGCAATTACAATTTTTGTGGACAATTCAGTATTGAACACTGCAGTTTAGATTGGAAGCTATATTTCATTCTTAACTTGTTCAGTTGCTTTTGATATTACTCAACAAATTCCACTGAAGCAGAATCTTAAGGCCCATCAAGTGATAATTTATGGGACTCAAAGCAGTTAAGTTATAGGAACACAAAAGAATCTGAACTTTTCAAATTATTTTTGTGCATACTTCAAACCAGATACATAATGAGTCTTTTTTTCATTCAAGTACTTACAATATATGCTATATTGCAAGAGAAGATGTGATCACAATATATTCATGCCAGTTTTAGTATAGGTAGAACAAGTAAAAATAACAGTTAAGTTACAATGGCTGTCAACCTTGAAAGCAACTTTAATATATACATTTTCCCTAGGGGCTACTATAATTATTTATGCTTAAGATGAATCCAGCTGGTTTTATTGCCCTTTAGACATGTAACAATATGAGAAGAAGGATGTGCTTACCAATCCCCTAACACAGCCTTCACTGGGAGTGTTAGTCCACCCTCTGTAGGTAACTCAAGTACAACTTTTGAAGAGCTTCAATGTTTATGATCTAGGAACGTTTCAAGAAGTTACCACTGACAGAATTTATTGGATATTTCAATCTCTGAGCATAGTTACTGGCACTAGGATTTCTGAAATACATTTTTCTTAAATACTCTTTGCTCACCATGTGCACAAAAGCTACTGTAAACAACACAAGCATCACTGTAAATATCCAGATTCTCAATAATTTTCCCACTCCCCTAACGGAAGACTGACTTGAATTTTCTGTGTCTTACTACTGCAGTATAGGAGAGGGACCACCAAAGCTCTGTTAACATGACCAGGATGGTTTTGTTTCTCATATGGCCTTTTTAAAAAAGTAGCACAACCTGGAAGTAAAAGCCTCCAATATTGCATTAAGTTTTCTACATGTTGAAGTGTTGAAAAAGTGTTGAAAAGAGCTGTGAAATACTGCATTTTGCTTGTTAAATAAGAAAAAATTATTTTAATCCACTGGTAGTTGGAGACACATAAGCAATAACATCGTATCTTTTTTTAATCTCAGAGTTTAGTGTGTAATTGAAACCAGGAGAATAAAAAACTGTCTTTTGAAGACAAAATGTCTCTTGAGTGTGCATTGACTCACATTCAGAGATACAGGATACAGAAAGGTGGGACTTGGTGCAGTTCATCATAACCAAAGGGGCAGGGTGCAATAACATGTGACATTTTTCATATAAATTGACAGTTAATAACATAAAGGCGTGGTGGGTGTGGAAAATAGGAAGAGAGGCAAACACTGGATAAGAAGGATTAGTGTGAAGGCTACACCGGTAAATCAAGCACTAAGCATTCATTTCATCAAACTCTGTATCAAAGAATCATGGTCCTACTGACTCCGTGGCTCATCTCTAGTACCTTTGTCCATAAATAAACACTTTAGTCAGTAATCTCTTTCATTTACTGTGATCCTGATCAGAATATGAGTGCTTATTTTGTACCATGGCATCTATTTAGACTTAAGTGGTGTAACAACCAAATTTGAATCTGAAAGTTACATAAACAGTATTGCACAAGTGTCTGATTAAGACCTAAATGTTTACATTTAGGTAAAATGTAAAATTTGGCTCTGGTTTATGCAATATTTCTCCTTCATTAGCCTGCACACAAGAATTTGAGAAATTCTTTGGTGAAATAATAAATTTCCCACAAGCCCTTGTTAGCAAATAAACTTTGAATAGAATTAGCATATGCTCATGCAAATTAGAAATTTGCAGATTTATCAGCTCCTTAAACAATACTAATTGCTTGCATACTCCTGAAGGAAATCAGGCTGTCATGGCATTCTTTCAGCTCGGTGTCTGGAAGAAGAATTGGGTCAAAGAAATAACCAGAAAAAGGTAGGCAAAGCATTTATTTTGAATTTTGAGACTCTGAGGAAAGGACACCGGGTCTTTTTTTGCAATATGTGAAGGATTCCAAATGCCAAGCCTGTGAAAGAAACCAGAATAGTGCTGGCAAACACCTTGTGCGAGGCACCCACTCGCAAGGTGGCAGAGAACAGTTAAATCCAGGAAGCTGGCAGGGAAACTGAGGTGGAATGAAATCAGGTTTTGGTTTGTTTTTCACAGCGCTACACTAAGCTAGTTCTTACAGCTTCATTCTGGCGAATGGGTATGTCATTCATCAGCAAGACAGGATACTATAAACTTGATTTTGAAATTGAGGGCTGCCTATCTGCAAAAAGGTAGCTATTATCATCCCTCACTTTTGTAGCCAGAGGAAACAGTTCCTTTACATTGCAGCCACTTTCTACAATAGACGCTCAAGTCACATGTGGTTCGGTTACACTCCTGCATCCCTTGGCTACTGTTTCCCTCTGCACAGTAGAAAGTAGCAGCAATGTGAAAAACAACATAGGAGCAGGATGCTTTTAAGTATCCTAATGTTATCTTGGAGATCTGTGTATTAGAATGTGCTCTGAGATTTTTATCGATAGAATAGAGAAGTGATTTCCCTTGCATTCACTCACATACACAAAACCACACTAATCTGGTTCTAGACAGATTTGAACTCCTCTTAAGGATTTGAGTCTTGTGTAAATCTAAAAATAATAATTCAGTAATAATAAAGTAGCATATCATTAATTTGAGCATTTTTACTAGTCTTTCAGATACAGGTTTATTCAATTACATTAGGAAAAGAGAATTATTATCAAATTATTTTTTTTTATTCTCAGTACGTAGGATCATGACTTCTGTAATGAAATCTAACAATATTTTCTCAAAAATAAAACTGCTACAAGAATCCCCTCTTCTACATGCCTGTACACTCCCAAAGCATCACTTACCATTCACAGTATAGGGGTGGAAACTTTGATGGGGAAGAGCTAATCTGAGCAGAGGAAGATAACATAGCCACTTAAACTGCACATCCACTAGTCTGTAAACTAACTGCAGGGACTGTGTAAATTCCTGAGTTCTGGTTGCTCAAGTCAGTGTTGCCATGTAGGCTTCAAGATCTGCGTACTTATAAAGTATTTCTGAACAGTATTTATTTAATGTATGAGTTGAATACATTCAAATGGGACACCAGACTGTCACAAGGGTCTCTCATGTACCTTGGAAAAACAAAGAATTAGAGCTGTCTCCAGCCCACATGTAAAATCGGTTATGGTATTTAAATGCTTTTCACAACTGACATAGTACCAATTTATCATACATTAAATGCTTAGTTCTCTTAGGATAGAAACCATACATTTTTGTACTTAGTGGGAAATATACGATATACTGTTCAAAGTAAAACCATATCCACAATTTGAAACCCTTGCTCATGACAAAACAAGATTTATAAATACATAGCCAACTTCAACATGTAATCTGAAGAAGACCAGAACTGCTTCTGCACCTTGAAAACATTATCTTTGATTAAATACTGATTAAAATCTTCCCTCAGATAAAAAATAATAATATATATGTGTATATATATTTATGTATATAATTTCAAAATCAAAGCCTTGTACTTATTGCATCTTCTTTCTGCATGTCATCTGATGGCATTGGGAACAGATCCCAGCATCCCAGAATGCAGCTTGGCAGGTATTAGTCTCCTGCTTATAATGGGCTCTCTAATTGCAATGCATTTTTTTCCCTTTTGAACTAGCTAACTAACCTGTAATTTTTCTCGGTATCTGCCCAAAGGTAAATGAAGTATCTGATACACCCAAGGAATTCCTCATCTGCTACAGGTGACTTCAGATTGGGAGTTGCCATCACCAAATAAGAATGAATCTACATGTAACCAGGTTTCAATAATATCCCCAGGCATGACAGATCGTTCATGCTTCCACTTTTATACTGTTTATTAGTTCTTACAAGAAGAACAGTAAAGCCTGCATGCAAGGCTCCTCCCCTGAGCTCCAATGCAAGATGGAAGCTGAGAGAGATTCTGATCATTGAGCAAGTATTGACTTGATTTAATAAGGCAAGAACAACTTCAACAAGCAATTGCAGTTGCTGCTGCTACCCACTAGCTTCAGGTGCTTAGCAATTCAGCAGATCAGCAATGAGTATGCTTAAGCCTGACCCACTTTTTCTTCCCCATTTTGCAGAACCAGGGTGATTCTTGTTATTTTGCATTTGGCACTTTGCACTTAGGCAAATGCATTACAATAAAGTCTCTTCCTCTGCCACAATTTGAAAAGATTCTTCTATTCATATGTCTAGCTGTTAAAAGTCAGTGCATACGTAGAAGTGGGGAGGAGGCTGCAGTATTAAATGCAAATGCATAAATGCAGCAATAATGGGTCTACAGCAGAAAAATAAAAAGGGGCTTGAACTAAAATACCAAGTCTTCTTCCCTTTTTCTCACTTTGAGAAACCCTGCATTTGTTCCTATAGCCTCTTCTTCCTGCTGGCATCCTGAGTGGCAAATAAGAGATTTACTGTCGTTACCAGCTCTCTTTTCTCCAGATTAAGATAGTGGTTGCTGGACAGCCTCCTTGTCTGTCAGTGGACCGAAGTCCGCGCTCTCATGTAGACGGTAAATATACAGCTTCTCTAAGAGTGGAACCACTGTGACTAGTACAGTATTTTTTCTTTGTCTGTTTCCTCTGTTGTAGATCTATGTTCTGCAGTGCAGCAGCTTCGTGGACTTCTTTCTGCAAGAGCGCAAAGGGGAGGCAAAGACGTTGCTCTCTTTCTTTCTGTTAGATTTTTTTTTTATTGTGATCATGCCCATTCTTTCACTCTGGCCTCTGCCTTGTTCTACATGTGGGAAAGTAGACAAGAATCCCGAGAACAGTATTGGACAAAGACAAACCAGGCTTTTCACTCAATATACATGAGTTTTGTGTAGAAAGCAAGTAAATTCGCTTGTGGGAAGATGAAATGTTTCCCTAAAATGTTACCCATCTGGTCTACTGAGCATGATAATATTGCACTAGAAATACAGAGCCTTCCTGCAGTAAACCATTTCCTTTTCCTGTAGTCAGTCATTAGATAGGCCCTGTGTATGCCACGTTACAGCATTGTTCCGCTTCTGGACAATCCTTTTTTTGTACTACTAGCAAGTCTCCACTTACTATTGCAGGTATATATCCATGCAGATTCAAATTAAAAATAACACATTGCATATAAGCCAAATGCAAAATCCTCTGACAAAGAAACTAGATTCAGAAATACGAGCACAGTCTAGACAATGCAGAATGAATGTTGCAAAGCATGCTAAGACAATGCCTGCAATATCACTGCCATCTCTGAAGCACAAAGCCATTTCAGCACATAGAGGCATTTAATGAAATTTGGCTTTTATATTTCTGGTAGAACATTCACATTCCTCACTATGATTCTCATCAAAAGATCAAGGACTCTTACTTATAGCTTTAAGTACTTTTTTAAAAAAAAAATAATCTGAACTAGACAC
Source organism: Falco peregrinus (assembly GCF_023634155.1). Classification (NCBI taxonomy): domain Eukaryota; kingdom Metazoa; phylum Chordata; class Aves; order Falconiformes; family Falconidae; genus Falco; species Falco peregrinus. The sequence goes on along the minus strand of NC_073725.1, from coordinate 111,898,376 downwards.
CAGGAAAATAAGAAATCCCAAGTACTTGAAATTTGGATTTTGGAAGGCACAGGAAGTACAGGATTTATAATAGAAAGTCTGTGATAGCCTTTACTCTAGATAGCAGCACTTCTTTCTCTGCCTGAAGTTTCAGTCTTCTGAATCCAAAACTGTTTCAAGTTGTTTAGTTCTCACAACTACAAGGTTTGTTTCAAATCCACTACAGATGCTCAAACAAAAAAGGTTGAATAATTTTCGATGTGGAAGTTGCGGAATGATGCTCAGTTTTAGCCAGCTTTTTCAGGTACCAGTGAATTGGTAGACAAACAGATTAAATGCTAGTTTCCCAGTAAAAATAGTAAAAATATTCCCACGTATATGATAAGAAGTTAACTAACTCAAGTAAAAGTGAGAAAAAATAAGCTGCTGGTTGGGAAGACTTAATTTCATTTCAGCTTAAGAAAATATTGGCCTGGTATGCATAAATTCATGGGGTTAGTTCAAGCAATTTTTCTCCATTTCAGTTCACACTTGGATTACAGATGATACACCACGTGCGAACAGTGGGAAGCAGGCTGTGGTTCAGTAACAGTCTCTGACATGACATGCCAGGCTTGGAAGAGCTTTCAGCACTAGTTGACAGGTTTAGGGTCGCTGCTTAGCGACAGCTTAAATCCTGCATTGTCCACCTGTAGGTTCCCCGTTTTTAGAAAGAGAAAAGGACATTGTAAATCTTGTGGACATTATAAAGCAGAATCATCTTTTTCAGAGAGCTTGTTGGCAAGGATCTCAATGAGATGATACTTTACGTGTGTGGTGCTGCTTTGATCGGCATGTGGATACAGTGGTTTAAAAGATTGTAGATATGCGTGTAGACATTTCACAAAAGCAAAAACAACCTACAGGTGCAGCTAAAAATACCTCTGCATAAAATTCAGTCAACTAGGTAAAAGTCCCAGTGTCAGAGGCTGTGAATCTGCTACCATTTAATTTATTCTACTTTTTCCTTTAATACAATTACCTTAAACTAATCACTATTTCAATAATGACATCCTGTAAAAGATGGAGATTTGAGGCTTGGCTTCTATAGTGTGTTTCAGCTTTTAGATTTTTCCTCCAGACTTCTGTGTACACAGTTTTATTTGTATGCAAACAGTATTTGTGCAGGTGTCTACCTGGTGTTTGGGGCATGCAAAACCAGGGCTTTCCAAAACTTTGATTTTATTTTTTTTGTTTGTTTGTTTGCTTGTGTTTGGTTTTGGTGTGAGATTTTTTTCTTTTCCTAACCAAACAATCATTTCACATACCAGAGTGTTTGGGCACCAGAGAGATGTGTTCTTCCATTTCAATAAAAGTCCGCATTCTTTATGGAACTACTTATGCTTTCTTCTTGTACACCAAATGAATAAGAGTACAAGATAGAGTAGAATAAAACCTTATAATGGGGTTCTGGAATCTTTCTCTGCTGCCTCCAAAGTAAGAAGGTTTCTGTTTTAACCCCCCAACACTGCTACCTGATACATTCCAGGGAAACAAAATCTGATTCTCACCAGATCTGAGGCAAGGGAAAAGAGCGATCCCTGGCTGGCAAGATTTAAATCAGGGAACAAGCTAAGGATCCTCAGACATGAGGTTCTTTAAGCAGGGACTTCTGTACATCTTCTGTAATCAAAATGAGCAAGTATTAAATTTGAGTATCAAACTGAATCTGCTTGTATTCAATTGATTGTAAAAGTTAATATAAATTCTGAGTATCAAAATGAACAGGTATTAAATTAAACTTGCAGTGCAGTATGATTAAAAATGAAATACAACCAAACCACATCTTCTGTGGGAGAACTGTGTAAATACAGTAGGGTTTTGTGCAAGGATCAGTTCAATGGCAAAGGGAACACAGTTCATTTTCTTGCAAACGCTGGTCCATCCTCTGGCTCTGCATGCAGCTACTGCTCTTGGTGATAGGCATGACACCACCACCCTCGTTTGGCTTTCCCAGTAGGAACCATACAGTATCTTGGTGCTTAGGTGGAAAAGTACAGCCAACATCCTCGTGTTCCCCCACCTAAAGAGAGGCACTGGAAGGGGCACAGAGCACCCCAGCATGCAGCACGATCCGTAGTACATAGGAACACACAAAAAGCAGACCAAAGATAGCATTTGGGCTTCAAATATGAAGTCAGTAGCAACCACATAAACTACAACAGACTCCAGACTAGCTAGCAGATGCGGGAGTGCTGACTTAATTGTGGTATGCAGCGTAGATAGCCAACAATATTAATCTAACATACTATGAATGTCCAGAATACTCATCCCAATCTTTTTGCTTCAGATTTTTAAGAAGTTTGGGATATCTGACAATGAAATGAAATACAGTATATCTTTGGAGCTTAGAGGAAAAAATACACTAACCTAACATTCTGGAAAAAAAATGTTAATACATTTCCACTTCGTTATTCTTTCCCCTACAGCCTGATTAATGATAATCTATTACTGATTTGGATCCAACTGAACTGAAGTTGGGAATATAACTTGACATTACTATTAACTTGCAAATAGTTAATTGACAATAACTTGTAAATAATTAATGTACTTGTTAATAGTTAATTTACATCTGCTTTGAAGAAGCAGATGACAAAGTATGTGCTTCATTGTCAGACACAAGCATATGTCACCGGGAAGAGAAAGGACACTGGACAAAGGGGTTCTGATGGTGGTTGTTTGGCATAGGTCTATGTTTGTAATAAATATGCGCTTCCAGTCATTTGGGTGTGGGGCTTTCTACGAAACAATCTTGATTAGCTTGCTTTCCTAAGGAAAGGAAGCTTATGTAATGGTTCAGTCTATCTCTTGCTCCAAATTTCGAACATATTTGACACATGAGCCAAGGTCTCAAAAGAAATTAAATTTCTAAAGTTTCTTGGAAGTCAGCAACTGAAGGCAGAGAAAGGAACCATATTCATTCCCCAGCTGAAGGAAAGAACTCAGAAACCAACCATGGTACACTGTACTGCCTTCTACAGTGGGCAGTTACCTAAAGCTGAACTAGCCACAGCGTTTGAAGGTTTTCCCCTGTGGGGGTGACACTGAAATGAGAAACATGATCCTTATTTATCACAGTGGGGAGCAAAGGTGCCTTATGGACGAGACCACATAAATCTGTAGTGAAGCTGCTTTAGTTTTGCTGCTCATACAGCAATGGGTTTTTTTCTTGAAAGGTACTCTAATGTTCAAAACACAACAAGCACGGTCTTCTGGCTCTTAAAGAAGCATGGAACAATACTCAACAAACTGCACCATAGCTGAGGCATCAAATAATTAAAATACTGGATCAAAGTACACACATTTTGGTCCTCGGTAGAGGGCCATGGTTTATTTCACGTACGAATGGGCAAGGCTGGGTTGTAACTTTTGGATCTGTCTCTCTAAGATCATTTTGATTTACCCAGGGTTCCAGAGAATGAGAACCTGAATGTAGCTGCTGAAGTGGCAGTATGTTGATTCAGTTTCTCCTGAGAAATAAAAGCAATGCAGTGATATAACTGTGCAGGAAACTTTGTCCAAAATCATAAAATGCTTAACTTTTTTTCCTTATAGCACAGCGCTATCTGTGTCATTCCTTTTTCATTAGTTGTTCTCAGCCTGGATTCCTTAGATAACTTTGCTAGAGACTTGAGTTTTATTGTAGATATGGAAAACTGCCTAGAAGCTTTGCTCCCTGATTGTTCTGGCTGCATTCCAGCCTCAATAATACTCAAGACACAACATATTCAACTTGCTCCAGCAATCATTCTTTAAAATAAGGCAAAAAATAAAGGACATCATACAAAATTGACTCTGCTGCTACCTTAGTTAGTGACTCCAGAAACCAGCAGCTTCTGGTTAATTGTGACCCAGATCTTTGGAGGGCTAGATCTAGCTCTGCTATACTGGTTATGCAAGCCCAAAATATAGCAACAGGTAAAAGCGGTGGGGCTAGTGTAGAGGTCATTAAACACTGCTCAGTGCTGCAGATCTTGAATTATTAATGTTTCTATGACAATCTAATAACCAAAGAATTTTGGTCGCACACTGCAGTCTGTGCACACATTTGAATTGTTCTCAGTGCCAGTCTGGCTAGCACCTGCCGCTGACAATAGTGAAAACGCATGTGGAGACACCTGGGTTATATTAGACAAGTCTGTTAACAAAAAGTTAGCCGACTTCCGTGAAACATTTATGGCTACATACAACCAAGGAGAAAGTACAGAATAATAGATGGAGTTACAGGAAGCATGTAAAGACAGTAAGCTAGATTTTAAAGCTGTCTGATAACGTGACACATAATATATACTATACATCGAAGTGGTACAGATCACCATGCCCGCTTGACATTCCCAAACATAAAATCCTGATTTCTGTTGCATATTAGTTTGCCAACAGATTATTTGGACTGCAGATTTCCATACTGAGTCTCTCTGCCCTAAAGTGATATGGGGAGAGGGGTGCGTCCATATGGATAAAATATCAACCATCACTTGGTCAAGAAGGAGAAATAGTAAACTTTATTCTGTTAAGCATTTTCCAAGTATTTCTTTGACCCTACAGTGTGCCCAGCCTTTCAAGCAAGTGCTTCAGGTTTGGTGAGTTAGTTGCTTTGGTTAAGGATGTGTCTATTGACATCTTGTAGACTGATGAAGTTCCCCTTGCTGGATATCCACCCGTTTTATTTACAGGCCGAATCACTTGTTCGTTTACAGTCCCTAGCAAACTGAAATAATTAACAGCATGGGCTTCTACATTGGCTGCAAGGGGTCAAGACTGCGCCAGTTATGCTTTCTTATGGTGGAGAGAGAGTTTAAATGTTGAAGCCCCAAAACTTAAAACATCTGTGCCAGACCTGTCGAGAAACTTTTGTGTGTTCCCCAGAGCATACTCCATGACCACTGTTTGTGCTGTCAGAGACATGCAATAAAGGCAGAGCACAATGCCCAGACTTTGCATGAGGCTGTAAACACATTCACTCTTTACTTAGAATGTACATCAGAAAGAAGATAAGATGAAGAAAGATGATACATTATATTCCTATCACTTGGTTTCCTCATTACACTGAAATAGATCTGGGACTGTGCTAAGCATCTTTCAGGTTTCTACAAATCTTTTTTGCTGATCTTGACCTTCCTTCAGAAATTTATCTTTCTGCCGCTCCTAAATGTCAGTGTATTTTGACATCTTTCTGTCCTACTGTTGCGCTGCATCTTTCTGGTACAACAGCCTGCTTGTCTCTTCCTCTGTGCTACTCATAGCTTCCTGTGAGCTTCAGTGAGCCTCTTTAGATTCCCTCACTGCTAGTGGACTGTATGTCCTTGAGCAACTTACTTAGCCTCTGCCTCAGTTCTTGGTTTTGGAAAAGAGGAATTGGTATTTCATGTCCCCTACTTTTTGTCTTGACCTGTGTTTTGGTTATAAGAAAAGGTAAGGTAGGGTTTCATACAACGCATGTAATAACTTATTTTTACCGAGCAGTGAGAAGAAGGATTTCACAAGGACATGGACAAACAGAGGGAGAGAACCTGGACACACACAAGACTGAGGGAGTTAAGAGAGTTACGATTCTGAGGCAGCTGAAGAATTTAAGAGTCGGGCAGAAACTCCAGACCTTCCTGTGTGCTGAGTGTCCTGGCTGACATAGGCTTTGATAAAGGAGGATATTATTGCTTTTCTTGTAACTTCTGACCTGCTGCCAGATATTGTCCAAGTGTGGACAGTCATCAAAAAGCTTGGGATTTTTTTTTTTCTATCAGAGGATATGAATGACTGTTATTTCCTTAAAATGAATTCCAAATACATAGCTGAAATTTATTAAACCTCAGACTATCTAGGAAAAAAATGCAAACCCTAAATCTTCAGGGGGTGAGTTTGACTTTTCTGTTCTAATGAGAAATTCAGCCTGTTCACTCACCTTTATTAAACAGAGGCTTCAAAGGATTTGGTCTATAGCTGAAACAATAGTTAGATGAGGTAACACAGGAGCCAGCAGGGCTGGACAGCAAGAAGGTAAACAAACCTCTGCTATACGGGTGCAGTGCCTGGCTCAGCGGGGTTTGGACCCTGCCTTGGCCCTCTGGCTATTTCATAACGGCCACGAGTCCTCACACAACTCTGCCTTGAGTTACGCTAAATCAGACTCACCGACTTGGTGAGTTGCGTAAGGTAGTAGAGCAACGTGTTTGGTTCCTTTGTACTCTCAGAGTCTCTCACTGTAAGGTGCGCTTAATCAGCTGTTAAGTTGCAAACCTGATGTGCTGTAAAACTATGAAGGAATCTGCCGGGTTCATATACATAAGTAACAGGCATTTCGCATATTTATTTTTAGGTGGTTTTTGTTTAGAACACACACAGCCTGAGACATTGTGAAACAGCTTCAAATGCCTGCCTGATGGTTCCATTAGCTTTTCCTCTGCTGTTTATTAAAATACATAGGTCCAAATTTCTCCTAGAAAATTAATGAGGGAAATGAAGGCATGTAAATTAGCAGCACAGGTTTTTAAATATTTGGATTGTGTCTTTTAAATTGTTATATGTTATTACAACATTTCTTTTTAGCTATACTATTAAAAAACAACTTGCATAAAATGCTGCATGTGAAGTACTTTCAAGGTCACACTGTTGGGACAACAGAGGTTTTGTCTTAGGGTATCAGAGAGAACCCCAACAAAAATACCCATGAAGTTTTAAACATCCACTTCATACCAGCAGGAGATCACTTCTAGGTTTCTTTAGCAAGTGCAGTGTGAGCTACTGTATTTAAGATCAAGAACCACAGCAAATCTAAAATTGCATAACACACAAGGCCGAGCAAGTAAGGTGTTGAGTCCTATTGCTTCATCCACTGCAATACTGGGTTGCAGCAATGCATTAAGAAGCTGAAGTAAGAGGTAAGGCGAGACATTGCAATATCTCAGCAACATGAACCAGGGCTGGTTCAGGTCCACGGAGCTGAACTTTCAGTTTAGCGTGAAGGAGCAGAACTTCACAGCTCTCCCAGATGCTTGTGAGTCCCATGACTAAACTGTGGCATACTTGGAAAATACAATCCATAATAATCTCAATCATCATTTGGAAACTTCTGACCTATATGCAAACTTCCAAGGAGCTACCGCTGCAGATACACTATCACTGCAATTATGGGTAGCCATGGAGCTCGTATTGTGTATATATAACACATTGTTATGCAAACATACTTCTACTTTTAAACCTCAGTTCCACAGTCATCGTGGGTTTAATTTCAAAGCATCAAAAAGGGGGCAGAAATAAAGTCTCCTGCAAATAGGCCTTGATTAAATCTAGAAAGAATTTTTACAAACAATTCAAACGCAGGCAGTCTGAAACCCTAAAATGGAACTGTGCTGGTCTGGAAAGGACAGTCACAAGCGCTGCACTTATAAATGCAACTTTGTACTTGGTGAAATTTAATTCTTGTTCTGGTTTAATAGCTAAGTAGAGAAAGATTATTAGATTTTTCCTCAGCAAATGAGGAAACTCCCACCAAAGTCTTTATATGAGATTCATAAAATGCTCCTTAGAAATAGCGCTCGGGCTTTTCTATCTGATCTCAGACTAATTAATTTAACCTTGTGAAGCAGGTCCAGCAAGTATTTAATCCTGCCCCTTTAGCCTGGATTTGCAGACTCACTAATCTTCCATATGTCACTGTACAATTAGAAGTGCTGCAGAAGTTGTGAAAATCATACTCCCCCCACCCCCCCCGGGACTCACCAGAGCCTGAACTCCTTCCCACACCCAGCTAGCCCGCTGGCACCATCGGTAGCGGTTTTGATCCGAAGGAGAAATCCAAAGGCTGCCAGGGGACCCGGCTGGGAGGATGTGTGCGGACAGAAACCGAGTGCACCTGGGGTTAACAGATCTTACGGAGAGCAAAGGCAAGAAGCTGAGACAGACAGAGTGATGCGCCTTTCCAAAAGGCTCGAATGCATTCTTTGTGTTCGCAGAAATACCTGGACCCACAGGCTGAACTCTTGAGTGTCACATGGGTGACACAGCTAAAAAAGGCAAACCCACAGGCTTAATTTAAACTCCCCCAATATGTTAGCATTTTCCCCTGAGGCTGCTTGTGTGCCTCTTCCAAACTTTTCTACAGTTTTCCTGGAATTTTAATATCCCGCTCTCTTTGGTTTTGTACTTTTTCACCCTTTTATTTTTAGATTCAGTATTGCACAGTGGTCTGTAGAGTCTGCTTGACGCCAGCAAATGTAACTGGATCCCAAGTCCCTGCAAGCCAGGAATTGCAGCCATGATCAGCATGCTGCCGAGAGCGCAAACCTTGGCACTGGTCAAAACCAAATAGTCTGAATCCTCTATTTATCTTATGGCAGGGCTTGGGAAAGGAGGCAAGAAGAGTTCATCAAAATGTAAAGAATAGCTGGGAAAAGTTAGGGGTAAGTAAATAGAAATCAAAGATGCAAATAAGTCTGTTCTACAACAGATTTGTGTGAGCAGACTTCCAAAAGCAAGAACAGGGATTTACAAAAAAAGAGAGATATTTCATTCTCTAGTAACCTAGTAACAGGACAGGCATGCACAAAGCAGAGTGCCTTTAAAAACGGCTTGTGTCAGCAAGGTTGACTTTGGTGGAATAAATAAGAATAGGCTGCTTGGCAGCAGGTCACCGCTGACAGTAATCTCACAGGTCAGATTTTCCAAGTTATGATGGCTCGTTTGATACACACATAACTGCAACTACCAGTTCTGCTTCGGGTTAAGGGCCACCGTCTTCCACCCAGCCTTTGGTGAGTAGGTGTCAGGTTTTTACCTTACTCTTTCACGGTACGCAACTGGAATAAATCTGGTCTCTGATACTAAGGAGCTGAATTACCTTGCTTGAAGTGGCTTTTTAATTTTCCATCACCCCTGATCCTTTCTTCGGCAGCACAGAGCAAAATAAAGGATTGCCAGTCTACCTGATGGAGAAATTGTTCACCCGAACTATTCTAGGATCTGTAACTATGGTAACTAGTGTCTACAATGGAGCGTGAGCACTTCACGGAAGGAAAAAACAAGTGTGTTGAGGCAGTTATTTCCCAAAGGTGACATGATGAGTCAGCAGCAGAGCCCAGATTAGAATACAGTGTTCAGACTGCCCATCCCATACGCAGCTCACTAAACCACTGCTCCTCCTGCAGCCTCCAGGGAATAAAGTTCATTTAGCTAGGTGGTAAATGCTCGGCTCCTGCCCTCACACTTCACCTTGTTATTTATCTGAGTTTTGGCAGGCTTAATTGTTTGTTGCCAAGAAAGAGTGCAAATGAAGAAAACCAGAAAGCATTGGTCTTGCAATGGAACACAGCACACCGCAACAGCAAAACCCCACTTGGAGAGAACAAGAACGCTAGTCTGCTAATACATTGAGTATATAGATTAGTGTAACAGTGAAATGGCTTGAAAATGAGTTTCTTACAAGGCACTTTCTCTGACTCTTCACCAGTAACAAATTCAGAGTAAAAGAACTGAAAAGCAGAGGTCTCGAACAGAGCGATTAACATTATCTGTAAGTTTTCTCCACAGCACAAAGAAGGTTCAATCATTTTTTTAAATTTTATTCCTGGCATGTTTAAAGCTGGTTTGGGCAAATTACATAACACGAGCATGTTTCCTTGGCATAGACGGTGTTCAGTATTCATGCTTGTTCAACTAATTTGAAACTTGGACAGTCAGTCTGAAGTAGTTCTGCCAGCTGTGGGATGAACTGGGAAGAAATTGCAAAAATGTGCCCTGTGTAATCTCCTGCTGTATTCTCATCCTCTAATTTTTCAGTTATTTTTTGCATCACGGTTCCTTTTGATTCTCCTTGATGCTCCTTGTTCATGGATAACCCTTCACTCTCATTGTACCAATTAGCAAACTCTTAAAAGGAAACACAAGAAAAGTGATATTATTTACCCCCAACACTGAATATCACGGTTTAGAAACTTCTGTTGCCACTGTGATGCTTCAGTGTCTCACTGTGTCAAGCATAGCTGAAGTGGAAAACTTGCTAGTCTCCCACATTGATGCAACTTTTCCATAGAGTTGCTCTTCTCATCAAAATTTTTCCTTAAATGACCCAAAGCCTTAGCTTGCTTTCCTGCTGCTGGCTAGCAGCCTGATACACCTACTTGAAAATGCTTCACATCGTGGCTTAACGATGAGCTGATTCTTGCAGTTTGCTCGTTGGCAATTTGCCCATTCACTTACTCTTCTGGGGTTTTTTTGTTGGTTTTTTTTGTTTTTTTTTTTTTAATTAAAATTGGCAAGACAGTAATGTTGATTTGTTAAGGAAGTTTCTGATCTGTCTTTTTTTTGTTTCCTGTTTTCTAACATTCAAGATGTACACAGATTATGCCAGAGAGCGTGAGCTGACACAGCCGTTGTCAGAGAGCTCAGAAGTATTAAGACTGCTCCCTGCTTAGTCCACAGGGCTTGGAGAAGGTGCTCAGGGCAGAAAGTCCAGTGAATGCTGAGAGTGGGCTGGTCTCTGGGGAGCTGGAAGCACCTATGGACTATCTACCACCAAGGAGCCTCTTGAGGTTAGCACGACCCCAGATGCAATTAGCACTGAAAAGCAGGTGTGACCACCAGGTCAGAAAATGTGTGACACCACCGTGGGCTCTCTGAGCCCGGCTTTTCCCAGCTTGGGAAGAATCCTCCAGGAGAAAGCATGGATGGCCAGAATAGAAATCCTTATAATGTCAAGATCCAAAGTATAATTCTGGGGTATATATTACATCATATTTAATAAGTTACCTCACTAAAAGTGATTTTAAGTGTGGTATGTGTTTGTTTACAGCTTTGAATCTACATGGCAGTGCTTTATCTATGGTGGATGGTGCAGAAATGTTTGTGCTGGGCAGGAAATGCAGCCAGACATTCTAGGAAGCCTACGTGGTAGCCCAAGGCAGTTATAAAAAGAAAATGGGGTGCTGCTCAGATGACTTAACTGTGAGGCCTGAGTTACCACTACTGGTCATGATTCATCGACTTTTTGCATTTCTGTCACCAAGAAGTATAGAGGAGTGGGTCCGTGAGAGCAGGACACACAAGAAGCCTTAAGCTCTCAGCATGTAAATATTTGTAAAGCAGACAGTGAGTCCTATGCGTTAGGGTAAACATAAATTCTTCTGGTTTATTCTCAAATGCAAGTGTATTTTATTGAAACCCTAATCTGTGTGCTGTGTAGCTGCCACTAATAAACAGTTTCTTTTCAACTAATCTCTAAAGAAAAATTGCTTCCTACCTACCCCGACACGTTTCTTGTAGGCTCGTTGCTCTTTACTGCATTGGCTTATTCTTTCTGGGTTTGGACACGGTAAAAAACCGTTAACCTAGCAATCTGTATTGTGGAGAAGGCATATTTTAAAACCAATGATGTGGAGATAATTGTGGAAGGCACAGATAACTGAATTTCAAATCCAAAGGTTTTTATTTAGTCCTGTAACTTCAAAGAGAGCAACCTTAATTATGCTTTTGAGAGGGAATTAAGAGTACCCATGCAGTCTAACTTGCAGTGTCTCAATTTGGGGTCTCTATGGGGAAAAGTGGACTCTCATTTTCTATTTGAGTTACGTTCTGGAAGGTCTTGTATCTCTCTTTCGAGTACAGAGTGCACCAGGATCAGCAGAGCCAAACCTTTTTACTTTAATTCCTTCAATGTGAGGATTTTGCTTTAGACTGAGAAGGATGTGATCTCCTCTCTTGTTTTGCTGGGAGTGAAAAATTGTGCATCTGTCAAATGTTAACCAGATTCAGATCTCTGAGCTAGAGTGCTGTTTTGCTTAATACATGGTTTTCATGGACACATTTTTTAAATGCAGTTCCAAATCATAGCTGACAATGTGCTTGTCATTTATGCCATCCGCCAAAAACACTAAATATCCACTTCCCTAAGAATTTCCTCCATATGGGGAAATAAGTATACTCCTCATTTCTTAATGTATCATAAGCAGACTTATCAATAGACTGAACGTTCATTTAGAACATGTATTTTGTACTTCCTTTGTCCTAATTGTTGGTGTGCAGGGAAATTATCTGAACTAGCTGTAACAGATTCGGTGATGAAAAAAACATTATATATGTAAAGAATACTTTCAAGGGGCTCAGTTTCCTAGCCATACCATTCTGTTATTGACTTGGACTTGCTTCTTGAGTGTTGTTACAGTATTTTTAATTGGTTTCTTTCTCACTGTTTTGGGGTATGATTTATGGTTGTTCATCCAGATCAGAAGCCCAAGGCCAAAGGAGGCAAGTGTTTTCAAAGTTGCAGATATACAGACTTGGGAAGGGCAGACAAGCAGATGCCTGGATGTCTGTAGCAAGTAAGAATCCTGGCTACAGTTAAATACTTCACCACTAAAATGAGCAAATATGTTATTCCAAATAAATAAATTTTTAGATGATAACATTTATAATGGTGCTTAAAGATTTTTTTCCTAGAATCAACGTAGGCTACCCTATCTGATCTCCTTCTGTCATCTTCTGATCTTCTGAAAACTCTTATCTTCTGATAGACTTCACTGAATTCTCCCTGTTGATTGAAATATGCCTTATGCCCTCATTCTTGTGGGTTAATGCTCAACAAAATTAAAACAACATTAACAAAATCCCAGATTTCTTAGAGAAGTTACTGTACCCAGGCACTTTGATATTCTAAAATGATGTAATTTTACATGTAATATTTTGTTTGCCTTTCTTACACAGGCTCTCAATGCCCTTAAAATCTCCATGTAATATATATTGCTTTGTAGATGGAGACACTGAACACGAGGAACCAAATCTGAGCCGGGGAGTGAACTCCCATATGACTATTACATCATTTAGAAGTATCACCAGCCTCCCTCTTTCTTAGAAGAGAATAGTCACACCATAATACTGAATAGCAAACTAGGTTTTTTTGTATATCTGGGACAGAGCTGAGTCTAAAAAAATGATAGCTTAAGACAATGCAGAAGTAATATCATTTTGGAGAAAAAGAACTCTTTCATTTTTTTTACGTCCTAAAACTGATGACCACGATAATTCTGATGATTCTAATAATTCTGAGGATTTTTGGTAATTCTGGGTGAACTAGCGTGTCATGAGTTCAACAGGGAGCACTAAATTGTTGGGCTTCACAAACTGCCCTAATAGCAATTCAGCATCTCAGCAGAGGGAAAACCAGGGAAAGGATGTCAGAGTCCTCTGAGTCAACAGTTACAACAAGGACTTTTGGGAGAGAATTCTGGATTTTAGTCTCAGACCTCCACCATCATGTAACCACAGATGAATTTTCCATGATGCCATTAAAAGATAATCCAATAATACAGTATTGGATGTTATACTAACAACATGGTCAACATCCCATCCAAACTGCATGCAGCAGCAGTGAAGATACACAGATAACTGGGATTTTGAAAAAAGTGTACTTGCTGGGTGTGTATGGTAGATGTAAAATATTAGCATTTTAGGTCCTTTTAAGTAAGCAGAAGTTTCATTAAAGTCAATGTTGCATAAAGAGTGGCATACATACTTACATCAGGCCAGGGTTTCAACTGAAATTGTTGGAACGAGGTCTCTGGACTTGCATGGCTGTTCATTCTTGCTTTACCCATGCAACAGACATAGGAAAAGAAACCGTGAAGCATATTTACCTTCACGATACAGGTCAAGAGCCAGGATGAGAACAAAGACACTCCTTGGTGCTGATAAGACTGCTTTGTGGTTGAAACTGGATCCTGCATGTTCAGTGCCTTGTTTTATGTGGTAGGGTGGGAGGGGTCCCTGGGCTCCATGTTCTCCTGTTATCAGCTGGGAGCAAGTGCTTGAGTTTCTCTCCTAGTGGAGACCGACTCCTGATGGGGCTCTCTCTAATTTGTACAGAGGGGTAAAAAAGCAACAATAAAAATCAAGTTTATGAAAACAGCTTTTTGGTTCTTTTTGTATATACACACACACACACACACACACACACACACTTACCATATATATATATATCTCTATATCTATATATATCTATATATCTCCATCCTACAGTATTTACAAACCAAACAGAACTGTGCAAATGTATTAATAAATGAAACTGGGTAGATATTAATTCTGGTAATCGATCTAGTTTCTCTCTCTGGAACAAAAGTGAGATGATGGAAACTCTAGTCCAAATTAAAATAGCAGCTAAATTTCAGACCTAATCATTTAACTATTTAGTAACAATAAGAAGTTGTATTTTTTGGAGTCGTGTATTCTAACTGTACAACCCAGACAGACCCTCATTTGCATAATGAGACAATCAGGGCCACCATGACATCTCGGCACAGTTCTTGCACAGATTCATAGTCAGAGAATTTGATACAAAGCCAGAGATACTTTATTTTTCAGCGTGACTTTAACAAGGTCCTATGTCTCGCCCAGTAGTTTCCTTAAAGACATGAGAAGGTGGGAAGTGAAGCCTTTCAGTGATGAGAAATTGTGGCATGGGTAGGTCGTACAGCCACTGCAAGAGTAGTGTACAGGTGAGAAAAGGAATCTTCTTCAGCCTTTGAGTTCAGACAAGCAACAGCATGAACTTTTTTTGGTCATTCCTTGCTATTTACCATACAAAACATAGAAGACCCTGGCAAATAGTGGAAGAAATACTAATTAGAGTGAGCTTTCTCTAAGCTCAAAGAAGAACAGAGCAGAAAACCAACTTGTGATATTAGAAGCCTCTGATCATTTTTAATGTTTAAATTATTTCATGCTTGATATTTCTGTCTGTAACTGTAACTGTAAAGCATGTCTTCTGGTCTAACTGTGATGCTTTGAATCTCTCTGAGGATTTCAGTTAAGCCACCTCAAACCATTCCTGAAGTTCGTCAGGTAGATGAAGGATGCCTAGGAGAAAGCTGCACATGTGTTCAGCTGTGCTAGTTACTTTCTAGTAAGAAAAGTACCACTATGCTAATAGTTTCCGTCATGGGTAGGGTTAAATGAGTTTCACTTACACATCTTCAATTGCTGTCTATGAAGCATGAGTCAGGAGGAACCCTGCTTGACTTCAGCCTCTCTGGGGAACAGGCAGACTTGGCAGTTCAAGGAAAAATGTGTTTATAAAATGAACAAAAGACAGACAGATTGAAGCAGTCCTCCGCAATGTCACTTTTAGAGTCACTTTTAAGATTAGAATTTCTATTTAGCTGAGCCTGTCACCTGCTCTCAAGTCTGTTTACCGCACACACTACTAAGTGCAATTATTGCTTGCTCTCTTTTCCAGAGCTGGGTGTACCTTTTCAAGAGACCTTATGGAAAATGCCTAATGTAAACCTAGCTTGCTCCTCTGAAAGTCTGTCAGCTTTCTATCTATTGTTCAGCAGAGCACTGGTTATCTGACACTGCATACCAGGGAGGTGAAGTGAATGTCAGCTCCTTTAAAGGCACAGGTACCTGCAGCACTGAAGATTGAGCCTGCCCTTCACATGTGGTTACGTGAGGTCTTCTTCTAAGTCATTATCCATGACTCATTATATTGCCGAAATGGTTTTGGCTATTTCAGACTGGGTCTAAATTCCAAATGACACCTACCCCTAAGGCTTTTTTATATAAAGGTAACTGGGCTCTCGCATATATGGTGAAACAAGCTGATCTGCTTTGCATATTTTTCTGCTCTTCAGCCAGTGTCTAACAAGGCCAAAGGCACGCTGCTGACTCAGGCTCAGCATCTCTTACAACGTGCAGTTCTGTGTCTTCAGCCAAGCATCCAGAACAGACACAGGGCAAGTCATTGGTGAAGGAGGCACCGCAAAGGACTGAGGGCAACTGCCAAGCCAGGAGTGAAATTTTAACTTTAGCTCAGTATTAAATCGGAGAACTCTTTAACTTAGAGGTGTTCCTGCATCTCTGAATCCTCCGTGTTTCATTACATATATGCAAAGAGCAAATAACAGTAACAGTCGAGGTTTACCTTGCAACGGGAAATGCATAGCCAGAGCCGAGTTAGCATGAGAGCAGCGTGACCTTTAGAAGTTCACCAGTTTTTGCATGCTCAGTCTGTTTGGTTTGGTTTAGGGGCCATTCATATTTCTGCCATACCTTCCTCACATAACTGTAGAGATACTCGGATGGGAGAGCTTTTGCACCATCTTGAGGAAGGAGCTATTTGGTTTATATATCCTGATCTTCTTTTGAGCAGATAAGCTTAGCGCAGGAGTGCTGACTGCGTGAAATCGGATCCCCAGTTCTTTGTAGCACATGTGCACCGACCCCAATAAAGCTATGAGAATCTCTGAAGAGAATGTCTCCCAAAGCAACCTTCACTAGTCAGGGCGAATCGAGAGTCACCGAGAGCTGATCCTCCTCAGTCCAAACAGACTTTGGAAAAGATGGCTGAAGTGATTAGAAATTTTTAGTAACCAGAGGGCAACATTTTTCATCGCAGCATTAAAGTCTCTTTCCTTCCTACTCCCCCTTTTGAATAATTCACAGCTGAAAACACATTTCACTTGTCTTTTCAAACACGAAAGTTGGCCTTTGATCTAGAACTAAGCATGGAGAGCTTTGACCCAAGAGGAATGTATTTATTAAAGCTAGAAACAATAGAAGCAAGGGTGTTAAACTGCCTACCAGCACTGCATTTTTAAGGGCTACTGCCTGAGTTTGCCAAGGTCGTGTATAAAACTTCAACTTACCGATAAAGTATAAAATACTGTATTTATTGGAGCTATTTCTTCTGTGCAGTTCTTCCCAAAATCAAGAGTCAGTTATTCTACCATTTTCATTTACTAACACCTTTTGAGCCCCCTTCCTCCCCTTGCCAGTGGGAGTTCTGTAGCTGGCTAATAAGCATCCTAGGCCATCGGCAGCCAAGGACTCGGACTGAGGATACCTCCAGGCCCTGCGTGGTGTTAGTTGCCTTTGAACTCTTTCCAAAAAGACAGGGGTTCCTGTACAGAGGGAGATAAAAGCTCCAAGGGAACAGTTGGAGATACAAATACGCGGATCATCATTCCTACATCATTAAACTCCACTGAAGATTCAATGATGTGAAGGTACAGATTCAGTGGGGCTCAGCCACTGCTTCATCTTAGGCCCCCAGTCAGGTTAATTTACTGCTGGGTTTCCTTCTAGAACCGAAAGGAAACCAGGGGACATTTTCAACCAGGAGAGATGGACACGAACTGTACCAAATTTGTTCTAATACTTCTCTAGTAGTCCTTATGTCTTCAGATGCCTGAAGGCAGGAGATCTATACCTTTGGCATCATCCTATAAAGACACAGCTGTGGTAGGCTACAACTAATCCAACTATTATTTCATGCATTTCCAGCTGAGGCAAGAAATGAAACAACAATCACAGAAATCTCGGGACAACCACACGGGGCCCCGAGCTATGCAGTGCAGACTTGAGCCAGCCTGCACCAGCTGGTGAAGGAACTTGGATCCTTTTCCTGGTATGGTACATAAAGGCAGCGTCTCCACCAGCTGGAAGCAGCCTGGCAAAATGTGTTGGAGTTTCTGTGCTACCATCACAGCCATTCCCATCTTCCTGCCAAGGATGCGGAGCAGCACGATACACAGTGCTGTACGCAGCAGGAATGAGGTTCAGAGAGGTTTCATGTTGTTCAGTTTTACACTCCCATGTGAAACTAATGTCTTGGTATTAATCCATTTTTTACTGATTGGCTGGTCTAATGGGATTTATGCCCTTCACACATGCTGTCTGAACGTACAGAGTGCCAGAAAATATCAGTAACAGACTCCCTGAAATAACAGATTCCCTGAAGCTGTAGTCTCCATTCTCCAAATCAATTCTGCTGTCCCCCTTATTCCTAATGGTTATGTAGAAAGTCATAAACAGTCACCAAATGTTGGAAAGTGCTGCACAGAATGAAAAAAATTAACTTTTCTGACTTTTAAAGCTGTACTAGTTTAGCATTAGAATTTCAGTGGAAATATTTTTTGGCTAAGGACTTTACATCTGGCCTTGAAAGAGCTTCCAGTTCCCTGACTGTGAAGTCTGAACATGCTCAGAGCCTGAAATATCCAACTTTTTAGGTTTGAAGTCAAAGAATCATTCTATGTATGCATCACTGTGACAAAGCATCATAATGAAAACCATTGAAAACACTCCTTTTCCAAAGTTTTGCAAGAAAGATTATGGAGGAGATGATTGCTTGTGGCGAGGCCAGACCATTAACGAAACAAGCCCGCTGAGCCCGTCATGCTTCCCCCCAGTTCCCCCCTTGCAAATCTCCCACCGCTGGGCAATTGTCGGCGCATTTCCTAACACCGCTGAGCGACTCGGGGCACATGGTGGCAGTGCTGTTGAAGGTACTTTCCCTGACGAAACAAGATGAATGACGTGAGCCTACAAATACAGTGTTAAGGGGCATGAGAGCACTGCACAGGCAGATGTGACTCGTGGGATATCCCAAGAAAAGGGAAGGTGCCTCTCTGAAATCGGCTGTGGGGCATGTACTCAATGACCGTAAAATGGGTAGCCACCCACACTCTTCAGCTTCATTCTTACTTTGCATGTTAGCTGTCATAAAACAATCAGATGTCTTTAACAGATGAATTATGCATTTGGGGACACTGGCCTACTTGCATTTACATGGAATTGGGGGTAACAGCTTTGTGTTGTTCTTTGTTGTTTAAGAAAGGTTTTAAGCCTATATATGGTAAAGTACTTGGCGGTGAATGGGTACTTCTAATTCTCAGAATAAGCATTAGAAATCAGAAATAGTAACTGAAAATACCTTCCAATCACAAGGATCCAATATGAATAAATGAGATTTTTTTTAGAGAGTCATTGCTGAGACAGAGAAACATACATCTGTGTAAGCACAGATGACTTTAATGAGGCTGTACCGCTAATAATAGATTGCCTTTTACTAATTGCAAAGCTATAATAAAATTAAAATACAAATGTTCTTATTTTCTTGTCCAATGAAAGATATAAGATGCTGTACTGGTATGTCAGTACCACCCAGTACACTCAAATTTCTTCCAAGAAAATTTTTATAGCTGTTTCTCTGACGCCCTGGTTAATGGACTCTTAAAGTTTTTCTCCCCTGGGAAGTCTGAACAAGGCTTCAATTCTGTCAAAGACAGAACAAGTCAGGCTGGGATCTTGCATCATATTCTTATTATTGCCATATTTCCTTTCCTACGCACACCAGTAGCAATTTGTAAATGTTAGTTAAGAGTGTCCACAGCCTGTGTGGGGAAAGCAGCATTGCACAGCCAGAGTCATAAGAGTTCAACCCGACTTTGGTCCCTTGAGGCAGTCTGCTGTAGTGATGGTGTGATCTGACAAACCCGGTCCCAGCGCATCGGGTCTGGATCTGGGACGTGGAAGAGGCTGATGATCAAATGAATGGAGGCTACATGCCATCCTGAGCATATGCTGTATAATTTTGGAGATTGCATTAATTGTCTGACTTAAAACATGCATTCTGCATGGACTTACATTTTCTCCAGTGACATAGTTTCATACTTGAGCTCAACAAGAGGACAAGCAGGGGTAATTCCTGCTCTTTCCCCTTGTGAGTCAAGGCAAGTGGCAACTTCCCATGTATTCTGACTTTGAACGTTCAGAATGCCAAGAGCCTTGTTTGATGCTATATGCCAATGGTGGCATTTCGGATGTCAGGAGCTCCTAAATGAAACACTGTTATTCTTCCATTAATGCAAGATTTCTGGCTCACTTTTTGATTGCACACTGGCCTGGAAAGGGTTAACAATAATTTCCCTGCTGCCCTACAGCAATGTCTCCTGCAAAATATCTGCAGGTGGCTAGAAACAAATACCTACCGAGGTGTAGCAGCATGGGAGCATCTGAAAACCTCTTCTGCAGCTAGCAGACAAGCAGTGACAAATATCTCTTCTGACGGCTGTATGTCAAGTAAATAATGGCTGCAGCAGGGGCGGGTGGACGAGAAGGGTTAAGGCACTGAACATCTGAAACCACTCTTTCAGATTACTTTAGTCAAATCCTGGATCACAAAGGTTTGTTAACGCTTAAGTCTTCCTCAAAACATTTAAAACAAAACCCCAAGCTATACTAGAGGCTCGGTGCTGTGTTCACTGGTAGTATGGGAGTGCTGGAGCTGGCATGTCATGGCTCTAGACTCAAAAATTCCAACTACAAGGATATAAAGAACATGTGGAAGCTTCTGCAGCCAAGTGCTTGCGATCCATAAACCACAAACTGTATCCGGGCTTGCGTAGATGAGAAGCCCTACAATTCATTACTGAGCATGCAGATAGAGGGCTCTATATTTTAAGATGTTTTTGGAGCCTGCGTAACTGTACCATTGCCATGGCACAACCGGCTGAGCTGTTCTGAGGGGCACAGATGCTGTGCGAAGACATTGTCATAGTTGTGCTTATCGAGCTGTAGAATCCATACATGTATTTGTAATGAACTGTGAGATGAGGCCTAGGAAACAAGCACAAAGATTTACAACTTTATACCTATACTTCAATCAGTGTAAAGAAGTTAAAAAAAAAAAAAAAGTCACAATGAAAAATTGAGCTGCATTTCATATTTTGCTTCTCAGCTGCAGGGAGTCAAGCCTGACAGGGCAGCTGGCTACCAAACAACTAAGCAAAATAAATACCTGGTCAAAACAAAAGCACTACCAGTAAGTGGTTAACATCTGCTTCTAAATTAGAGCTTCACTTCTTGGAAGTCATCGGTGAACTGTCCCCTCAACAGAAGGTTACAGTGTGCCTGTATATGATGTAATTGTTCTGGCACTAACAACCTGCCGTGCACCAACTCTGCTGGGATTACTTCACTCACAGTAACTGAGTTAATCTATAGCCTTGTTCAAATTAGGGCATAGAATTAGAAAGAAATTCCTTGGACTTCAGGTCCCGTCCTCTTCCTATCACAAAAAAATAGCTCATTATCAATGGAGTGATGGCCTGCTATCTCAAACCCATTCTTTTTTGAATCCTGTCTGACTCAGTGGGGAAGGCTGAAGGATAACGTAGGACGACCTGCATGAACAAAGCTATCACCATTTTCACTGTCTCAGCTGATAAAAGATTTTTTTGTTCATGAATATCGCCCAGCAGAAAATACAAAATTTGATTCATTCATTTTTTTGCTTTTATTGCAGCAATTGTCCTCTGTGATAGTCAGATGGATATATGTTCATTCAGCTGGTGATGTGTAAAATAGAAGACAGTGAATATGCAGAGTCCAGCTAAGTTGTACTGACTTTACTTTCAATCGCACAGGTAGTGCTAAATATTTGAAAATTAAATTTTAACATATTTTTGTCATGGGAGCCTCCATGAAGCATATGCTGTATGGAATAGTCCTAATACCTAAATCTCTAAGTTTTGTCAATTTACATTTTCTGTCATTTGATCTGTTCCAATGAGTCACACAGCATAATCATATTTAGAATTATAATAAACTTGAAAAGCCAGCAATCGTGAGCACTTGGTATTTTTAGCACGGAGAAGTGATAACTAGTACTTTCAATGTAACAATTCAAGCTTGCTGAAAGTGTTCCAGCCAGGACAGTTTTCCATCAGAAAATGTTGATTCAGTGGAAACTTATTGGGCTATTTCTGATCAATCCTTAATTTTAGCATCTCTCTCTTTATGCTGATGTTGGAATGTATCCTGCTTAATTGATACTCTGATTCCTTCTTGCTCATTTTCTCTTGCAGCTCAGACCTGGTAAAACTGTAGGTCCATCCACTCTAGTGCTGGCAGACACTTAGGTACAACTTTTTTAACAACAAGTTCAAGTACTGAAATTCTTTTTTCACTCAAACTTACAGATATGAACACATGGCTTCACTGCTCCATCCTTTCTCAGTCTAGATTATTTTCCTCCATTTACTGTTAGCTGATGTGACCCATAGATAAATCGGATTTTTGCCACCTATGTCACTAGAGTCTCCCACTGTCAAGTGGCTCCTCTGCTTTCTGGGAATACCACTATCCATCCTTTCGCTTCCAGGGCAACCTCCCTCTGTCCTTTGCGTGGCTCAGAGTAACTCCTAAACATGATGAATGCTGCTGCCTGACTTCTTGTGAATCTGAGCAAGGTCACGTCACTCTTGTCTTCAGACTTTGCTAGCTTCTATGTCTCTTTCATATCATAGCCAGAACTTCCCGTGAAATTACTCTTTAATCTTGCTTCAGACTGTCTCAGGCTTTACTTTGCCCTGCTACTTACTCCCACTGCAGCCCTAGTTGCTTTTGTCTCTTTATAGTCACATCGTATTGGACACAATAGCTGCCTCCTGTGCAGCTTCCCTGGGCCTCATTAACTCATGCTGAAGTTTCGTATTTCAGATGCCAGTTTAAGGCTTTGGTCATAATCTTCAAGGTAGTTAATGGACCAAGCCTTAGCTACATTAAAGGCTGAATTTTGATCTGTGAACCATCATGACAGCTGCATTTCCTTGAGGCGATGTAGATTACAAAGCCTAGGAGGAAGTGTATGAAAGGGAGGAACAAGGCAATCTTAACTGAGAGAAGCATGTGATGGGAAAAAAAATTCAGAAGATACTCTACAGATCTAGACCTTTCAAAACTGAATCGTGCCAGACTTGATTTCCCCCTCTATCCTAGCAAACAAACGAACCAGCAACATCTCAGCACCATCATTAAAACAAATTGAGTCATTTTTTTCTGGAGAGCTACCAGAAAGGTGCTACAAATTGTGCTTTAAATGCAAAGTTCTCAAATGGCCAAGTGCTAGAACATGTTTTCTCCCTTGTTCTCAGTTGTGTTGCTGCACTCACAGAATGCCCCAGCGTCAAGAGATAGTTTGTATGAGGCAGAATTAAGAACAAAAACTAATGCAAAATAGAAACAAATACAGATGAGTCGTCTCTTCTTCAGGCAGGACTTTCTGTGAAGCTGATGATGAATATAGTACACAGTTTACTTTTGAAGATAAACCAGACTTTTTCATTCCTATTCTAAGCTAAATTAGTGTATTTCAGGCTTATTGTTTATCCAAACACAGAAGTCCCACTAGTTAATCTTCCACAGAGGTTTCAACCAACTCAGTTAAACTGGTATAAACACCTCTGCAAAGACTCTTAGTTTAGATTATGTCAATTTGGGATATGTTTATGGCAACCCAAAATAAGTTATTCTTATACTTGGCTACAAATGTCAGCCAACTTCTTGCACCGATTTTGACTAAACTGCTTTAAAATAGACTCTTAAGGTAAACTAGCGTTAACTGTCCTGTAAACTGGAAATTCCTTTGGTGAACTGGAACCTTCAGCGTTCTGCATGTCACGTCCTCCCTCTTGTGGCTGACATGGAGATCCGCCGTGTTGGGGAGCGCACGTTAAAGCCCTAAAATGCATCAGCCCACCCTCTGCCCCGGCCTGGCCACAGGGACATTGAACTGGCGGTGACCGCCGTAGCCAAAGATCCAGAACCACAGCTTTATAAAAAGAGAATAACAAAATACTTGACGTTTCTGATTGGAAAAGCAGAATTTACCATTTTTTTGGAATAAAGTAACTACTAAATGATCAGTAAACATTTCTGTTAAAAATACTATACTAGTAGTAATGTACTATACTACTAGTATAGTATCCTAATATAGCATGTTACTATTTAGTATACTGCTAATGTAGTATAGCTTGTGTTCTGGGAGGGTATTAGAAAAGGGAAGTCGGCAAGGATGGATAACCAGGAGTTGCGGGTGGCTTCTTCAAGGTAGGGACAATGAGAGAAACTCCAGAGGAATAACGCTTGCAGATTTGAGAGATGGTCTGGAAACTACATTTCTAAACTGAGTGTCCCTTTGCATCCTCTGGTGGTAGACAAGTGGCTGAAAATCTGGATGCAAAGATGATACGAGCACCTGCGTCTTTGCCCCACCACAGTGGTGTGGCATTTGCTCATCATGGTGGGCCAGGCTGGCCTTCCTAACCTGCTCTACCTGCTCAGATACTGAAGACAGAAATATAAACCAGCGTGACTGGTGTGTGAGGTAAGCTGTGCTGCTCACAAATAAGAAATAGCTGCCTAGGGCTTCAATAGAAGCATAGCTAAATTTCATAAAATCGATTCCTGCCTTTATTTCGTCCTTGCCTGACTGATGCTTCATCTCCGGCAGTGCTCAAGGCCAGGTTGGATGGGGCTTTGAGCAACCTGGTCTAGCAGAAGGTGTCCCTGCCCACAGCAGGGGTTGGAACTAGGTGATCTTTACAACCCCTTCCAACCCAAACCATCTGATGATTCTGTGATTACCTGACCTAACTGAGCAACCATATGGTGATCTTCAACGTGCTGCAGGGAGGCTTGAAGTTGCCGTAAGTTTCTCAGTCCTGCACAACCGGATTAATGTAATTGTTGTGATTACTTTACTGACACTATTACAAGGTTTTCTCATCTGAAATTTTGCCTAAAAAGGCTTGGTGCCAGATGAGTCCTCTATTCTCTTGCTTCACCCTGGCAGGGTAAAGCTGTCTCTTACATTCAGGCACAGCATTTGCCTGTTGCATGTTGTACACATTTCAAGGTACAAGCTGAAAGCTGGCACCCCTCAATTTCTTCTCATTAGAGATGCAACAATCTTATCTGGTTAGGAGCCACCTCTTCTGTGAAAGCACCAGGACTGAGGAATGTTATAAAGTTTATCTAGAGGCAGGGAGGTTCAAGACATGGGAAGAGAAGAGGAGAAACACCACATAACATTTGTGCAGCGGGGAGGAAGTCCTCTTGTACCCCAAGTCTGGGGTTAGCACCTCAGGTCATCCACAAAAAGGTATTTTGGGAAAAGACAAAGGTGGTGGCACAGGAAGAAGTTCTTAAGGAGAGGATGAGACTAATGTATGAAATTCCCCACTTCTATACACCAGCGGTACGCATTTAGCTGTAGTTTATTTCCTATGCTGCTAAAATCTGATGTAAATGAGAAGTGAACACTCAGTGAAAGAGTAGCCTAGATTTTCCTCAGTTGCTTGGCTCTCAAAATGCAGTATTAAGGACTTCCAAGGTCAGCGTTGCTGTTTAGAACCATCACCAGCTCAGGTTGAGCAGCGTGCAGCACAGGTCAGGAGCAGAGCAGTCCCAGCAGCCCAGCAGGCAGCAGCATTCACGGCACCCATCAAGCTGGGCATTGCATGGGTTAATGCAAAATAAACACAGGACAGTGTTTCTGGTTTGCAGCGCGGTTGCTGGAATAATCAGAGTTCTCAAATCATTACTGAAGATTTCTTCCACATCTATTTTCAGTTCTGTTGTCACCAAATTTTGGATTTTTTGGACTTTGGGGGATCTGAGAAGGACTTCAAGTCTGACAAGGCTGCGCCATTGCCAGGGAGCAGCGAGTGCCAGCTGCTCCCTCGGGGCAGGGAGCCCGATGCCCAGCGCGGTAGCACAGCCAGGGTCCAGTCCCATGGCGACCTACCAGACCCAAAGCCAGACCCAAAGGTAGCAGCTAAGTTCCGCCATGAGTCCAGATCATCCCACGCATTGACAGTGACAAGAGACAGGGCCAACAGGTCAATCCACAAGTCAGGGCCAGGGTCAGGTCTCCTAAGGGTACAGTCCAGTGATTGCTGGGCAGGTCCATAGTGAAGAGACAGACCCAAGGTCAGGCTGGGAGGTCAGCCCGGAGGTCAGGGTCCGTGGGGCCGGTGGCCAGGCGCACCTGTGGTGGAGCAGCACTCCTGCAACCCAGCTTGGGGCAGGGCTGGAGGGCCAGGACTGTGCTACAGTGGAGCTCCTGGGCCCATGTGCAGGAGCTGTGAGTGGAGGAACTAGGCTGGTTGAGGCCAGACAGGCCTGTGAGTGTCCCCAGGACACAGGCACCCCGTGTGAACAGTGTAGGTGGCTTCTGGCAACACCCTCAAAAAAATGCCCAGAGAAGAATTAATGGATCCATGTGGGCAAGATAACTGGCAGGGACCCCAAGGAGGCTGGAAAGACAGTGTTTTGGCAAGACCTTTTGTAGCACATTTTGGAGAGGCATGGTCAGGAAAGAGAGACTTTATGCTTGTTAAATGTGCACGGAGTCAGTCTGGCTGCAATCTGCTCAGATTTCTGAAAACACTGGGCTTCCATTACACAGAACCAGTATCTGCCCGGTCACCCAGTGGTGACTCATTGTAGGTTTCAGCCCTGAGAGGAGGGGAGAGTGACACTGAATTCAAAGTGATCCTGAGTTCCCTTTGGCAGAGTTATTCTCATTGCTTATAAAATTGAAATGTAGAGTGGGAAAGCACATCAAGAGAACAGCTAGGCAAAGGATGAAGCATCTCTTCCATACTGAAGGCCAAATAGGTCTTTGATGACCCACAGTAGCAAATTCTTACTGTCATTCAGTAACAAGATGGAAAAAAATCATGTGGCTATTTAGCTTTATGCTGGAGTTGCACATCTGGCTTCATAGTTTAGGCTTCGACTCTCTGATCCTGGTTATTCCTCTGCATTCAGGAACAGTGAAGTGACAAGTGTCAGGCAAGGAAAGGTAACAGCGCAGAAGTTATCCTTGCTGAACAGCAGTGGTACAAGGTATTCATTGACTGGACATAATGAAAACTGGACAGAACTATTGCAAAGTTCATCTTTCTTACATGTATTATTTCAGCTCACTGACACAGACATTTTGGACACCCTGCTCACATGGTTTGCATTAAAGCATTATGAAATCCCAAATTCTAGTGCCAGATGGTTTTGGATTACTTTGCTTGTATAAAGGGTTTAATTTGGGTGCATGGAAAATGTAAAATATTCTGGTAATAGCTTTAGCAGGACTCCATAGTCTGCATTTGCTTTATTCATCAACTGTGCTGTCTGCCTTCTGCACATCGTATTCCGAGTCCCGACAGAACTTCAAAACATGAATTCAAATTTACTAACTTCCCAGAACAGACTATGATCTATAAAATGCTTAAAGGGATTGATGTGAAAGGAAATATTCCTAAAGACCCACTATGCTGAGAAACCACACAGTGAACAAAAATAGCCCTCTCTTTCCAAATACATGCGCCGTAAGAATGCGTCGAGCCTGGTCCTGAATGTGAAGCGAGAAAAGAGAGAATGGGTAAAGGTCAAGCATACGGCTGTTGTTCCTGCCAGTAAGCATTTTGCTTGCTTTACTTGATGAGCTGAATGAGCCTTTTAGCTACTACTAACAGGGATCACATTTTTCAGACGATCTTTTCTTGGTGCAACAGATGAGCACCCCGAGTATAAATATGGAGTTAACTTGAAATTAGATCTGCTGGAATTCACACATCCTGTTCTACATGGTATGAACAGGGTGAAATGGCCCTTGCGCTTTCTGAATTTCAGCCTGCATGGACCACCGTCACATCACGTACTGTGTGGCTTCTGCCTTGTCATTATTCCAATATAGAATTGCTTCCCTGATCCAGTCACACTCCCAAGTACACGCGCAAAATGTTGATCTGGTTAAACCAGTGGCTTTCTATGATGTAGTAATACAAATAAGCTGGATTGTATTTTAGGAGAACACTTTAAAGTTACTTCTTTAAGTGGATGTGGTTTTAGTTTCTTTAAACTTACTCTAGATGAGGCAGCCAGTGACTAGCTAGAGACATTCTTTCTCTCAGTATTCTCTTTCCTAATTTTTCAGAAATAAATGGCTTATTTTCAGGGGCAGCATATGGATCTTGTCCTCAGAGACACAGAAGGGAGGTGGGCTGGTTTGTAGAGGGGGATTCCCCTGGCTCTGCTCAACCACTTCTAGCATTTTCACTGCCCCATTTTCCACAAGTATCATTTTCCTGAGTTTCAGTGCAAAGCCCAGAGAGGCATCAAACAGAAAACCAAACCAGGAGTTTCAGGTTTGATTTTGACAAGTTTAATATTGCCAAGGTGTCTGTGTTTCCAGTTGTACTCAATAAATAGACAGAAAGTCATTGACTTGCAAGACATTTGATCAGTCTCCAAATACTGTAGAATAATTACTTGGGAGTCATTTTTCTATCAATTTCTAGAAAGAAAGTGATGGAAGCTGCCATCAAAACCTGTGAGCTCCACATGAGGTCTACAATGAACAGTGGACAATTACAAGATTATAGAGGAATCGTGACTCTGTGAACACTGATCTCACAGTCTCAGGCGAGTTTCCTCAGCTGGATCACCTTCCGATGCAACTGCAAGCAACTGCTGATGTCAGCTGAGACTGTACTAAGACCTAAAATTTTTTAGAGAGGTGGAGGTGAGGAGGAGTAAGAATAATATCAACAACTACGTCAAGCAATAACGAGGTACCATGATCTTGCTGAAGTCAGCATCACACCCAAGACTCAGAAAGGCTGACTGCAATGGATTAAGTCATAACCTTGGAGCTGAGTATGTGCTGATGGGTTTGCACAACTCCTAAGTTATGGGGTGGGGTAAATTTCAGAAAGGACTTGTTAGAATTAAAGAATCAGTAGACTTAGATATAATGGCAGGATGGGGAAGTATGTGAAGCAGATACAAAGCTTAACATTGCCTTTAGATGCAGGCAATGCATCTAAATGTTTTTTAGGATCTGTATTAGAAAATGTACTTGAGCAACCCGTTTCAAATGAATGATTAATATGGAGACACTCGTGTGAGTGGCTTGTTACACTCTTTAAAACCTTGTTGTTTAGCCTATGCTGTATCAATGATACACTTTTAAAAACTGGAAAGATAGAAATTTCCCTGTCTTCCTCAGTTTGTCATCTCTCCCACTGGCTCCCCTATATATCTAGAGGTAGTCCAAAGAAGGACAGAGTACCACATATTATTTACCAGCATTTTCCTCTGGAACAGTCCTGGTGTGTTGCTTGTGACTCTACCAAATTTTAATGATTTTCTTATGTTTTTAAAGATGAATGTCTTCCCCCACCTGGTTAGACACACAGTCAGTTTACATTGGGACAACTTCATAAAACAGATTCAACAATTCCCAAGGATGATCATTGGCTTAGAAGAAGTTCCTGTGGCCCTTTTTTCTGGTAATTCCCATGCTCCCATGCTTCAGGGTTAGGACTTGCCTACAGCTATGGTCATTCATCACTTCCGAGTGTCTCAAATACAAAACCTTTGAAAATGAAGCATATACACTTAGTCACCATCTGTGAAAAGTTTCGTTTATGTGACCTGTCTGGTATCACAGGTGATCTGTGGTACAAACACAGATAGAATTCAGTTACCCAGGACAATGCTCAGTTCTCTGAGGCATGAAATTATCCTTTCCCTTTCCTGTAGCCTCCTGCCTCCTTGTGCACCTCCCAGCTTTTACAACAAGATAAATGTTCTGCTAGTATGCAACCTGATTGACTCCAAGGAGGCTGCAAAAAAACAGCACTGAATTATTTCACTAAAGGCTATTGTAAATCTGTCCACGAGATTCCTAAATCAAGGTTGTACAAGCAAACTTAACTCTAGCATGTACCACTTTTTAGAGTGCCTGGTCTGCAACCTTTTGCATGTATTCTAACAGCTGCATTTGTTTTCCAGATGAATTTTGTCTAGAAATTCACAGGCATCACCAACATTCTGCAGTTACTGTTTCTAGCAGTCTCCGTGCTTAGATACAGAAGCCTGAAGAATTAACAATTATATTCACCACACTAATGGACTGGCCAAAAGGCACTTTCCTGTCTTAGCAGGGGGAGGTTTTGTTTCATTAAATGAAAATTTAATGGAAGAGGCCACTCAGACCTTCCCTTTATACACCTACAAGGAGAAGTGATTTCTGTGTCCACCAGATGACGAACGATGAGCTGTTTGATTAACATGCCTCCCCGTTCTTCCTTCAAATTGAAAACCTGTCCAGGCTTGCTGGAATCATCACCTTCAGAGAGCACAAATTCTCAGCTCCATGCAGAAGCAGTCTGGCTATCGGTCGTGGCATTGCTAAGAGATTTCAGTCACCAGGACCATTTACAACACAACTTGCAGATGTTCAAAGAGTAACTTACAGTTGGGAATACAACGGAGGTCCTGCATTTCATGTCTCTATTTCAAACCAAATGCAAGGAGCTTTTAATTACTCACGTAGGCTGGCAGGAGTTTCACGACCACAAACCTGTTCATCAAGTTGACTAATTAACGTACTTGTTTCTGAGTGTTCCAGTGTCAACGTTAGTCGCTGTATGAATGTTTGTAGCAATAAAAGGATCAGGCAACACCCAAGGTCATTTCCAACTCAAAATATGAAAACACGTTCTTGATGTACTTTCCATTTGCTATTGCCTTTACCACTTTTCCCACTTTGAAGCTGACTGAGAGCTGCTTCCAGGAAAATAATCACGACCCTCCCTAGTAGATAATGTGTTTCATCCTGGCACACAGTGAAGAAAAATAATATCTTCTTTCTTTAAAGGCAGAAATCAGTTAATTCTCTCTATTCTTCAGTTTTCAGGAGCATCTGATTTTTCTAATTTCACACATAACCTCCTCTTTCATATTTTTTGCTAAATACCAGTACTGTGCGAAATTCAGGCTCACATGGATAAAACATGCTTCTAGATGACTCGTTTTATTAGCATGATCAACCTTGGAGATGGATGTTTATGATATAATTATGACTAGACTTTCAGTTGCCTGAGTCTTAAAAGAAGAATTTTTTTAAAGAAGACTTTAATATGAAGTGTACTTATTAAAGTTGGTGATAATGCTAATAATCTGAAGCTAAGATGAGTTCTTGCATATTAAATTACTATAGTATGATATTATCAAGTAGGACGCCAGTGAGGAAAAACAAACCACACTTCTGAGCAAAGACAGGCTTTTTACTGCATTGTATTGAATGACGAATGTTGTAAACAAATGGCATTTCTGCATCATTCTTAGGTACCTCTATCTACTTTTATAGTGTTTACATACAAAACAGGCATCATATATAGTACATGTTGTACAATCAGCTTGGAATTAGAAATGTCTTGAAAACCAAGTGTCTGCATTCTGAAGTCCGTATGCACAATTTGATATAACTTGCCAAATATACCAGTGATGCTTATATCACTCGCGTAGTTGACTGGGAATCCCCTTTTAGAGTATAAATAAACACTTTATTTCACCCATCTGTATCTGACATTGGGAAAGAAACTTTGCTGGCAGCTCTCTTAAAAATTACATTATAGGTAGTATATTCCTGCTTTTTACTATCCTTGTAAACTCTTCTAAAAGAACTAGAATCAGGATACTGGCCAAATCAAATTAACAGAGCTTTTAAGCAGATCCTGTTTTCTACCCAAGAAACTATACCTCACCAGTGATCCTGTTCATTTTCTGTAGTTGTGGCACCTGGGGACATGGTTTAGTGGCCAACTTGGCAATGCGGGGTTAATGGTTGGACTCGATGACCTTAAAGGTCTTTTCCAACCTAAATGATTCTATGATTCCATTCCCAAGATGTTGTAAAGCTGGGCCACCACTGGGGAAAAAAAAAAAAAAAAAAAAAAAAAAAAGCCTTAAAAATGTGAAGTTTCATTGCTTGTGTCACGGGATAAGAAACTCAAGCAGCATTACCACATGTTCTGAAAGACTTATATTCTGACTCCTCCATCACTCTTAACTTGAGACTAGTATCTTCAAAAGATCATTTACTATTTTGTGTTACAAAGTCATCTAGTATTTAGCCGATACTTCAGGCAGATTTATTCCTGCTCTCTTCCAAACGGGTATCCCTTTTTATTGGGCACTGGATTCTTTCCCTCACTATAAACGAGCTCTCCTCGAGCAGCAGACTAGATGACAGTGACTTTTCACTCCTGTTCCTTATAGTGCAGCTTGGTCAAGCTACAGGACATGCAAAAGGAAGATCTTTCTTTTAATGATCTGTTTCAACCAGTTTGCGATATAACAGTGCTTAATCCTGTAATTTTAATAATAGTATTTTTCCATTATGAGCCATGTAAGCTGCTTTTCTGAAATAAAGGACCAGCGATACATTGTCCTGTTGTGGCGCCGACAAAAGCAAGATGGGAGTTTAGTTACAGGTTGCAACCTTATGTGCAATACTTGGGACAAGAATCTTTTGCACTCTGTAATTCTGAAGTCGTACAAAATGTGTAAATGAGTTTTCCAGCTGCTCCAGAGAGACCATCTGGGAAGAAAAAACATCCAGTGAGACAAAATCTCACTGCATACAGCATTACAAAATAGAAATAACCAGCTTCTCTAAAGGTCTGATGCTTGAAAACCTGCCTCAGTTTCCCCTGAATACAGGTTTAAGGAATTCCAGCGTTAGGAGTGCATACAGTGGAGGCTGACGAGATAAATATATGAAAATCCAGGACTGGCCTTCACAGTGTGCTATGTCGACACAGCCCCTGATCTAAAAATCACCGTCCTGGCTGCGCTGAGTCCCTTTAGCTTTCACACCTGCAGGTACCCACCAAGAGACATCCAAACAGCCTGAAGTGTGCTGGACATCTGACAGACCAGAGTGGTGGCAGTGTGTGTTCTGCCTGTCTGTGCCGCAGGAACAGAACCAAAGTTCTTTACTTTATCAGCCCGTTTCATCGTATCCCGCAGCACCCCTGCTTCTCCCCAATCAATGTGAGAACAACACCCACCGTGCAACACGGCTCCTGTCTAGACTGTATTTGCTGCACACCATGCATCTCCACCAGCCCTTCTGCACCCCCCCCCCCCCGGGGCCGAGCTGTGGCTCCAGCTGCCAAGTTGAGTAGTAGAACTGGATGTATTTAGGGTGAGAAGGAAGGGCTTTTAAAAAAACAGTGCACGTGCAAACATATTTTGAAAGGTCAAATGTTAAATGGAAGGCCTTTCTGCATTCATACCATAAATGAGTTCATGTAGAAGTATTAAGGTAAACTATAAACAGACAGAGCGATTTATAGATTCCCTAAGACTAATGCACCACAAGACTTTATGAATAAACAATTCAAAAAGCTGGAAAGCAGAAGAACATTATTTATCTATATAGAGAGGATCACACCTATTGTGAATTATGAACTATGAATTTATATAGCAGACCATATGTGCTCACCAGTAAATCCTTTCCTGAATTTCAAGACTGAGGTGGCTATTTACTAAGTTAAATTTTACACATGTTAATGAGAAGCCTAGGAAATTAAGATAGTTCCTTCCTAAATGCACTTGCAGGCCCTGAAAGCAGCCCTGACCCTGGTGCAGTAGTAGTGCAGAGCACGTGCAGAGCTGAGAAGCTGGCACAGGGCTTGGCTCACAAAGGTGGCCCTAAGTCAGGTTACACTCCGAGTCCGGGGGTGCAGGACCACTTGCCCACTTTCTCACAGCCAGCGAACCCCAGGGCCTCTGTATGTTTTTGCCACGTCCGTTTGCATTGCTGGGACTGAAATCCTTAAAACAACTTGAGAAGATCCCAGCAGGAGAAGAGCAGAACCTGGGTGTATGCACTGAGAAGAAAAAGATGCTTCATGGTTTTAGGATGTTGTCACTCACTAAAAACTTGCATTGAAGCTGACAATTTTTATCTAATTCATATGGAATTGACAAGAACAGGGTGGAAGTCAGAACAACTTAGAAGAGTTTTTACCTGTAAATCTTCACCTTTACAATTCCAGACAGTATGTTTGTGCTGCTGGTGAACCCCACAGTCTCTGGGCTTTTTTTAACCTTTAACATTGCCTCACCTGTATTATTGCTGTGACTTCTAGCATACAACATAATTAAAGCAACTCCATTAACTCAGCCCTGCAGAGTACCTGACATACACATCTTTATCAGAACTCTTAATTCTGATACGTCTGCTCTGATGCTTTTCTCTACCTTCAAGCCAAGCACCTTTTTATGACCTTTTACTCATCCTCAGCTTATAGTTTCTCATGCAATTAAAGTGAGACATGCCTATTTTTAGCACATAAAAATATTCTAGGAACTACAGAACTGTTTGCCATCTCTGTTGGTAGTGACTGATTGTTTTCATTTGTTAGTTGGTTGAAATTAGTGTGGAATTCAGTTATCTTTTTGTTGTTGATAATGTTTACAGGTTTTGGATAATTTCTGCCTTGACTGTGACTTATTTGTGCTCCTTCCTGACAGGCACACCCCCTAACCTTGCTTTGCACAGCTTTAAGCGAACATGTCTTTTAGCCGTCTTTTGGCTATCGAAAGAGGTTTCATGATAATTATGTCTGTATTTCTACCTAATATTCAACAAAGCTAAAATGATGCTGTAATTTTCACATCCACATTTCAATAAGAGGGGGGATAACTTCACTTAACTTGCTCTCATATATGCTCTGCACTGTTTCAGGTAAAACACCACATTGGAAAAAACAATAAAGCAGATAAATCTCTGTAATATTAACACAATTTTTTTTCCCATTAGATATCTATCTTTCTACAATGAATTTACGTCTGAAAGGAATGTGGCTGTAACATTTTCCATTAAATTATGCTGCTAAATCTTTCTTGGCAAAGATTGTGATAAGGTGAAACAGCTCAATTGCTTGATTGACAGATTATTCCAGTAATAATATAGAGGGGGGAAATTTTCTACTCCTTATTTCAGTAATGAGTTGTAGGGGTGGGGGAAAGTTTTAATCCCTTTTGCTCTGGCAGGCTGCAGACAGGACACCAGATGGGATGTATTTAATAAATAAACACTGCAAAGTCTCTGATCCACCTACAGCCAAGTCCTTACTCAGCCTCCTCTTACTGAAATCTTTTGGAGTCTAGTCAAGTACAGATAAAGAGCTCATTTCATTTTTGGATCCAAGCTGAGCATTGCTGCATCCAAACTAGGTTAGGAACCCGATACTGGGGAGAGGTGGGAGTGTGAAAGGACAAAGAAGCTTTGCTTTTGTACTCCTCTTCCAGACTCTAGTTGTCTTGCAGTCAAGTTATAACAGTTTATTTTCTCTGCTGACAGTTGTCTCCTGAAAACTTACAAAGCTGTTCTAGCATTTGGGCTGCCGCTGCGCTCTTGACATATTTTTTTCCTAAGAATCTCTTTCTTGCCCAGAGTCAACTGGAGCAGCCATGTGAGGATGCCCTCTAAACAAGGTAACACCTCTGGCGTCCAGTTACAGTTGCTTGACAGCAAACATTTGCTGATACAAGATGGGTTGATTCTTTATCCCAAATGTAGATGTCACAATCCATTCTGCACAGTTCAGTACAGTTGCCCTGCAAAGAAAAGGTTTGGCTACTGGCTCTGATACTCTTCTGGAATTGCCGATCAGGAGGCACCCTGTTGAAGTAAACAGAATTGCACAAGCACGCAACTGATAAACACATTGGAAGACGGGCTCATGTAGTTCAATCATGTGAAATTGATAATTATTTTTAGTTGTATTTGTAATAAAACACTACATAGAGATTTTCTGTCACTGGTTCCCAGTCAGCAAAACCTAAATTTTAGAATCAGTTGTGTAAATCACTGGGAAAACTGAGAAAAGTGTTTGAAAGCGAGCGAACAAGCACCCAGGGCTACAGATTGACTGCAGCAGGTGCCTGAAGATCAGACAGCTGATAACATACTTCAGTGTGCTTCAATTCATTCACCGGTACAATCAAGGGTGCCTCCTGACCTTGGCTTTACATTGTAACATTTAACCTTAGGGCACCACACAAAAATAGATGCAGCAGTAGTACAAAATCTGACCCTGTAGTCGAATATCCCATTTTAGAGGGATACCAGAACTCCATCAAGACTGTGTACACGTAAACATCTACTATTATTATCATGGCATAGCGCCCAAGCTACTTTACACTTTGGGTTATATAAGTTATTGTTCATTTTTTTATGTGTGTGGTCTAACAGGCATCCTTCAGCGAGGACTGCTCCATCATGTGCTGTGTCATTCTTTTAAGTCCCATACAGACCATCAAATATTAGTGTGATGTTTAACGCTGTAGTCACCTTAACAGACATAACAATGGGCTGAAATAGTACAACTGCCAGTGTGATAAAAGGAAATGATAGCTTGAAGATGTACATAGCACAAAATATTAGTCTACTGAGCAGCTGGGACCCAGTAGGTTATTCCATAGCTTGCTTTAAAAATAAGAGAAGAACAGAGAAAAGAGGTTTGGGTGCTTTTTTCATCTCAAAGACCATGCTTTAGAGACTATATTGAGTCATTTTCCCACTGCATCTCAGTCTGGCACACTGGCCGTTGGATGTGTTGGATATGAGCTCGTGGTGCCTTCATATGCAGGTTGTATCTTCCCATTTTCACGTGACACCAATCTGCTGCTTCAGGCCATGTGCCATAACTGAGTCCTGAAGACTTCTGCCCTCCTTTGTACCACGTAAGCACTGGCTTTTATTCCACAGGACATTCTGAATAACCAATTTCATACAAGTCATAAACTTCACTGCACACTTAGAAAACCTGTCTGGCTAATGAAGTCACCTGTATCATCAGCAAAAAACAATGGAGTAACTCTTAAAAATACATTAAATCTTAAAGACACGGCAGTCCTAAGCACATTTAATAACGTCAGGGCCATGAGTGTACTAATAGACTTTAATTGCTTTCACCACCTCCTCCTGGTGCTTCCACCTGCACCCCTGCCCGCGGGCGCGCCTCGGCTCCGGGCCCTCAGCCCCTGCCTGAGCTATGGGGGGTGCTGGTCCCCAGCTCCATGCGCACCTGTGGCGCGGCCACGGCTGTGTCTGCCCGCGGACCTCTGTGGTCCCAGCCCGGTCTTCCTCGTGCCTGGCAATCACCGGACTGCAGCTCCCTCTGTTTACTGCCACTGGACTTGATCCTAATCTGCAAATTGATTTCCTGGCATCACCTCAGACCTGCCTCCTCCTCATGAGCTTGTCTGATGATCTGGACTCATGGCTGATCCCAGCTGCCATCCCTGGGCTTGCCCTGCCCGCGTGCTGTGGGGCTGGGTCCTGCCACCTTGGGACCTCCGAGGCTCCTGGCTCCTTGCCCCCTGGGGAGCAGCTGGCCCTCACTGGTCCCTGCCAAATCATACATGCATTGCTGCATATATCTATACATCTATCAAAAAATATTTACAGAGCGTAGAGTAGTTTTCCAGACATATTTAAGGGTTTCATTTTCTTTGGAGAAACAGAAGGATGACTGTGTAGCTGGACTTCTCTGTTAGCAAAGGAAGTTCTTTTTGCCTGACTAAATGTGCGTATCTGTATGACAGTCATGAGCTAACTAATCATTCTTGTATTATTATATACATCAAATAGGTAATTATTTGAAAACTTATCAGCTAATTATAACAAATAAAAAAGAACCGAGCATCTGGAATCAGTCAGTATGATTGCTTTTTTTCAGTCAGAATAATTTTACCCTACAAGACTGTATGTAGCTAATTTAGCATAGACATACTCTCTCTCTCTCAAAGAAAAAAAGAACATACAAGCCTATGAAATAATTCAGCCATGAAGCTTGAATATAAATATGAACACTTTATAAAAGAAGCAGGCAGATCTTTCCAGTTATCTGTTGCATCATCCAGGAGGTTATGCCATCCATATTTCAGAATTTCTCCTAAGATCACCACCAAAGCTTCCTGAACTGTTGTTTGTGTGGACAAGCATTAACCAGAACCAGTCTTTCCTTTCCCAACACAGCTACTGATTTCACTGGGTGTTTTATCAGGCCTCTTTTCAACAGCCAGTTGACTATGACTTCTTTAGAAGAAATAAATATACAGCGCTGACTGAAGACTCACTCTGTTTCTTTCAGCAACGGATGATTCCTTTTTTGCAGGAGTAATCTTGGTGGACGTTGCTGACCCAGTGGGCTTAAACCAGGCAAAACATGCCTCTCTTACGTGCCACTGCAATACAGAATGTCACAAGCAATCTATGATCTTAGTGGGATAACATCGCTTGCCGACCTTTGAAAACAAACACTTTCTCCCTTTGTTTTTCTTATACTTTTGGAATTAAAATTTACTGACAAGGCTAGGGCAAAGCGTTCAGGGGCAGAACTGTGCAAAGATAGGTGCGTGCTCCTGCTCTGCTATGGCCTCCTGCCAGGGGAAACGAATGGCTGGGGACGGGGGATGGAATGGGCCACAGCTACCCGTTGTTCTGAAACTGCTGCTGACATGTTGTTTCCAACTAAACCATACTCCAAAAGCAGTTTCTCTTTTGAATGTTTAACGATCCACAGCAATTATTTTAGGTCTCCTTGGGTTTGAAAAATCCCACGTACAAAATGAAGTAAGATTTACATAACAATAAAAATACGTGGCTGAGAAGCAACAACAATTGCCCAGCAACTGAAACAGTTTCCTACCCACGTGTCCATCCACTCAGAGGAAAACAACGCGAGAACATTTGTTGCAAAATGTGATTTGTTCATTTATTTAGTCTTAAAATGTTTTGGCTCTTCATCCAACACTTCGAAGAACTGTGTTAGGAAAGATATATTGCTGAAACAAAAGATTACCTTCAACTATTACTGTACTTGAACTCCTTTGAGCACTGTTATTCATAAATTGTTCTCAAGGCTTGGGATTTTGGGGGCAGAGCTAACACAACAGAGAAGCCTGGAACTGACATAAGATTGCCTTTTCATTGCGCATGAGGAATTTTAAGACTTTGTACTTTTACCTTGTTTTCTGTCTACGTTGTTTTCTATAGGAAGTACTGACTGAGCCAGGAACAGATGTCATGCCTCACCTTTGTTCTTTAACTGCAAGACTATCCCTTGCCTAAATATCAAAGAGAAACCGGCAAAACAAGAATCACAAGCTTTATTAAGATACAACAAGCCAAATTAATTCTTGAGGTAAGCACGTGAACCAAATGCTGTTAGAAGACTCTCCTAATCTGCTGGGGGAAAATTTCATCCATTATTATGAAACATAGCTAAAAATATTCGATATTATAAGAACACTGGAACTGTATATGCGGCAGTACACTTCAGAGAGGATGATTAGTTGATTTGTCACCAGCAGTAACACTTCTTGAGTAATGCGTTTTTACTCACAGTTGACCCCGTTTCCATTTTGACTAAGGGAGAGTCCAGGATACGATTTGAAACTCCTTCAAGTAAAGTAAACCGTTTTGATCTGTTCAGGGGAATTGACTGGCTCTATCAGTCACAGAAGCTTTCGATGACAGCAAGCCTACAGATTGCCACCCAGGTTAACCTTGGAGTTTCCTAGCCTCATGGATGGTACCAGAAGTACAACCAGCAAAAACACAAGAAAAAGTTAGAAAAGTTGTATCACAATTGTTTTGTCAGTCTGAAATTGCTGAGTTCTGTTACAAAGACTCAGAGAGAAGCCAGGTTCTAGTACTTTAAAAAAAGTAAAGATTTGATGAAAAAATGTAGGCTGTACGATTTTCTCTCTGCAGTCTTTCTCAGTGGCATGATTCTGTTGTTTGGTTGGGGTTTTTTTAAGGCAGTGTAGGCACGCTGGTGATTTAGAAGCTCTGAGCACTTCCTTAGCTAACACAGATTTTCTTCCCTTTATCACCTGAAAAGAGTAGTCATCAAAACTAAAAGTACAACTACTTGTGAACAGGATTGTAATGTATCTGAGGCAACCAAGGGCTATGAAAATTATGCTGAACTATGACAGAAGAGATGAAACGTTATTATGAGTACAGATCTTGTTGGCAATGTTGATGTTCTTACATTGCTGTAAAACAAACACCAGAACGAGAGCTGGCAAAAGTTTTAGCAAGACATTCTAGGGTCACATGCAGAGGTAGGCCTGACGGGCTCGGCCCCTTTTGGAACCTCGATGCTGACGCAATCCGGCCTGGTTTAGTTCTGGAGAAAACACGGCATATTATACACCACACAACACAGACATGCAAATACAGCACACAAAACACAAATAAACCCGAGTCCCTCTCAAATGAACTGCACTTAACAACACGGAGGAAGAGACATACGTTGTTACTCATACTCTAATAAAAGAAACCTAACTCCAGTGCTATAATATTAGATTTACAGCTTGAGAAAAGGTCAATCCGAGGCATCTCTGTGACGCGCCGCACGCCGTGGTTTCAGGCCTGGGGTGTGGTGGGCAGGGGATGCACGTTTCAACGTAAAGCTGAAAAGGTGAAAAGGCAGTTTTAAAGAGAGCGGTGACGGTAACGGCCAGCCGAGGGGAGCGGCGGTGGGTGCTGCGGGGGTGCGGCACTTCCCAGGGCGTTCGCGCAGACGTGGCCTGGGCGCAGTGCTCAGCGCTGATGGGTTTGCAACATTTCTAGGCAAAAGGGAGAGGGTTTACATAAAAGTTCGCATGGCCAAGTACTAAACGCAGTAGCCACAGAGTACTAGACCAAGTAGCAGTATTACTTATGAGATTCGTGTGAGGCGGATTATAAGAATGTAATTCTGTTCAGTAGCTCGACAAACATTTTCCGTCGTGTGTCTGTAATGTGTTTAAATACCAGAGCACAGATCACCGGCACTAATGAGGTTATCGGGGTCTGGTAAGAACCGCGGTTATCCCCCCCAGCCCCGCGTCCACCATTTCCTAGCGCTGCCGGCGGCCGGGCCCAGCCGCCGGGCCAAGATGGCTGCCGCGCCGGCGGGCCCGCGGCGTGCCGGGAGGAGGGGCCCAGCCCCCCGCCGCAGGCGGGCACGGCCCCGCCGGCCTGTGCCCCGAGCCTCAGCCCGGTACCGGCGGTGCTGTACGCAGCGCCCGCGGCGGGGCGGCGCAGGGAGAGCCCCGGCGGGGGGACGGGGCCGGCGGCACCGGGGTACCGAGAAGCACAGCCCAGGCCCGCGGCGGGCGGGTGGCCCGGACCGGCGCGGGGAGCAAAGGCGGCCCGGGGGCGAGCTCTCCTCGGCCTGGCACGGCGGGGGGCTGGCGGCAGCCGGCGGGGCAACGGCAGAGGGAGGGGAGGCAGGCGGGCAGCTCCCGCCGGCCGGCCCGGAGAGGGTCGCGCCGTTGCGAGCCGCCTGTCACAAGGCCGCAGGCCCGCGGCCGTCCCGCCTGTCGCTGCCCTCCGCTGCCGCCGCCTGCTGCTGCAGTACCGGGGCGGCCCGGAGGCCCCTGGCGGGAGGCGTCAAACGGGCGCCGGAGCTCCCCGCACTGCGCCCTTCGCTGGGACACCCGGCACGGGGGAGGAGGCGGCGCGGGGAGGAAGCCGGAGCTGCCTGGGCGGTGAGTCACGGTGCGAAGGGCAGGGAGGTACCGCAGAGCCTGACAGGAGCCGCTCTGTCCTGCGGCGCCCTGGGAACAGCGCGGCGCGGCCCCCCCCTCCCCCGGCGAACCAGGCCGGGCCGCTGCCGCCCCTCGCCCCGCCCGCCACCACGCGAGCGGAGAGGCTCGGTGGGCGGGCCCCGCCCACCTTTCGGCTACCGTGGTTGGGTGGCCCCGTCTGCAACTGGGATTGGTCACCCGGAAAAGAGGTTGGCGCCCATTGGCTGAGAGGTGCCCTCCAGTGAGCCGTGCGCAGAGTAGTAGGGAGGGGCGGGGTGATCCGGGGGGAGAGTGCGCGGGGCCGTGTGCAAACCGCGTGTGGCGCAGCCAGAAGGGACCCGGGAGCAGGCGGGCAGGGCCGGGCAGCGCGGGGCCTACACTTGTCCGGGCGGGCCACTGCCGCAGCGGCTCCGGAGTCCTCAGGTAATGGCCGGGCCGGCCTCGGCCGCGGGGAGCGGGGAGCTGCCGGGGCTGCCGGCGGGGAGCGAAGGCAGAGTGCGGGGGGGATGATGGCGCTGGCGCACTCTGGCCTAGTGCGCGGGAAAGTGGTGCCGAGCGGCCCGGCTGGGCTGGGGCGCGGTCCTTTGGCCTGGGGGCGGCGGGTGGTGGGGGGGGGAGCGCTGAGGGGGAGTGGGGCGGCGCGGGCCCCGCCAGGGCGGGCGGCGGGTGA
This sequence comes from Falco peregrinus, assembly GCF_023634155.1. Taxonomy (NCBI): domain Eukaryota; kingdom Metazoa; phylum Chordata; class Aves; order Falconiformes; family Falconidae; genus Falco; species Falco peregrinus. The sequence goes on along the minus strand of NC_073725.1, from coordinate 111,856,681 downwards.
GTCAGACTCCGGCGGGCGGCGCGGGGGGAGGCCGCGCTTCGGGGGGGAAGGGGGCCGGGGCGCTGGGGCAGGCCGGGCAGCAGCTCCCGCCCGGGCGGCGGCCCGGTGGCGGCGCTCGGCCGGTGGGCCGGTGGCGCCGTGTCCCGCTGGTCGGGCCTGGCGCGGGGCCGGCGGGCTGCGCTTCACGGGGCCGGGCCGGGGAGGGGGAGGCGGCCGGGGCCGGGCCGCGGCGCGGGCCGCGCTGTGACTAACCTCCCTGTGAGTGAGCGGCCGCAGGCAGGCCGGGGCGGAGATCTGGTGAGACCAGGGAGCTGGGTGGAAGGTGGCTGAAATAAAACTGTTTATTCTTTTTTTTTTCTTTTTAATTCTTTCCTCTCCCTTCTTTTTTTTTTTTAAACCCGTGCTGAGCTCCCCGGCGCGGTGGCAGCGGGGCGGCTGGCGGGGCCTTGGCCGGGCGCACCACGTGGCTCCCCACGTGTGAGGCTCTGCCGGAGACAAGAGGGTCGAGGTGTTGCAACTATTTGTCTCCGACCACAGGCATGGATGGTGGCCTGCTCCAAATCCAAATGTGGCCTATAAATGGATAGGAAAAATAGCCTGTGACATCTACAGATCGTGGACTAGTGGAGCAGCCTTTCATTTAAGTTCCTGTCAGACATAGTTCTCAAGTAACCGCTGTTACTCATTTACTATTCAGAATTGTTAAAGCAGTTATTAAACTTAATAGGGTGTTTTATTTTCATTTCAGCACTTAATCAGATCCCATTGCCACACAGCGTTAGGGTTGCCTAGTCCAGTTTTCCTCCTGAGCACAAACTTGCCTAGAGAAGCAATCCTGCATCTGTCTTCAAAGGGAAGAGGTTAAAGGAGTTCAGCAGGGCTGTGCAACAACTTTGAGAGTTACAGGCTTAACCTGCCATGTTTTAAAACTGATTTTGATAGTGTCTGGACTGAATTTTATGTGAAAAACTGTAAGTGTTGCAGATGTTGTTTACTTTTAACATTTTGTGCCGATAGCAATAAAAAATAAAAGGGGAAGATGGTAGAATGTGCTTATTCGGTAGATAATCTGGAGTGTCTCCCACTCTATGTTATGTTGTATGCATAGGCAGAAAGTGCTACAGAGTCACATTTTTAGTGAACTTTTGCTTTCCTGATTTGAGTCAACAAAGCTATCTCAGAATTACTAGCCTAATTGAAGTCATGATATATTTCTGGCCTCTCAGCAGGTTTCCAAGTTTTCAAGTTTTGGTTAATATTCAGTATTCTTGGAGCACCTTGGCTGTGGAGTGTATTGGGGGAGTCTAAATGGATTGTAGGGCTTGGCTTTCCACCGCTGCAAGTTTTCCTGAAGTTTCAGACTGCTGCCTTTCAGAACTGGGGTATTGTTATCTGGTGGTCAGAATGCTTAATTTTGTGTCGTCTTCTAGTGAGGACAAAAGCCAGAGACAGGAGCATCACTAACTCTCTCTATAGTGTGTTTTCAGGTTACAGATGTGGAAGTTCAACCAGCTGAATACTCGGTAGCTTTTGTGAAAGTCGTGTCTGTGTTCAATTCTTAAAATGCAGTTATTGGGAAATAAAAACTCCTCACGGGTAGCTTTTTTCTTGAAATGAGTAATATTTTGACTTCTCTTTTGAAACTAAATGCTAGAACTTATGCTAGTAGTCCTTTCTGCCTTTCAGTTTGCTTATCTTACAGGAGGGGAAAGCTAAGCTGCCTGTTATATAGGGGTTTCACCATGTTCAGGCTGCCTTGTCAAATTCAGGTGTGGTATTGTAGGTGGATCACCAACAGCCTGGAAGGAAACTGCTGATGATCAAGTTTGCCTCTTTGGTATAGCTGACTGGCCAAAGAGCTCTTAAGTACGCTGGCTTTAGCAGTGGCATTTATCTAGTCTGTCCTTTGATTGAAGTAGTGAAGTCCTATTAATACTGAATAGAAGTGATACTTGCAGATTAAAGAAGCACCTGGTAAGTATAATGAAGATAACTGCTCCTGTTATTGTTGGGCTGTTGAATTCTAAGGAAGTGCTAGTATCCAGAAAAATCCATGAGTAATCTCAGAGGTGAAGTTCAACTTCCTTTCTACTATGGGGAGCATAACTTTTTGTTTGTTAAAACAACTTCATCCTCAGAGGGCATCTAGGCTAAAAGCCATAAAAAAAGGAGCGGTAGGTGTTTCCATCAGATGGGCTACTAAACCAGGCTTGGATGTTGTTGGATCTTGCGTGTGAAGCCTGCAGATTAATAGCACATCTCCTGCTTTATAAAGTTCTGAATGCATATTAACAGTCAAGCCACAGAAAGGCATGATCTTCCACTTAGAAGTTTGATAAAAGAGTATCACTAGAAGAATCACAAACTTTTGTTACTCTGAAGCTGGATACTTAAGTTGTGCTTGGAAGCTTCAGATTTGATGTAAGAAACCACAGTGGTGGCACTTCCCACTTGGATCTTGGAGCTGTTTTTTTAGCAGTAGGATAATCTTACAAAACAAAATAAAATTCATCCTTGATTTTTTGCTGAATGGCCGCGGGATGATTTATCTCAACTTGAAACTACCAATACAGAGCTCTGTAGAAGGAGTTCAGATGAATGACACTTGTTTCCTTAGTAGAAAGGTAAGGTTTGAGGGCAACTGAACTTGTGTTTCTTCAAAACTGTTGCAATCTAGTCTGAGGCAGTGGATTAGTATCTTGCAGAATTTGACCTGGCTCAGAAATACTTAGTTGAGGACATAGTTTGTTTTCTGTTACTTATTTTTGTGTCCTGGTGAGGTGAAAATACAGTTCTGTGGGCTGTCGAGGGGGAGGCAAGCTGCTTTGTGTGTGCTTTGTGTGACACGGTTGAACTGTGGAAGACACTAATAGATACAACTTCAGTGAAAACTTTCCAGGAAGACTTCAACAAGTACTGGAGGTGGCCTTGATAGATAAAAGGAACTGCTGGAAACTTGCCTGTGATGACAAAATGGAGGAGTATTGACTAATAGAGGAGAATGTGAACTTGGTTGGTTTTCACTCATGGGTGATTTTTTTTTTTTTCTCATGGAGGTTACTGAGTAATGTAATGGTGTCCAAACAGGCTGGAGACTACCCATTTAAGGACTTGTCTTCTGAACCAGCCTCTTCTCCTTAAAGGTGGCTGTTGGCTTTATCTGAAAACTAAATCCTTTTATTGGTTTTAAAAACCAGTTTACACTGGTGGGCAGTTTGGTCTCATGTAAGGTTTCTTAGAATGTGGGGTGAGTAAAACCAGTGTCAGCTGCATCCACCTCTAGCTGGTGAGCTTGTTTTTGTTTCAGATCCTTTACAGGAAGAATGCAGAAGTTAAACATTAAAATACTGGTGAGGAGAAATTCCAGGCAAACTGGTACTTCTGTCATATACTTAGGGTATCTGAAGATGGAGCAGCATGCTTTGTAATCGTACTTCTGTGGCAGCTGTAACCTTCAAATATCTGAGTCCGGGGGGAAGAGGGGCCTCTGAAGATAAAGGGTTTTAAATGAATCTCTCTCAAATAGCCTTGAAGGATAGTTGTGCAGAGAATGTTGTTTGGCGAACTAAGATTCCACAAACTGAGTAAGAAACCTAAAGCCAATTTGATGTATACCAGAGGAAAAGAAACTTCAGGTTTTCCTCTTGAGGGAGTAGTTAAAAGGGAAACGATTTTTGAATTGGGTGTAAAACTTCTCAGGTTCCTTTGGGGCAGCAAGTAGTGAGCTTTTGGCTGTCGTGCAGATCCTGACCCTGACTGGCAGATGGACAGACTAGATACAGGCTGGCAGATCAATCTTAGTATAAAAACTTCTCCACTGTGTATCTATAGCAGATCTAGCTCACCTATTAAATGTTTGTCTTTTACTGTATGTTAATCTAACTTTGTTAGGATCTTCACGTGGGTAACTGGTGGCAATATTTGATCCTGTCACATACGGCTGTAGTCTCAAGTTCATGGTTTAGAACGAAAGCCTGGTAGTTGTTAGTATCTGTAAAGGTGTTGTAAAGACTTTAGAAGAGTTACAAGTTGTGTGAAGAATATACCTTGGTATATAACTCAGAGACCCCCGTCTTGTCTGCTTTAAATTAAAAGCAGCATCAACCCTTGTGCTTGAGCCCAGCTCCTGCAGTTGGCTTTGCTTGTGTTTTTCCTGTTCTGCAGTGTCAACATGGTTGCTATGAAAACAGGCATAAACAATAGCACACTGAGTGCCAGCTGCTGCCACCACAGTCGAATGCTCTGCACCCTTAGGTGTCCTAATAAGATAGTTTGGAATCTTTGAACACCGAGATGAAGCAGAGAAGACTGTTACATGTAAAATCCAAGTATATCTCTGAAGTGTTCAGGCAACCAGTTGTTTTATTCTCTTTTAGATCTGTTTAAGATCATCTTGCAACCTTTCATTTGAGCACTTTGAGTGAACACCTTCATCTGGTCGAGCTGGAAGGCAGATGTGGCATTACAGAAGTAGCATACTAAGCTTGTATCTCTTGTACTTTAAATACTGAGGGTTCTGCTGAGGTTGGAAGGATGGATAGTCACTTCTGTGCTGAAGATGATTGGAGAGAGGAACTGTTTTGAGGGAGGAGTAGCTAAAAGCTGCAGTAAGCTTGTTCAGCATTGCAGTACTTTAAATAAAAATTCATGTTTAGATGTACTCTCTCCATTTAAGAGCTAAATGCCAGGATGCTAATTCTAGTTCTTTCTTGAGGTCTTGTTCTATTGTTCTGACTGCTTCTTTAGTGGCTTTCTTCAAGATATAACTTGTGAATGCTCCTGGTAATCTGGGATGTTGCATGGTTTGGGGGGGGAGGGAAGCATTCTAATGTGAATAGATTGTAGGGTTATGAGAAGAGGATTACCTTGATGGGGAGATCAGGTAAACTGCCAAACATACCAAATAATGATTCTGTTTCTCTTGTTGAGAATAATGAATTGGGAGAGAGCATGTGAAGCATTTAAACTTGAGGAGACTTCATCAAAACAAAGCTTGACAGAGGTATTTTTAGACCGGTGTACTTTAAACTTGTCTTCAAGCACACTTTTAAAAAAGGCTTAAATTTAAATGTTTAACTTCCTTGTTCTTCTTCTAGTTCTAGGAGTCTTGCGTAACTGTTTTACAGCTTAGGGGAGTTGTGGTACTGTGACCGCAGTCTGTTTAACCTGCCCCATCCTAACCACTGCCTCAGTGGCCTGTGGCAGACTGACTTTCTGCTCCACGAAATGCATACCTCCGTTCCCCAATATGGGCAAAAGAAGTGGTTTGTGCAGTCTCGGACAGGCATGCCTATCTGATGTTCTCCCAGCATTCTAAGGATGCTTTCCAAGTTAGCCTTCTAGATATCTGGCAAGTGTCTGGTGTCTTTTAGGGAAGCCAAATGTCTTAAACATTTTCTTTTCATGTAAACCTGGGAGTTAACCTGTAGCTCAGGCTGCATACTTAATATACTGCAGTTGTAAATCTTGTTTCCCAGAGTTTACCTGTGATATAGGTCTTAAAGAGCTTAAGTATTCAAATGTTAAGCTAATGTGCTCTTTAAGGCTTTAGGTTTAATAACTGCCTTTTCTTACAAGTAGCTGCTAGGATGAAGCTTGATTACTCAATAAATGTAGTAGTTGCCAGTCAGACACTTCAAGAGAAAGCCAGGAAGAAAAAAATTTGTAGAGGGAAGTAGCTGGCTTTTGCGTTTTAACTCTGGGAAATAAGAAGGTGCATTACTGAAAGAGAACAACAGTAACCCTGGTAAGACAACAGTTAAAGGGGTCTACTTCTTTTTCTCCCCCACTACTAAGCATTTTACAAGGTCTTGAAGTGAAGACTGTCTACAGAAACTGAACAGAGGAAACACTACGTGTTACGCTGGTTTTGGGTTTGTTTTTTTTTTGCTGTTCAGAGCTGCCTTACTCCAGGCAAAGCTTATCCTCTACAGTGGTTTTAGTAGTCATGATCAGTATTGTAAAAGAAAGTACTGGGTAAGCCAGAAGTCCTGCTTGGTGTTCACTGTGGGAAACCTCTAAATCTCTTAATTTTAATGTGGGTTTTGGTTGGGGGAGGAGAAGGTGTTCTAAAAGTGTCTGTCTTCCTCAGGCAGCTAATCTGCAGCCATGAGCAGCAACGAGTGCTTCAAGTGTGGACGTACTGGCCACTGGGCTCGGGAGTGCCCTACTGGAATTGGCCGTGGTCGTGGGATGAGAAGCCGTGGCAGAGGTGATTGGTTGTTGTGATTTTTCAGTATTTGTGTAGTAAGATCTCTAGCTGACCACTCTGTAGTCTATAAAACTGGCTTTGTCAGTCCAAAGTGAAGAAGCTGGGACATAAACTGGTAATAATTTAGTTGGTTCTTACCTGTGCATAAGAATTTTGCCCAGGGCATTAAGTTAACTTGTCAATTCAGCTGGCAGTGTCCTTGATGAACTCTTAGAATATTCTGAACTTAACCCTTAAGCCTTTTTTCTCTCCTGTTACCCATTTCAAGCAGGCTTCCAGTTCATGTCTTCATCTCTCCCGGACATTTGTTACCGCTGTGGTGAGTCTGGCCACCTTGCCAAGGACTGTGATCTTCAGGAGGATGGTAAGTATCACTAAATATTCTACCTCTTCATTCATATGGACAGAGATCTGGGGTAGAAGAGAAGGATACAGTACACTGATCAAAATTCAGTAAAACAGTAGCTGTACGTGTCCTATATTATAAGCATGCTACATCTCACTCTACCAAGGTTTTATAGTCTTGTTTGGTATGTTTTTCTTATTGTGGAAGCCTGCTATAACTGCGGTAGAGGTGGCCATATTGCGAAGGACTGCAAGGAGCCCAAGAGGGAGAGAGAGCAGTGCTGCTACAACTGTGGCAAACCTGGCCACCTGGCTCGTGACTGTGACCATGCAGATGAGCAGAAGTGCTATTCTTGTGGAGAGTTTGGACACATTCAAAAAGACTGCACCAAAGTGAAATGCTATAGGTAAGAACTGATAAGACAACTGCAAAATGTACCTTAAGTGACACATGCATTGCTGAGTCTGATTTTTGGTTAGGAAATGAAGCCTAAACTTTGGCCAGGTAGCCTAGTTGTTTTAAGAGTTATCTACTGTTCTTCAAAACAAAGATTTGTAACACCTGCTAGCCCAGTCGAGTAATCAGTTCAGTGATGTGCATCTCTGGATGGCCAGAAAAATGCAGATGTTAAATCCCTTGAGCTGTACAGGAGAAAGGGCTCTATGTTTGTGCTACAGGCAAGTACTTCCTGTTACCTTCCACAAAAAGATAAACTAGAGTTGGGTACCCTGTATCCTCTGTGGGAACTAACAAACTCCAGCTGTACAAATCAGTTGACTGGCACAGCCAGCCCCAGTGAGAATATACTTTAAATGTCTTGGTTGTAGGAACTACACATAGAAGCAGGTGTTAAATCAGTTTGAAATGCCAGCTTCAAAATGCTGCCTGGCTTTCACATGCAGACCTGTACCAGAAACAGTGCCTTCCTGAGTGCAGTATTCTGCACTCCTGCCAAAGTTCCCTACTGTGGAGGAAGGAGAGAGAACATGGTGTGTTTGAGTTACAACTACTTACTCTCAGAACAAGGCTGAACTGCAGACAGAGGCATTGAAGCAGGCAAAACCCAGCACATGGTAAAAAGAAAGAAAACAAACCACCCAACTTCTGTGTTTGATGTAGGGTGGTTTTGGCATATAGTGATTAATGTGAGTTGAGGAGTTGGAACAGTTCCTTGCTCTGGTGAGGACAGAAGCTTGCCTTGTCAAAGAATTTTGGAACACTAAAACAGAAGTCTTTGAGTGCAAGAACTAGTGTTGTGTGAGGTTTAAGTAGACAGAATAGGATTGCTTTTCTGACTTAACTTTTCTGGATGTCTTTGATAAATAATTTGCTTTTTCCAGGTGTGGTGAAACTGGCCATGTAGCCATCAACTGCAGCAAGACCAGTGAAGTCAACTGCTATCGCTGCGGCGAGTCAGGGCACCTTGCACGAGAATGCACAATTGAAGCTACAGCCTAATTATTTTCCTTTGTCGCCCCTCCTTTTTCTGATTGATGGTTGTATTATTTTTCTCTGAATCCTCTTCACTGGCCAAAGGTTGGCAGATAGAGGCTACTCCCAGGCCAGTGAGCTTTACTTGCCGTGTAAAAGGAGGAAAGGGGTGGAAAAATCAACTTTCTGCATTTAACTACAAAAATGTTTATGTTTAGTTTGGTAGAGGTGTTATGTATAATGCTTTGTTAAAGAACCCCCTTTCCGTGCCACTGGTGAATAGGGATTGATGAGTGGGAAGAGTTGAGTCAGACCAGCAAACCCTCTCTGGGTTACATGGAAGTGATCCTATGCAGGAGGAAAGAAATTCTGGAAGTGTCTAAACTTCCTCATAACTTTAATTTTATTACAATGGCCTTGGATTGTCTGACCTCAGTAGCTGTTAACACCAAGTAATATCTGTATCAGGCCCTACCTAGAGCATATAGCTGAGTGGGAGTAAACAAACAAGATGCACATGCCTGTTCATGGCCATGAGAGAGAGAGAGAGAAATCGGGAATAAACTTAAAAGTAACAGTAATTCAGTCAATGAATGTTCATGTTGGAGATACAGAACGTAATGGAAAGCTTTTGAGTAAATATTTCAAAGTAAATCTGAAACCCAGACATCAGTGCTCATAGCATATACAATTTGGAGCTATTCAGGAGTTGCAAATAAATGCATTTTCACAGAAAGCAAGATGTTATTTTTGTATACTATATCACTTAGACAACTGAGTTTCATTTGCTTGTAATCAGTTTTTAAAGTAAGATGGTAAAAGCAATTGAAGTCCTAGAACATAGAAAATGTAATTTTAAACTATCAATAAAGCTGGAGGAGGAAGGGGAGTTTGGCTAAAGTTCCTTTTGTTTATTTTTGGTTTTCATGTACACAGTGCAAAATAACATATTAAAAAGGGGTATGTGGAGGTGTAAAAAGTTTTAGTTTGGACTTTTCTTTTGTACTGTCTTTATGTTAAGTCTCCATCAGGTAGCATCAAACTGTAAATATGTCAAATACGCAGCTGTTCTTCCAGGCTGCTGTGGATCTGTGTATGCTCATGCGAATGGGTTGTGTGGGCTTGTTTCATCCCTGCCCAGGCACTTGAAGCCGTTCCTGTAAAACCTTTGAAGAAGGCCCAGCCATTGTTGGGGGTGCTGTGAGCTCCAGGGCCGGAGCAGTTTCACGGTCTGGTAGCAGCACCTCAGCCTTCACCGGTGTTGCTGCACCAAGAGCTGTCTTGTCCCACGCCCCGTGTTACAGGCACTGCCCGTTCCCACACGTTCCAGTGTGCTGGTTGACTGAGGCTTAGTAAATGGTTAGAAGTCACCCTCTGTCGGCTCCCTTCTCATCTGTATCCTGAGCACGTCCACTCAGTGAATAAAGTCATCTTGACGCGCAAGAAAAACAAGGGCAGGAGTTCTTGACTGCAGAGTGCCTGGCTGTGAGGCAGGGCTGGAGAAGGGGCGCCTGCAGTGCTGGGCAAAGCTGGAGGTACCTCGAGGCTTGGCTGCCTTCAGGAGCGCTGGCAGGTCATCTGGAATCTGCCCAGCTGCGCCAGGGGGTGTGTGCTGTAGGCTGCTTGTGTTTGCATCTTCACACACAAACCAAAGGCTTTCCTTTGAAGTCCCAGAGTGGTTTTCATAGGCTCTGTGTGCTACAGCACTGGGAAAAAGGGCCTGCGATGTCAGAGAGGAGAAGCACCAGGCACAGCTGTGCTGGAGTGAAACCGAATTGGCTCCTTTACTTGTCTTCTAGTGCTCTGTTGACAGTTAACCCGTTGAGTAGCGTGCTAAGGTTTCCAGTTATTTCGGAAGCCAGGCTGTTAAAGGTGGTGGATGCGGTGGTGCCCCTGAAGGCTGTGGTCTGCCAGGAGCAATTTCAGCCTGTGGCTTTCAGCAGACGAGCACGTAGGTGAGGCTTACAGAGCAGCAGCGGGACCTCTGCGGTTGATGAACTGGCAGATCCCAACGAGAACTGGTGCCTGGGAGCGTGTGGGGCCTGATAAGCTTCAGGTTGTTTCAGGAAGTCTGATGCCTAGAAGGTGGGTGTCCAGGAAAGCTGGCGGCTGTAGCTGCTGAGTTGCATCAGGTGAACTGATGGGATTGCTGCTGTTTTGCGGTGGGCTGCCGTAGCCATTTAGAGTTGCTTAGCATTTAATGAAGATTTAGAACTAAAGCTTTCAGCCTGGGTTTGGTGTTCAAAGCCTGTGGAAAACATTGAGCCATAGTTCAGGGAGAAGGAAGAGATTGCTGGGGAGGAGCAGTGAGTACAGGGCGGTAGAAGGCCCGTGGCTTGGCTGGCAGCAGCCGACCTGAGCCGGTCCTGCTGCGCAGGCAGAACCGTGGGCCGGCAGAACCGTGGGCCGAGGTGCCTTTATTTAAGGTACTTCACTAGGGAATGTTCTTGCGGTGCTTTGCCTAAGCAGAAAAAAATTCCAACTATTTGCTTCTGCCTGGTCAGCGTGACATAAAGACGTAGAAGGAACTGAGTGTAAAACCAAAGGGAGGTGGCGGCAGCCACTGCAGCTGGTCCCGGTTGCTCCTGGGCTCCACGCGCCGAGCAAAGCCTTCCTGGTCCCGTGGAGCCATGGGTTGGGGAAGGGGTTTTGTTGGGGCTGGAGTTGTGCGGCGGTTTTGAGCGGCGTGTGTGTGTGGTTGGTTGCTTTTAATAGCTGCTGTTGGAGCATGAATGTACTTCTGTGTCTTAAAGGCGGTTGCCAAAACCCTCATAAAATCCACGCTTGAAACGCGTGGGTTGCCGTGGGGTAGTTCAGGTCACCTGTTCTCCCTCAGCCTCATGGCAGGTTGGTATAAATTAACTGAATCTTTACATATAATTATCTTAGTTCAACAGTAACAAAGCGTGAAGCTCTGTGATTACAAAGAGTTTGGGGCTTAACCCGTAGCTAAAGAACTGCTCTGTCAAAGACCTGCTGGTGCTGGCGACGGCTGTAGCCGACTTCCCCGCTCCTGTCGAACCTGGCGATGAAGCTGGGTTACGCAGCTCCTGCAGCTCCTGCTTCTTGGTGCTCAGGTGCTTAACTGCTGCGTTACTACCGCTGAGCTGTTTCGGCGTGTCTGAAAAGTAGTGGTGGTCTCAGAGAGCACGCTCTCCTTTTTTTTTTTTTTTTTTTTAACAAATTAGAAGCGGGATGTAACTTCAAAAGGAGAAAAGGATTCCAGCTAAGGTGGCTCTTCCAAGTCATCGTCCTGTGGACAACAGCCAGGAATGTTGCTGCTGCGTCACCTGTCAGTTGTTCCAAAGCGAGTGAGATGAGCAAGCAAACGGGGATCTCACAGACTGGGGGCACTGGGAAGACTCAAGCCTGCTATTCTGTCCCTTCCGTGTTAATCTTTCCCGCTGTACCCCATCGGTTTTTGAAGACCCGTCCCATGATGCGCTCCAGGGGCTGGCGCTTTCTGGAAAGGGAAATTTTATTTTATTAAAATTACCGGGAGTCGTTGAATATATTCTCACTGAAACCAGTCCTCCCAGTGTGGTTTTTAGAGCAGCTAGGGAGGGCGGCTGCGGTCGCCCCGGGGGGCGCGGGGGGGGGGCGCGGTGCTGGGGGGGCCGATCCCGCCCTGGGGGGGCCGGGCGGCAATGCGGGGCACGGAACGCCGCAAAAAAGCGCGTTTCCATTCGTCACCGGGACACCGAGAGGAAGAGGAGGGCGGGCGGCGGCGTGAGGGGAAGGGCGGCGCTGCGCCCTTCCCCGCGGGGGGGCTCGCAGGGCAGGCGCGGCCGGGTCCGGGAGCGGCCCGGTACAGCCCGGTACAGCCCGGGGCGGGCCCGCCGGCACCCCCCGCCCCCCGCCGGCACCCCCCGCCCCCCGCCGGCACCCCTCGCCCCCCGCCGGCGGGGCCGGCCCTGCCCTGCGCGGGCCGCGCGTGCGCACCCGAGGCCGCTTCCGGTTCCGGCGGGCGGCGCGTCTTCTTCCGGGGTACCCCGGCGCGGCGGCACCATGGTGAGTGCGGGGCCGGGGCCGGGGCCTGGGCCTGGGCCTGGGCCCGGGCCCGGGCCCGGGCCCGGCGGTGGGCGGCCCTGCTCCCGCGGTGGGCCGGGGGCGAGGGCCACGCGGGCCGTGCTGCCCGCTCCCCCCGTTCCCCCCGGCCGGGCGCCCCGGAGCGAGGCCTCTCTGGCGGGGGCTGGGCCCGGGCGGCCAGACGCTGCGAGCGCGGGTGGTAACGGTCCGTCTCTGCTCTCTTCCAGGCCCGGAACGCGGAGAAGGCGATGTGAGTGCGGGGGACGCCGCGCTCCTGCCCCCGGGCCGGCGCCTCAGGCCCGGCCCCGCCCGCGCTGCCTCCCCGGTGCCGCAGACGGGCCCTCAGTGCCGTGGCTCGCAGCCACAGGCCCGCGCTCGCCCAGCCGGCGGGACCCGCCGTGGGGCACCGGCAGCCTGGCAGGGCCTTCCAGCGCCCGGCTGCCCGCGTCAGGCGGCTCCCGGGACTGGGAGTGGAGGGACGCGGGGCACCGGTGTGCCCGGGGGCTGGGAGCGGGGGGATGCGGGGCGCAGGGAGACGCCGGGGTACCGGCAGCGGGGGGATGCGGGGCACTGGTGTGGCTGGGAGCGGCGGGATGCGGGGAGCCGGTGTGCTCGGGGACTGGGAGCAGGGGGGATGCTGGGCACCAGTGTGCCCGGAGGCTGAAAGGAGGGGATGCAGGGTCGGGAGCTGGGGGATGCAGGGAGCCGGGGGGGCCAGGGCCGGGAGTGGGGGGAAGGAGGGAGGTGGGGGGGGGGCTGGGAGTAGGGGGGTGCAGGGCACCAGCATGCCCGGGGGTTGGGAGCGGGGGGATTCAGGGAGCCAGGGAACGCAGGGCCAGGAGCAGGGGGATGTGGGGCACTGCTGTACCTACTGCTCAGCGCTGGGCTGGTGCTGCCGGGACAGAGGCTGCAGCAGGGGCTGGATGGTAAATGTGGTGAACTACGTTCTAATAACCCATTACAGTTTTAGGCAGTTCCCATTTTTGGAACAGAGGTGCCAGGCTGGGCAGGAGTCTGTCAGCATTGATTTAAGCAGAATTGTTGCTTGGGAGCAGCTTGGGCTAAACCGATGGCTTTTAACATACTTATTTTTCTCCTGACCTCCCTGAGTACTTTTCAAAAGGCCTTACAGGCCACCCTGTAGAACTGCTACATTAGAGGCTCTTCAGCATATTTGTCTTGTGTGTGTTTTTCTTCCAAAAACACTTTCTGAGCTTGTTATAGTAACTCAGAGGGAGGTTGAAGAGACTGCAGCTGGCAGACTCCGTGCAAGGTGCTCTTCTGCAGTGATCCCAGCCAGTGCATCTCGGACACTGGACTGAATGGTGTGATTCCATTCTGGAAATCCCAGGCAGGTCAGGGTTGGAAGGGACCCCTGGAGAGCACCCAGCCCACCCCCTGCTAAAGCTGGCTCACCCAGAGCAGGCTGCACAGGGTCATGTCCAGGCGGGTTTGAATGTCCCCAGAGCAGGAGACCCCACAGCCTCGCTGGGCAGCTGCCCCAGGGCTCTGTCACCCTCAAGGGAAAGACATTTTTCCTCACATTCAGCTGGAACTGCCTGTGTTGCAGTTTGTGCCCGCTGCCCCTCGCCTGCCGCTGGGCACCCCTGCAGAGCCTGGCCCCATCCCCTTGGCACTCCAGCCTAGAGAATTGGCTTAGATGCAGGGTATAGGTATGCTGTTCAAGGTTTTAAATGCAGTCGATTGTTTTGCATTTTTTAACATACCTATTAAATGTCTAGTAAATAAATAAAACTGTGTATTAAATTGTAGTGTGTGTAGTCTCTGCTCAGTTGCGAGAGACTTAGAATACTTTGGTTATGTTGATAAACTTGATTACTGACTGCTGCTTTCCTTACTGAAGCTTTTTTCTCTTGAGTTTTTTGTTTGCTTTGTGGTGTATCCCCTGCTAAGATTTGTAACCTTTAATCCTTGTGCTTGTAACTTGCTGACATCCTTTTGCTGCTAATAGTGAACGTGTTGGCATATGCTAAACAGAAAAAAAAAATTAGCTGCTGCCAGTGTTTACATTTATGTAAGAAATTTACTCCCGAGGATTTCTAGCATTGAAGTTGCTGGCTGGAAGACCTAGTCAATGAATATGTTCGAGCCTTTGTTTTCTACAGACTGTAATTAAGTCCATAATAAACATCCAGAGTAGAACTCATTCCTGTTGGAATGTAGCTTTGTGAAAGTAAATCTGCTTCCTTTCTTTTCTTTAGGACGGCCTTGGCAAGATTCCGGCAAGCTCAGCTTGAGGAAGGGAAAGTTAAGGTATGATGTAAAAGACCTAAAGCTTTGTTAGCTCCAATCAAGAGTGGGACGCAAGCGATGTGCGGAGCTGTGTGACAGCTGCCAGGGCATGTGCCAGATACAGGTGTCCTGTAGGAGTCTGACATTGGTCACCTGGAAGGCAGCTGAAGTAGGGGCTGTATTTCACAGTGAGGCAAAACAAACAGTAAATAAATTTTTAAACAGGTTATTTGGTTAAGAAAATTCTATGTATGTGGGTGTTTCAGAGAAACATTGGCTCGGCTGCCGAGAAGAAAGTGCAAATTAAACATCACTTAATTTTTTTTATGTAATAGTTTGGAAAACCAACAATCAAAAACCAAATTACAATAGTGCTGAAAATAGAGGCAGCATGTGGCAGAAAATGAAAATTATTTTTGAGACTCAAGTTATCTCCTTCTGCAATTGCTTACACAAATGGATACATGTGCACATATTTTTCTAACAGTAATCACAAGGTTTGTTTGGATTTCTTCCCAGAAGAGGTAGAGAAATCCTTCTAATCTCTTTCGTTGGTGATACTCGGACAAAACAGTAACCGCGAAACTGGGGGCTGTCAGGATCATTGTGAACTCGAGGCATGTTATTAACCCAACACATGACAGCAGTGCATCTGTTCATCATCTTCGCTATCATGCAGCTTTTTTTTTACTTGATGTAAGATTGACAAAAAATGGACTTGGTGACTTTGTAATTTAAAAACCCCACCACTATAATGAAGGAAACAGCATGCCTAAACCCATGCAGAACCTTAGAGACTAATTCTAAACCATCTCTGGATATTCCTGTACATTTTTCACTGAATCATAACTCAATTTGCAAGAATATTTATGTTGGAATCGGAGTGTTCCCAATAATGTTTCTTGGACAGGCTTAAAATTTTTAATTTTGGGTAACTGACAAAGGAATTCTGGCAACTGAGGTGTCATACCTTTGCAAGTTAAATTGTTTTACACACGAGTGCAAGCAATATGAAACAGTAAAGTGGAAAATAACAGTGTGAGGGAAACTGCAGTGGAAAAGATTCCATGAACAGCAGCCAGAAAATAAGATGGGCTAGAGTTCCCAGTATATTATGTGACGGAAGGCTTTTTAATACATAAAAAAGTATCAGACAGAGTCCTAGAGGTAATGTGAAGTGTTAAGTTTGTGTAAGCCAGTCTGTAGAATGTGAAGAAGGTTGGGGAAAAGGAGTTTTGTATTCTCAAAACTACAATTTATCCAAAACAAAATCATTTTGGAAGAAAATTACATTATTTAGGTAGTAGCAATTGAGGAAAAAAAGGCTTAAATGTAATAGATACTTGAAAGACAGTGGATTTTATTCAGATGCTGGTATATTGAAAATGATGTTGTAATTCAGCTGTCCGAAAGGGAACGTTATTTGTATTGGAGAGGATTGTGGGGTGTTTTATAAAAACAGGTGACAGGTTTTGTTTTGAATAAAGTGGATTTACATAGATTTTTATATTTTTTGATAATTTTAATTTGGCAGGGTTGTAAATAGTCACTGTTTTCCACTTGCTAAAAATCAGCGGGAGCGCAAGATACTGGAGCTTGGTAGCATAGTCTGGGATTAATTAAGCAATAAAGTTTGCATGAAATGCTGTCAATATATTGATGCTAGGTGAAAACTTCATGGTGTGTGGCTTTCTGTCAAACAGGAGCGAAGACCTTTCCTTGCATCAGAGTGTAATGAATTGCCTAAAGCTGAGAAATGGAGGCGACAGGTAATGTCAAGCTATAGGTTTTTCTGATTCTATAGTAGGTATTTATAGACGGCTTCTTACAGATTTTTTTCAGACTTCTTCAGTACGCTGCCAGTTAAATCACAGAGATTTATATATATATATATCAGATAAATAATAATTTAGGTTGAAATATCCTACAGTTCACCACAGTATTCAGATCAGGTCCTACCATGTCAAGTTGCCCAGGGCCATGTCCAACTGAGTTTTGAATATCTTCAAGAATTTGGATTCCCACAGCTTTATGGGGCACCTGTTCCAGAGTTTGAATACATCCTTAATGATCCCCTCCCCGCCCTTGAATTTAATGAGAATTTCGCCAGTTCCAGCTTGTTTGTTGCTACTTGCCCTGTTGTCATGCACATCCCAAACAGTCTGGCTCTGCCCTCTCTATACCGTAGGTAGCTCAGCTGCCCTTGGGTGGCTGAGGACAGCAGTAAGTTATTCCCTTTTTGCCTTCTCTTAAGGTGGGTCAGACTCAGTTCTCTCTCAGCCTCTCGCTGTGGACATGCTTCTTTCCTCATCACATGTACAGCTATAAAAATGTTTCCTTGGTTTTTAAGCTTCTGGGGTACTTACTTCATTAGTGTCTGAATAAAATCTATATTGATATTTTAAATTGATAGGCTCGGGTCCATTTTCTAGATCGAAAAGGCAACTTAGAAGTTGGGTCTTTCTAGGGTTTTTTTTGTGGGTTTTTGGGGGGGGTTGTGGTTTTCGTTGTTTGGTTGGGTCTTTTTTTGAGAAAATCACTTGTGTTCTTATTTAAATAGATCATTGGGGAAATTTCCAAGAAAGTGGCGCAGATTCAAAATGGTAAGATTTTTCTCATTAGCTTTTTTTTCATTTTATTTTAATCTCCAGTCTTAAGCAGTTACAGTGTAGTTCACATTTCATGTGAACTATACTGTTTCCATTGCATAAATTCTGAAACTACTCTGGTGCTTCTAGTAAGCTGTCTAATTTGTTGTCTTTTCCCCCTCTAACAGCTGGATTAGGTGAATTCAGAATTCGGGACCTGAATGATGAGATAAACAAACTTCTGAGGGAGAAAGGACACTGGGAATTCAGAATAAAGGAGCTTGGAGGTCCTGATTATGCTGTAAGTGTAGATGATTTTGTACTGCATGGTTGTTCTGCTTACAGGTGAAGTGACCAATGAGAAAAATCTGGTCAATGTTTAGTTTAACAAACATTTGCCAAGTAATATGTGGTTGAGAGGAACTTCATTCAGCTCCTAAAAATGTTAGGTTGTGTTAGAAGAAATATTTGTTTCCGTGATGAGCAGATCAGACTTTTTATTTGGAACACCAGTTCAAGGGGCCTTGCCTTCCTGGTAGGAGTTTGCAGCAGGGTCTGATCTTACCCCTCGGTCGGTGCTGGGTGTCTGTGTTGCTCTCTGTCCGTCTGCAGAAGGGTTTTCCCTTGGCTCACCGAGCTACTGCCGAAATTGAAATAATGACGCTAGCTCTCACTTGCCGAAACATCAAATGTGCGCTCATTGTCAGATTAGTAGTGCTGGTTTATCTGATACCTGAATGTACTAGTGCAGAGAATAAGACAGGTTTGGATATTTTGGGAAGGTGAATCCGGTATGGGCGCTTGTTTTAAATGCGTGATTTGTAGTAGAAGTAGAGAACCTGTGTAAAAATGAGCTGTGAGGGTGTTTTACTTGCAGGGTAGTTTGAACTGGTGTAGTGCATCTTCTTTCTCGATCCTTTAATCTTTGAAGATGCCCAGGAAAACAGGTAATACAAGAGGAATACCATTTTAAAGAATGAATTCTGTTTTCCAGCGGATTGGACCGAAAATGTTAGATCACGAAGGGAAAGAAGTTCCAGGAAACCGAGGTTACAAGTATTTTGGAGCTGCAAAGGATTTACCAGGAGTTAGAGAGCTTTTTGAAAAGGAACGTAAGTAAATAGCAACTCTTCCCAGACATGGAAACACATAGTAGTATTTCTATATAGTACATAGTACATATATACTCAAGATATAGTACGTATCTTGAGTAAAATGTCTGCTGTAGTATGTGGGGAAGGCTAGTAACACCATATTCTGGCCTGTGCCTTAGATCAGCTAAATAAAACGCTGAACACAAGCAGTTAATTAAATGCTGTTTCTTTGAGCAAAGAACACCTTTGGCTGTTTGCAATTAAAGAAATGTAGAACAGAGTAAACCGTGTGTTTTCTGCTGGGTGTTCCAAATGATCAGGACTGATGTTGTGTAGAGACTTCCCAGCATAACAGGTTAACTTTATTGATAAGGTCTAAATTGTACTCTGAGTTCAGAATTTTTTTTAAAAAAAGGAAATTGGCTCGATTGTAATTTTAGAAGCAGGAATCACCTTTCATAATAGGAAAAACTAGATGTAAATGGATAAAACTGCATGTATAATTTGTCATTGAATGAGTGGGAATTACTTGGGCCTGGAAGTGACACAGAGTAAATCAGCTTTTTCTTACTTTCTGTCTGCAAAGAAAAATTAGGGGAAATACTACATGATCTGGGGGAGCCTGAGGCAGTTTTTTAGTTCCTTTCATCTAGCAGTCTTGCTCTGTACTGGGACTCCAGTACAGGAGGCAAACCAGCCACATGCATGGCAGTGGTGGGACCTGTGCGGTATGAAGCACTGGGTCACCTGTTCAGACTGCGTTGTGCAGTCCAGAGTAAAACACCAGTGCTCCCAATGTCGGCAGCAGTTCGGGGCAGGCACTGGTTATTAGCTTAAGCGAGGTAGCTGTAGTTGCTGTGAGGCTGACAGGAACCAGGAATGCCCAGCAAGTTACTGAGATGGACCTGGATGAATGACGGTCGTGCTCTTTCAGCCCTCCCACCACCTCGGAAAACGCGAGCTGAGCTTATGAAAGCCATTGATGCAGAATACTATGGCTACAGGGATGAAGATGATGGTATTCTGGAGCCGCTGGAACAAGAACATGAAAAGAAAGGTATGTGAGATACAAAACCTGCATAAACCAGTCCAAGAAGGGGTGCTGGCGGACTCTGAAGATAGCTTTCTTTTTTCCCCCGTGGGTGTTGTCTTGTGCTTAGCTGTCAGATTTCATCTCTTGCATAGGTGTCCTAATCACTGTTGTGGAAGGCTTTTCAGGGGTGAGGGGGTGTGCTTTAGAGATGGCTTTCCTCTTTACTGTTGTTAGTGATTTCATACTGTCAGCAAGTGATTTGCTGTTGAAGGAACATCTCCATTTTTCCCTACCTTTTTCATGCTTAAGAACATAAGAGTAGATTGCAACAGGGAGATCTATGGAACTCAAGCACTTATCTCCCTCCTTTGTGAAAACCAACTGTACCATCTGTTTCCTGTCTCATCTAATTATTTATCCACAAACATAGCTGTTTCATTTTCTTGGAGATTAGAGGGGACCTTCTGGAAACCCTGTAGTCTGGGTGGCCTGTGCTGATTTATCCACATCATGCATCTCAGAATTTCAACACATTTGTGAACATTTTTTCCTTTGAAACCCATACTTCCTCAGTAGATAATATTTATCCATGTGTCTGCTCACTTAGTTCTCTGGCTTTGTTTCTACTGACTTGCCCAGTAAAGACATCAGGATTATGAGTCTAATTCCTGAAACCCACTTTAATATTCAGCACTGTGTGCCGTCTTCTGGTATTTGTGTAGCTTTGGGCAAGAGGCTGCGCACCACCTTTAAGAGCTTAGCTGTTTTCTAAATAGTCCTCTTAGTGCTTCAGGTAAGCAGTGTCTAATCCTGGCAATTTGTTGCTGTTTGCATTGTATGTTTGGTTTTATGGTCTGTTCTTCTGAAGCTTCAACTGCAGGCAGATCCTCAGTGCTCTGCAGGAAAAGTCCTGCTACAGGAACCCTTGGCAGGCTTTTCCACAGAACACAGCAGATAGAACGATCAGGTTTTTCTCAAATGGTGGTGCTTTGTGTTTACGATTATCTGTCTGGATTTAGAGTGAAAAACTTTAAATGAAACTGCAGGAGGTGGCTTGTCCAGATGATTACAAGCGGGTGAGCCTGTAACTGTTACCAATACTTAGTTTCTCGTGGTGTGGTCGTCCACTACTTTTATTTAGCCCTGCTCAGTGTGTGAGATCCTCATCGTATTGTGTGTTAAAAGATTATGCCTTGTCAGTTAGATTACAGGACAGGGAAGAAGAAGGAGCTAAAGGAAATATTTCCCTTATCCATGTCCCGCAGCATAGCCTAGAGCCTTAAAGTGAGCGAGGGGCAGCTGGCTGGCAGACAATTGATAGTGAAAAAAGGGAAGTTGTGCGGTGCGGCGCTTGCAGAACGGCTTCCCTCTGTGTTCAGCTGGCACGTCTTGTTAATTACAGGCAGGAGAGGTAGTTTGTCTGGATTCATGTGGTTGTTTAAGAAAACTAACATCTTTGGGGATTGTACCACTTGAA
Organism: Falco peregrinus; assembly: GCF_023634155.1. Lineage (NCBI taxonomy): Eukaryota > Metazoa > Chordata > Aves > Falconiformes > Falconidae > Falco > Falco peregrinus. Next base: position 111,836,219 of record NC_073725.1, on the reverse strand, counting down.
ATAACAAGGGTAGAGATGCTAACGGAACCAATAGGTGTACTGTTAATGTACAGTTAATGTACTAATAATGCACAATAGCTAAGATTCTCTTAGGGTCACTTGTTGTCTGGGCTGTTGTGGTTTTCACCTTGTTATCAAAAACTTACATTTTTTTGAAACAAAGCATTGAAAAATGTTCTTAATTTGGGGTACCTGTTCTATTACGAAACCACACAAAGATGCCGCTAGTTAGTTAGACCTTGCTGTCTGGGGAAGAGCATTTTAATGTTAAATCTTTGAGAGGTAGGAGGAGTGACTGCTGACTGCTGCTGTTGTAGGCATTTCATCCTGCCTGGTTGCATGAATTTTGCACCTCCCTAGAATTTTTATACACTGGCAATGTCACTGATTAGTCTTCTTAAAACTTGTTTTAGCGTTCTTACTAGTACTCAGCTGTGCAGTAGAGGTAGAGTAGCCTAACAGCTAGCTAGCAGTGAGTTACAGATTTGGAATCGTGCTACAAAATAGGATAAATACGCTATGAGCTGAAAAGAGAGAGGCTTAGAGACTTATGTAGGTGGCCACTTTAAGGAGTGTAATCATGTTTTATTGACTACGCAGTGATCAACATTCCTATAGCTGTTGACATGCTACAGAGCTGTAGGAGCCACTTAGCCTGGTCATGCAACTTCCCCTGTCGCTCTGTTCAGAAAGTAGGTTGATATTTATCTGTGACACTTCGAGTCTAAAATGTACCCAAATTAAGGCATTGCCAAGTACCACAGTTTCAAAATGCTAGCACTGGGTTTTGCTCAGACTGCGTTGGTGTATTTTGTTAGATACTACATCCAGGTTCTACAGTAAGGGTGCCTTAACAGTGTAGAGGATTTAAGCAAGAAGTTGAAGTCTGTTGGAAGAGCTTTGGAAGTGGGACCGTGCTGCTTTAACATGCTCTCAGATACACTTGCCATTTTCCTTTCCTAACCAGTTATAGCAGAAGCAGTGGAAAAATGGAAAATGGAGAGAGAAGCACGACTTGCAAGAGGGGAGGAGGAGGAGGAGGAAGTAAATATCTATGCTGTCAATGATGATGAGGTATGTGATGGCTAATGTAAGGTGATGTAACATTTCATGTGTCTTCTGTGCTGCCTTCTTGGATGCAGAGTTGCTTTGCCAAGAACCTGTCTGCTGCTGTGTTCTGCCCTTCTCTCTGCCTAACTTCCTATACGTTTGTCCCTGTTCTGTAAAAATCAGTACTAAATGAGTACACTGGGTGCAAGTTTAGAAAGTGATGAAAGCTAGCAGCTCAGGAAGACTTCTTATTTGAGTGAGAAACAGCTAACAGCTGAGACCTTGCTGTGGTTTATCTGTCACTGCCTGGAGTGCTGGTATCTGTGAACTAGTGTCTTGTTAACGCTGATCAGTCTCGCTCCCAAGTACAATCTACATCAGTAACAGCACAAGTAGGTCTGTGTGCAGTGTAATTTATGCTGTCAATGTGTAGCAAAACCCAGGGTTGCTCGGGTCTTGTTTATACTTGAATTGTGATACAGCAAGGCTTTGCTGACGCTGCAGCTGCTACCGGGACATGGCTCTTGTTTCTTTAATCTCCGTGCATCCAGGGCTGGTAAGAGAAGTGAGGGACGTTGGCACCACTCTCCGAGATCTGTAAAAGGGGTACTGGAAACTAGTTCTTATTTCGCAGTCCATACCTAAGTGGGTTTATCACGAGAATAAAAAGGAGTTAGTCCATAAGGTAAAAGTGGTGGTACCCTGTTTTATTTCTGTTATGTCATGATTCGTAAGCCCAGCTCTGAGGTGTGAGAAGGAGGCAGTACGGAGCTATACAGGGAAGTGGTATGTATATTTTTAAAGCACTTGCTTCCTTCTTGGTTAGTTGGCTCCCCTTTTGTTTATAGCTTTACTGTGGCAGACAGAGATAGGGGAGAGGAGGGAATGTAGCTTTACACTCATGCCCATGCCGCAACAGAGGAAAAGCCATATGAAGAATGAAGGCAGTGATTCTGGAAATGTCGAGGAGGAGAAGCTGAACTTGATGCTTCTCATATTCCTTTGTTGTTCGGGCCTGTTTACCTCCTTGTCTTTGTAGCGCTTATCCTGCTGTATCTGGTTCCTTCTGGCAAAGGAAGTAAAAAAGGGCTTTTTGATGACCTCTTCAGAAAGTAAACTTGATGTGGCTTAATTATTTTTTCCTTTAGTCTGATGAGGAAGGTGGCAAGGAAAAAGAAGGTGAAGAAGGCCAACAGAAATTTATTGCACATGTTCCAGTGCCATCTCAACAGGAGGTAAGACGTAACAAAATTAAGTTGCAGAGATGCACTCAGGCTTTTGCAAGACAGAGATCTTAACTTATGGCAGGTCATCAGTAAAAGTGTCCTCAGTTTGTTATTTCTGTGACTTGACACTGCAGCTGTTTAATCCTTTTGCAGATGCTGTGGAACTGGAATTACAGTACCATTGCTATAACCCTTTTCACCTGAGAATTCCCCAAACCTTCATAAATATTACATACATTGGAAAGTGTTGTGGTGCTATGACCAAGATAACCCCAATTGCCTACTATATCTTTTCTGCTGCCTGTCTTAACTTTTTTTTAATTTAATGGGATGATTTCTGAATTGCAGGGTTTGCTCTTGTGAATTTTCTAAAACTATTTTGGTGGCATGACCTTGAATTGACTACTATATTCTAAAACTGCTCCAGGATATATATATTACCTTAACAGTACAAGTTGTTTGATATACAATTGGCAAGAATGTTCTGGAGTTACATATCTTTTGGTAGGTACGCCTTTACATCACGCAGACAGCATGTGGCAGTTTGTCCCCTGCTGCCATCTTGTCAGATAACGGTGCTGTGTTGTCCTTTGAAGTCATGATCCGGCAGATTCAACAAAATGTGTAATGGCTTGTCAAAACTTCAGGAGAAAAATAATGATTAAAAACATTGCACTCTGGCTGATGGTATTCTCATAATGAAAAGAGCATAACTGAGGGTGAAAACTTGCTGATTTACATAGCAGTTTTTTCTAATTAGACAGTAGTCAGTGTAACGCTTTTACAGTGGCAGATCACTCCATACCTTATGCCTATGGGATTACCCCTTCTAGATACTGCATTACAAAAACTGAGGTTCAGAGCACTTATTTTTGAGAGATACTGTGTGCCTGTGTGCAGTTTGGACAAATATAAAATGATTACTGAGATTAAAACAAGTCTTGCAGGCAGTATTAGTAGATCTTTAGCGTACGTGCTTGTTAAAGAATCATGTATTGCTGGCACTTCCAGACAACTTTTAGGTAAGAGGTTCATAGCCATTGCTAATGTGAAAGGCACACTCGTCACACTGTTATTTCAGGGGTGTGGACTGGTGTGGCATAACGCCACGTGTTGTGTGTTTGTTAAAGCTATATCTAAGACAATTGCTTGAAACAAAATACTCCTGAGAGTAAAATGAAATGGTGGCTAATATCCTAATTAAAAAGGGTAGGATCATAGGTCTGAAACAGAGGCATCTATCGTACTGCTGCTTTTGGCTTCCATGAGCTTCAGTTAAGTATGAAAAGACACTCCTGACTCATCTTAATTCAACTACTTTTACACTAGTACACACCTCTAACTTTCACAGTCTGTTTCCTGTGGTTTTGTTCCTCCTGTCTGAGTAGCAAAGCATGCTAGATTCGGTATCTCAGTTAAGCTGAATGTCATCCTATTTTTGTATTTGCAGATTGAGGAAGCTCTTGTACGGAGAAAGAAGATGGAGCTTCTTCAGAAGTATGCCAGTGAAACCCTCATGGCACAGAGCGAAGAAGCAAAAACACTTTTAGGATTGTAGCATTGCACCAGTATGTCCCACGTTTTGTGTAATCCATCTAAAAACAACAGGTTCATATATTCTGGTAGCAGACACTTTGAGCTCTGAAAGTCCCTCAGGATGTTAACGGTAAAGTGGTAAAGTTTGTGTGTCCTGCTGAAGGAAAACCATCGTTTTGGTTTATCCACCAGGATGACTTGGCTCTTCAGTGCTGAAAAAGACCAGACCTAGGTTAGCTTGTCTGCATCTTCAGCAACTGTCCTCGGTCCTTCCACGGTGAAACGGTCTGTGCAGTGGTGCCTCTCACCCGACAGAGCCCCAAACCAGTGACTCCTTAAATCCTGAAGGAAAGCTGAATGGTGTTACTGCCTTTCTGTCCGCTGTATCCTGGCTGTAAGTGTACACATCTTTCTCCTGTTAATACATGCTGAGCCGAGTCCAGAAGTAACTTAATTTGTTACTCCTGGTTCACTTACCAGGATAGCCTAGAAGCTGTTCACAGGTACCCTGATGGCAAATCTTACCAGTGACTTTGAAGTTGATGTGGTTCTTCATATAAACACATGCAGTATGTCTAAAAGCTGTTACCCTTTTTGTGGTTTGTAACCGTGCCTGGGTGAATTGTTTAAATGCTGGATATTTCAGCTATTGTAAATACTTCCAACTTTGCAATACCTTGCTCAAAAATTTTTACTAAAAGCTTACTTGCAACCTGATGTCTTGTTTCATTCTAGCTGAAAGGATTGTGTTGCTTCACTAACTGTAGCCGAAGAACGGGATGAGAAACAGCCATCCCACATAGAGGTTTGAAGCTCTGCTTCCCCTGCTGCTCTTAGCTTGTGTGTCGTGTGACAAGAGGCAGCCTACAGCAGAGCCTGCTCGGAGGCTTACGGGTGACTGACATCGTTATACAGGTCTGAGAGAATGAAATTTGAACTTGGACATCTGCAGCCATGGAGTCGAAGTGCTATCTAGGGAATACAGTATTTAACAACCAAGTAACCGTGTCTGGGACTATTTAGAGCTTCTAGATGCTCTTAGTATACAGCACTATCCCTTGGAAGTAATCTACTCCAGAACAATCAAAGCTCTAAATTACAGACAAGCTTTGTCTTACTTGATGTAAATGGTCAAACAAAAAAAGCCTTAAAAAAGTGGAAAGCATAGCTGCCAAATTAAAATCTAAAAAAAAACCCCCAACACTAAAACCAAAACTCAAGTACTGATAGCAAGCAGGCAACTATCATTACAAACACGTTCTCTTCCCGTTAGCAGTGCAGCTTTCTTTGCTTTCTAGTGAAGCAGCAAACAAGTATGTTTATGAGTGATAATAATTTGTGTTCTCTGACTTGCAAGCATCTCTTCAAAGTTGTTTTGCTGCTGCTCCTTGAGTGTTTTCTGGTTTGGGGTTTAGCGAAGGTTGGTGTACTGTTACCACCACGCTATCTGTATTGTTGTAGAAGACAGCACCATTTACCCAAGTTCCTTCCCTGAAACCCCTGGCCAGCAGCAGTGGAAAAATAGGCCCCTTTCATCTTGGGTCTGCTGAACAGGTCCGTGGCTCAGCAGTACTGGGTCAGACTAGTGTTCTTTGCCCATGGAAAAGATAGTCTGTGAGGGATAAAGGCCTTTTTGCTTGGTGCTGAGCCACTAACTGAGTCCCCAGAGCTGAATAAATTGGCAGGCAGCCTACCAAGTCTTTATCATGCTTCAGGAGTGGTGTTCACCAAACCAGAGCAGGGCGAGGGCAGGGGAGATGTGACACCGACAAAAAAACTGGAGCTGCCAAATGGGCTTGCCAAAAAGGTGCTTGGAGTTACAGCTCTGTTGTGAACAGCCCTTTGCCAGCTGTGATGCTGCTAGGCTGCACGGTTTGTCTTTTTTTCTTCTTTTTTTTTTTTTTTTTTCTTCCAGGGGAACAGTGCTTGGAAGAGGAATGCCAGTCTTGCTATAGATTTGCTAAACTATATGCCGGAGATAGCCAAACTAGATTTAGGGGGGAAAATACCCAACTGGTTTTTATGGCCTGATCCAGTCTGGGAGTTTGGGTAGTACCAATGGTTGATCCCTTCTGTCACTATATGAATCTGTAACGTAGAAGCCAGAAAACAAAGACAAAAGATCGGGGACAGAGTAATAATGACAGAAGGGAGGGGGAAAAACATAAATCAAGCCAGGATAGTAATTGTATTCATGTTCATAGGAGTAGCTACCAGCCCTGAGCAAGACCAATGTAACGATGTAAACAGAGAAGTTTTTAAGGCATCGCTGATCTCTGCTGACCAACACAGAAATGGGATACGTGTACAAAAATGCAATATGGAGCGTGCAATGCAAACTGTGGCTGCTGCTTAAACCTGCTGCACAAATATTTGCTGTGTAGCTCTGAGTGCTAAGCATTTTGAAGCTGAATGCTCTTTTTGGCTGCATCTGAGCTGACAAGCTACAGAGTAATTACTTGCTAGCAGTGACCTACAGCAAAATGCCCACGTTCTCCTTGCTTACAGGCTGCCAAAATGCTGGTGCTGCTGGGGCTGGGAAGCTTCTGTAGCCAAAGCCAGCAAATGGATCTTGTAGTGTGTCCTGGAGGATGGAACAACACGTAGGCTCTGCATTAACTCCTACGTTGAGCGTGCAGCTGCACTTAAATACGTGTGTGTTGTTGAGCTTACAGCTCGTACCATCAGTATAACGCCTCAGCCTTGAACGTGCCAAGGTTATGAAATTCATTTCATACATGCCTACATGTTGCTTGTTCTGCTGTATACCGCAGGGTTCTGCGCTGTGTGTGATCCCAGCTTGAGCTCTGAGGGGATAACCTCCCTAGTTATCTGCATCAATTTTGGTTCGCTTTTGTGTTTTGGAAATGCATTTGGCTCCACTGCCTCTTAACGGCAGCTGTGCTGGCAGTGCTGCTGGACGAGCTTCAATGGATGGGCTCCACTGGACGGGTGCTGATGGACGGGCTCCGATGGGTGGGTGCTGCTGTACGGGTGCCGGGTTGCCTTGTGCCGGGGTGAGGCCGCAGCCGAGCCGTGCCGCGGGGAGCAGGGGGCTTTGCCGGACCCGTGCGAGCGGCCGGGCGGGATGCAGGGCAGCGCTGCGCACCGCGCCCGCCCCGGCCTGGCCCACGCCTGGTGCCTCACCCGGCGGCGTCCGTGCGGTGCGACCCCCGCAGCGCTGCGGCCGGGGTTTGGGGTCCCGCAGGCGCTGGCGGTCCCGCAGCGTGACGCGGCGGCCGGAGCCGCGGGCTGTGGCGGGGGACGCGCCGGCTGCCGCCCCCCGGGCCCTGCCTGGCGCTTGGCGCCGCCCGACGGGCCGCGGCGGGGGGGCGGGGCTTGGGGGCAGGGGGCGGGGCGGGGGGCGGGCCGCGGCGGGAGAAGCCGCCCGGCTCCGCTGCTGCCCGTCAGCCGGCGCCGTCATGCGGAGGGCGCTGCCGCCGCTCCGCGCTCTGCTCAGGGCCGGCGCCCCCCGGCTCCCGGCACCCGGCGGGCTCTGTGGCGCGCCGGCGGCCGACGGGGGCGGCCGCACGGTAAGCGTGGGGCCGGGGCTGCGCGGGCGGCGCCGGGAGGGGTGCGGAGCGGAGCCGCCGGGAAACCGGAACGGCCCCGGCCGGTGGGCGCAGAACCCGGCCCCGGCGGGGCGGCAGGGCGCGGCCGGGCCGCCCGCCCTGTTCGAGGGGCGCCCGCGGGGTCCGGGCTGCCGCAGCGGCGGCTCCCGCTGCCCGGGTTGGCCCTGCCCGCGCCGCGTTACGGGCCAGCAGCCCGGGGCCGCACACCCCCACCCCCCGCCGGAGTTGCTGCCGCCGCTGCCGGGCGCCTCAGGCGCGGGGGGTGCCCCGTTGCGGCCAGAGCGGAGACCAGGACCCGGCCGTGCACCGTTCGCTCCCCCTGCGCGCAGCGCCGCTCTTCGCTCCGCCTTTCTCCGTGCACCCGGCAAACGGCGCTTCCTCGTCCCCTCGCGCTCACGCCCCGTCCCCGTGTGGCGGGAGGGGCGGGACCCGCGCCCCGGGGCCGCCACAGGCACCGGCTGCCGGGGCGGGGGGTGGGAGCGGGCACGTGAGGCTGAGCAAGACCCGCCCGGTTCACCCCGGGGGCCGCGCGGCGCCTTCGCAGTCCGGCCGTTACGAGCGGGGTGCGCAGCGGCGCGCGCTCGGGCTCGCAGGTGCCCGTGTGTCGCCCGTCGCTGAATCCCGGGCCAGGGCGGTGGCAGCCCGCACAGCCAGGGCTGCGGCGGTGGCAGCGGTGGCCCCGGCGGGGGCCGGGCGCGGCCCAGGAGCGCAGCAGCGCAATACGGATGAGAACAAAGTGCTGCCTGAAAGGGCCAAGCGCCTCCTCCCTGCCGGGGCGCTGCCGGGGCGCCCGGGCTGTGCCGCCGCGGTCGGCTGGAGCCGTGCCTGCACCCCCCTTCCCCATCGCGCTCGGCCTCTGCTTAACCTCTTGCTCCTTTTTTGTCCCGGTGAAGAGGGGATCATAAATCCCAAGAGCCCTGGATTCCATTTTAAGCTTGGGAGAGGAGTGGCGTTGAGACTGTAGATCATTTCTGGTCCATTTTTTCCAACCTGATTCAGTAACGGTTCCATTGTTCAACAGTCCGCTCTGCCTCCGCTCCTCAGGCTTATCACCCGGCCCCCCTTGCCTGCCCCCAGCTAGCGCTGCTCTCCTTTTCCGAGCTTACAAGTCAAGCTCTTCACCTCTTCAAAGGCAGACAAGGAGATAAACTTTAGTACCTCAAACAACATCTTTGTTTAAGGAGGTGCTAACTTTACCTGCGGGTGTTAGCCTGCCATACGTAAAACTGAGGATCACCTGAGAGGATGTATAAGGAACACAACAGCTATCTAGTCATCACCGAACCCGCTATGAAACAGAAAACAGCAAGTGACAGCTTTTAGACACTTTTAGTATCTGAACATCCTGTAAGGGAGGAGCCAAGTACAATATTTGCATTCAAGAGTTACCTGCTGCCGAAAAATTTACCTTTGTTTTGTTAGTAGTTTATTTTGCTAGTATTCTGTGCATTGAAATTACCTGTGAAATAGAGCGGGGTTGAATCAATCAAAAGTGTGACCCCCTGGCACAGCAGCCTGTATTTTGTACCTCTTTTTATCAGTTCAGCGCCATTTGTCCCTGCCTTCTGAAACATGCTGGAGCTACTCATAAAGCAAGGTAGAACTGGTGAGCCTGTATGTGTAAGAAAAGGGGTTGCAGTGCTCCCTTTTTCGGGGTAGGTATTTTAGCATATGAATGTGTCTGTAAGGCACATTAAAATGTGCAAAGTTAAAGCTCCGTGGAGCTTGAGGGGACAAAATTAAAGCTTCTCCATGGAGGCGTCTGTTTTTATTGGGCTTTAGCTGTTGTAAGCCTCATCAAACATGCGGAAGAATAGGCATCACTAATGTACTCTTTCTTTCCAATTCTTTCCTGCAGCTCAACATACCGCCATCCTTTGGTTTCCTTTTTGACATTGATGGTGTACTGGTACGAGGAAAGACTCCAATTCCTGCTGCAAAAACGGCCTTTCAAAAGCTAGTGAATCCTCAGGGACAATTCTTGGTGCCTGTAGTATTTGTCACCAATGCCGGGAATTGCCTTCGCCAGAAGAAAGCTGATCAGTTGTCTCATCTCCTGGGAGTTCCAGTGAGTAGATTAAATCCTGTTTATTTAGTTATTTACTTATGGTGAATGTGTCATGTACCATCTTCTATTAGATCCTGCTCAGTTAATCACTTTTATTTTTCCCTTAAGCCCCCTGAAATGATTTGCTGGAGCAAAAGTAAAAAATGGTGTCCAAAGCTAACTGTATTTCCATTGCTAAAGGTACTGCTTTTTCCAATGGTAAAGCTAATCGTAATGGTATTTCTTTGCACCATTATTATTGTGCAAATAAATCTTGCCTTCTCCTGAATAAAAATCCGTGTGTGTCAATAACATGAAATGCTGCTCTAGCAAGCTGACTGTCTTTGGTGACAATGTGCAAGACGGGAGCTTCCTGCCCATTTTTGATACAAGTAGTAAAACATTATTGCCCCCTGATTTGTGGGTGCTGCTACCAGTAGGACTTACCCACTGCTGGGGACTGTTTGAGCATTCCTAAGAGAAAGCTGTAAAGTCACTTCTGCAGTGCCTTTTGTTTCAGTAGGGATCAGCAGACGTGGACGTATCTGTATCAATAAAATGCAGTGTGTCATGGGTAAAATGACATCTCTATTATTTTAGGGGTTTTTAGATCTGCAAAGGTGATAAGTAGTGGTTCATCAACAGCATCCTTCCAGGATAATAGTTCTACTGGGTTTATACCTGTCGAAGGAATGGGTGATACGTAAACTAAAAGAAGATGGTTTTCTGATACAATTAAATCAACACTGCAGCCTTGCAAAGGAACGCCAGTTGGAACTAAGGCAGTTCTGATTCTTCTTCCCTGGTTGTTTTTGGAATGAATTAGGTTATTCTGTAAAACCAGGACAGAAAACCTTGTGTTCATATTGAATGGTGTAATTCAGGAAACTGAAAAGGGTGTGTACGACAATTTGTCAGTAATGCATTTTTTTTCCTTGGCATATTATCAATATGATGTCTGTAAAACTTAGGAGAAAATCATGTGGTAGGGTTTTAGGTAGACACGTATGATTGTTTTGTAATTCACAGAATTTCACATCTGTTAATTAAATCTACATAGGAATAACTTACCTGATAACAGCAGACTCCTTTTGTTTTTAAATCCCAAACAGATTTCACAAGATCAGGTGATGATGTCACACAGTCCTCTGCGGATGTTCAAACGTTTTCATGAAAAATGTGTTCTTGTATCTGGACAAGGACCGCTGCTTGATATTGCGCAAGAGTATCTTTAAAAAAAAAAACCAAACGACCACAGCACAACTTCCTGTTTAAGTATTTTCCTTAATCAAGTTCAGGGGGATTCTGCGGATCAAGTGAAGACCAAATATTTCATCACTGCAAATCCAGTAATGAGCAAGGCTAGTTGTTACGATGATGTCAAATTAATGTTTTTAAAATGGTTGATATGTCAATACATGCTTTACTTTGTTCTATCTGTTTTTAATGAGGAAGCAAAAAAGAGAACATTAATTTTTTGACTTATATGTAAATGACACTTTAGCGCAAAGCGTTTGTGCTCCTTGAGGATGAGAGCATGGCATTCTATCTGTTATTTATCAGGGGTGGCTTTTAGCTCAGTGACTCAAGATCGGCTTGTAAGCATGTGGCCAGGCCAGGTCGCATTGCTTTTGTAACCAACATCTAGAGTAGGACTACACTTGAAAATATTTTTCTCCTGCTGTACTGCCAAAAAGAACTTGAATTATGTTGATATAATGGTGGTATCAAAGCTTCAAACTGTAATTTGATGACCTTAACTTTTGCATAATCTTTGCTCGTGCTTCCAGTAACTCCCTTCCGCACTTCTTCCTTTATTGGGATTTTAAGTAAAGTTGGTGTAAATCATAAGTTGCTAAAAATGTATATGTAACCTGTAAGGATAAACTTTATTTCAAATACAAAGATGAGAAAAAGTTACTGAAGGAGCGTTCCAGTTAATTGTCAAAATTTGTTAGGCATAGCTAACAGAAAAATATATTGCAAGACTGAATAAAAATACAAAAAACATATTCCTGCTGGAGATAGCATTTTCATATGGGATAATCTTATCTTAAAATAACTTTACAAATGGCCTGTGATGTTAATTCCAATACAGAATCAGGTGGCTTAGTTTGTATAACTGATAAATTTCATAGCTCTTGTTTTCATTTACATTGTGAGAAGTTGTCTTAGCATTGTGAGTAGCATCACAACTGCTTTTTACATAAATGAGTGGTTTTAGTTTGATTGTCTCTTGTTAATGAAGTTTAAATTAATGGGATATATCAGCATTTAAAAGCACTACTATGCAAATCAGTAGGTTATTCTTCCCTTTTTGTCCTTTGCTTTTTTGATATGTTTCAGTATTTATCTTAACTGCTTGCAGAGCATAATTAAACCTGGTTGGCCAGCCCACCATTTTGCAAGAGATTGAGCTTTATGGTGTTTGTTTATATAGCTATACCTTTGCAGCTATAACGGCCTAAGGAAAGCAGAGTTAGTCGAGGAAAATACTGTCTCCACAAGCTCATATTTCTGTCCTATAATAATTACAAAAGATGTTGCCTTGCTGCCAGATAAACTTATTTTTGTGCTTAGGTAAAGATGATTTTAGAGTATTGCTGGTGTAGAGTGGCTTCTTGCTTTTTGTTTTTGAGAAAAGATGTATGTGTATTTTCTGTTTTAAGATTTCAGGCACACGGGTCTCCCGTTTATAAATAATGGGATGATCATCTTTTCATCGCACAGAAGAAAAAGTCAGTCTTCGATCTGTTGCTTTCATTCCTAAATAATTTACTTTACCAGATAAGTGGCCTATGTTAAATGTGTCAACATGAAATTTTTAAAAAAATCTTTTAATAGAAGCAGTTCTGTATCCTTAACTGGTATTTTCCCAGCCTTGGTTTCTGTCAGCCTATTACCATTGAAACACTGAGGGAGAAACATCCTTTGCTAGATGTAGTTGACCATGACAGAAGACCCAACGTTCTGGTGAGTATGTATTTTTGTTTTAAAACTTTTTTTGCGCATTAGATGACATGCTGTAATAGGGGTCAGTATTTCAACTACCAAACTAATGCTGCTGCTCTTACATTCTACTTTGACTTTGCTTTTCTGCTTCTTTATGTTTTTTTTTATTACAGTATTTTCAGGAAAAAATGTATAGACGCTTTTCTACCAGTGGAATTCTTTAACATAATCTTTGGTTTTGTACCTTAGTGTTGTGGGAAAACAATTTAGTACAGATCCCTAATTCAAAATCCGTCTTGGAAGGCTTACTAGCTTCCTCAGATGTGCACAAGATCAAATAAGCTTTTTCTTTCACTGTAGGATTGTTATTGTTTTGGTATTGTTTTTAGGCTGTGAGGTTGCTTCGATTTTAAATTAATGCTTTGCAGATAACTTTGCAGGTAATTTTTCTCCAAAAGACTGCTTTTCTTGTTTATACAGTTATTTACATATATTTAAATATTAACAGTATGGTTTCAACTGAATTGTGCAAATTTTTTTAAAAAAGTGAAGACATACACTGTAAATAGGTGTGCGTATTGTACATATTCAGGGTCAGTATATAGAGTGGATTTTTCCCATGTGAAGTCAAAAAATTCTTTGGGTTTCGTAGAAACCTTAAGTTACATCACCTTTTGCCTTGTTTCTCAACCATGCGGATGTGGAAGTTCAAGAAACTGAATGTATTTGTCACTGTAGGGAGTAAATCATGAAGTGCAAACAAACTCCTGTTGTTTAGCGAATATATTATGTGTTATGCAACACATTTTAATTTTTTAGCAGTGTTAAAGAAGTAAGTTTCAAAAACTGCTTCTCAGATATCTTGTTAATACTAGAAGCCTCTTATTCCTGTGGAAAAGTAAACATCCGTACTTCCGTACAGAAGTAAATTGAGCAAGTGAAGCTTTATAGCCTGCCAGAGGAAGTTCAGTAGGTGTAGGAGGCTGGCGGATGTTGAATGCGCTGACTTGTCTTGTTTGCCACGAGATTTCACTGCAGAATTGAAATACAAGTTTCTAAGTAAACTGACGTCAGGTATATGTTTTATTTTTAGTCAATAATCAAACATGCCATCCAGTAGCTTTCCTGTCGGTGTTGCAGAAGGCAACTGTCTGAGCTGTAGTTGAATTTATTGTGTTGCAAGTAGTAGTAGATGTTTGATCTTGTAGAAAACTTTCACTTTTTTCTTATTGCAGTACCCTTCTGCTGTGGAGCTTCCCAAGATTGAGGGTCAGTTATCTTTATTTAACTTGCAACTATCCATTAACAGATGAAATATCTTTATAGCTAGAATTTATTTGTAGATGGCTGGGCATTTCTGAAAGTTGGCTGACACAATTCTAAGATTTCTTTGTTAATGGCATCTGTCATCGATTTGAAATGTATCATGTGTGATATAGCTAGGTTTTTTTAATGTGTGCACTATTCCTCCATGTGTTTTTGAAGGTTTTTTTTGGAGAAGGTAGGTGAGGTCTGCTTTCTTTTTCATCTTCCTTTAACAGGCTATTGTTGCCTTCCTTTCAAAAATGAGGAAGGAATTGCTATGTGTTCAGAAATAATTGGTCTGGTTCTTACAGTAGTCAGGATGGTCATTTCAGAGTTATAGTTATGAAAAGCGTCTTGTTTCAGTACAATGTATTCACTCTCATCTCATCTGAAGTACAGGAAAGTAGAAATTGAACTTCAGGATTACAAAAACCACGTCAGATTATTGCTGGAGACCAAAAAGATGTTGAAAAACACATTCAAATTTTGTTTTAAAATGAACAAAATAACATCTCTGATGGATTATTTAAGTAATGTGTGTAAACATAGAATCCAAAAAGGTGTGGAAGACTTAAAGATACAATATTTAGAAGTTAATATTCTGTGCTGCTATGGAGAAACATAGCCAGTAAAAAAAATACTCTTAAACCTGTAGATTTTGCAGTTTGTTACTTCTGAGATTTTCTGTGAATTCGTGGACATTGTAATATATCAACACCCTAAGTTACACCTAATGTGACTATCTCATCAGTTCATAGTTAAATCAAATTAACTTCTTTAGAGCAAGATTTCATGTCAGATTTGGTGCACTGTTAACCAATTCTGTAACTCCATTTTGTAATTCTTGTTCTCATAGCTGTTGTTTTGTTTGGGGAGCCGGTCAGATGGGAAACCAACCTTCAGTTGATAATAGATGTTTTGCTGACAAGTGGCTATCCTGGAAATCCGTATCGCCATGAAAATTACCCTCACATTCCTGTACTTGCTTGTAACATGGATCTGATGTGGGTAGCTGAAGCACAGTCTCCAAGGTAAGTGCAATTACAACGTGCACATTTATTATGATGACATTTGGGGGTTTTATTATTTGGGGTTTCCTCATTTCTTCAGTACAATTCAGAGTCAATACTTTTACACCGAATGCTTGCTATAGCTTCACAGTAGGGCTCAGCTTTGAAGACAGCATCTCTAAAGCAGTGCACTTCCAGCAAACGCTGCTTTACTGCTATCTACATTATTGCATTCAGGAAATCGGTTACTCAAGATAAAAACTGCTGTTAAGCCCTAAAACTCTTTGTTTCCCCACTCTTCTGGGAGTAGGCATTGATAGGTTTTTGCCCGAGGGCTGCAGAGTCTCAGTTCAAAGGACAAAATGTTAAAAATTATCAAGGCCATTGTTTCATTTCATTAGGTCTTTGGTATTTTTTTTTTCCACCCTACAGTTTCTGGTAGGATAAACTGACCCTGCTAGTTGAAAGCAGGGAGTGTTTTTGAGCTGAGGATAATATAGTGAGCTCTTTAAGGAACACAAGAACAAAACAAAGCAGAATACACCAAACAAGGTGTGGTAGTGGTTTTGTTTGATTTTGATTTTCAATAGAAGGTAGTTCTTTTAGTTTTGTTTCCCCTCCCTTTCCCCACATCTAAAATTTGAACATACAGTGAAATAGAAATTGTTTTTGTGACTTGACTGTTGCCTTGATCAAAGATCTTGTCAAAGACCTTGTCAGACATCCTTACGTGGACGCAAAGGCCATGTCTAATTACCACATTGGTAAGAGATGTATGTGTGATAGTTTCAGGCTAGACTAAAGCAACCAACATATCTGCAGCGAATAAAATACATAGTTTAAGTTGTGTCCTTTGGGAAGGACCCCATATAATGTTTGTTTTTTCCTTAGAGTTTGACAGTATGACAAGGTTGCATCTGTCAGTGCAGTTAACCTTCATGATTGGAGTATAATGCCATGACTAAGTTGTTTTAAGCTGCTGCTGATAATTACTGGAATTAATTTTGTGTTTATTTACTGGTATTTCGTAGTACAAAGCAACAAATCTGAAAGTGCTACAGCTGCTTTCTTCTCTGTTGCTTTTATCCTTAAAAGACTATTTTGATCTTGAGGCCACTAGAGACTTAATTTCTTTATTAGTGCACCTCATATATCTCTACTGGCTTCTGATGCTCATTATATTGCTGTTTGGGGTTTTTTTATGCTATAGGTACCTGTTTTGAGCAGATAAACTAACCTATGTGCATTGGAAGTTACCTAGCAGCTCTTCTTAATAGTGTGTGAAATTTATTTTATGTAAATTGTTGAGTAGCAATATTTATTCTTCTTAGGGTGTTTTGGTAATTCAGTGTTCTGAAGTGATGTATTAGTTCATCCCTAATCCCACACCCTGACTTCAGTAGTGAAATAAAACTATTCTTTTTTTCATCATGAGATTACATATTCTAAACTCCTGATTTACTGGCTTGGTTGATGACCCATCATCACTGTTTGCACCTTGATCAGAGTAACTGAGTTATCAAAAGCATGCTGTAAAATTAGAGTTTGTTCTTCGATCCTCCTTTGCATCTTTTTTTTTTTAATTATTATTATTGGAGAAACCCATGAAGTTTTTTTGTTTCTGTATTACAAGTGAGTTTTGCATTTAAGGAGAGATCAGTTTTCCTTCTGTCTGATTCTAATTTTCATTTTCCATTTCTCCTCTTTGTTGGTTTATCTGATTCTGTTAGGTCACTGCAGAGAGTAGATAACAGCCTAGGCATTATGTCAAGAAGCATCACTTTTGTAACTAGGGCATCTTAAATGCAAGTAACACTTAACACAAACCATTGATACGTTATAAAAATGGGTAAGTCTGTCGTGCTGTCCCAGTAACATGTTTTTATGGTGGTGTTTATCATTTGCCTAATCAGCACTTAATTTTCAGTGAAACAGCTGTGGAATTGTTGGGTGCAAACTGAGGGGAAATTTGATAGCTGCAGAATTTATTCCTAAAAGATCATGAAATAAAAAAGCCTTGGGTTTTTTGTTTAGTCTGTACTTATCTAATTTGATTTGGTTTTACACCTTTGTAGGTTTGGGCATGGAACATTCATGGTTTGTTTGGAAAACATTTACAAGAAGATCACTGGCAAAGATCTAAAATATGAGGCCTTAATGGGCAAACCTAGTAAACTGACCTACCAGTACGCAGAATACCTCATCAGGACTCAGGCAGCAGAACGGCAGTGGAAGCAACCTATTCAGACTCTTTATGCTGTCGGGTAAGATATCATAAGGCTAACGAGTACAGCAGGAAAGGACTTGCAACATAAATACCAGCAAAGAAAAATAGACAACTCTTACTAGTTTGTTTCTCATACTGTTGGGACCACCCAACATTCTTGGTGCTATGGTGTAATTTTTATAATGGTTTTGAGCCCCGCTGTTTCTAATCTTGAAAATTAATACTTTGCTCTTTCTATGTATAATTTCTGTGGAAGCACAAAAACCAGTTTATATGCAACTAAGATGTATCCTGTTTTTTAAAAATTATTATTATTTCTGTAATAGGCTGTGTAAATCTAACAAAAAGTATTTGAATGGATGTTTGTTGGTGTTATGCCAGTAAACCTAATAAAACAAGCTTTGAGTAAATGACAGTTATTAGAGAAAGTAGAGCCAGAATTTATTTGTGAGGTCATTAAGCTGGGTCATATGCTACTGTGTGTGCTGTCACATCATGGAATCCTTTTCGTAAGAAGAGATACAGCTGTATTGTATTAAAGACTGTTCCAGAGTCTCCAAGATGTTTGGAAATATAATAAGCTTATTCACGGACTGCTAACACCTATCCTTGATTTTCCCTCCCCCTGCTCTAGTTTGCAATTTCAACATGAAGAGTTACTCACTTTTATCATGCTTAATGAAAGTGGTGTAATAAAATAGCTATAGGATTGGGTTTCTTCCTATCTGCATACTTCCACATAAAGTTATGTAAATGATAAATTGTTAAATCATAACTGTAAAAATGTCTTTCATACATAGAAATTTGACAACTAAAATTGCACTGCTGACTAAAATTTCTTCTTACATTTCCAGAGATAATCTCATGACGGATGTATATGGTGCTAACCTTTACAATCGCTATCTCGAAGAGAACTCCGGAAAAGGTTCAAAATCACGGGTTCAGGCCAAAGTTGCTGGTGGCAGAGGCTCTGCCACTCTCTCTCAGGATGATGAAATAGACAACAGTTGGGAGAATGAATTAGCATCTGCAACTGCTGCCCACTGTAGGTCTGTTCTTGTTTGTACTGGGGTTTACAACCCTCACACTGAGGTGCCCTTAGATACCAGGGAGAGCATATCTGAAACAGTGTTCCATGGCCACAGAGATTTTAGATTTGATCCTGGTCTAGTAGAACCAGATCATATTGTACCAGATGTTGATGCTGCTGTAGACCTGGTCTTCCAGCTGGAGAGCTTTGCACCTAATTGAGATGATGTGATTTCTTAAGGACTACTCAGTGCTGTGCTTTTTATCCCAGAAAACAAACTGTGCTTTAAAATCATGCCACAAACTGCTGCTTTCTGAAATGTTAAACTTTTAAATTAATACAATCTTATATTAAGTATACATAGGTATATTAATATACTTAATATAAGTGTATTAAATATCAATAATTCTTTTTAAAGTACTTCAAAATATGTAATTCTTTGCTTCAGTTGCCCTTTTATTGTCCTTCTATTCATTATGTTAGGTATTTTAATAGCAATTTTTCATAGTAGCTTAATGCGTGTTACTGGTACTTTAATTCCCACACCACACTACCTTCTTTTTTTTGCTGGAACAAAAGTTGGAACATTTAGTTCTAGGTGTCTTCAGAATATTGGATTATGGTGCTAGGGTCATTCACACCATTACAAATTGGCTGGTTTAGAGCACGACATGTATTACTGCAGGTAACGAGTGCTCTTTCAAATTAGAGTGAAGTTCATCTGTTCTGCTACTTTGTACTTGCTCCCATATAACCCTGCAGCCTTTCATCTGTTTTCCCGTGTGTCCAAAGCTGCTGTTGCTCCTCGCTACTCTGACACGTAAAGCCTTAATAGAAATGCCCACGTAAGATGGAGAATGCTGACGTGTTAACACCATTTTTGGAACTCCAGCTAAGCTGAGCACAGTCATGTAAGAAAAGTGGCTAACATTGGATGTCCTGTGTGGCACAATACCTGGCCTTTTTGTCTTTGCCTTTTTATCTGCACTTTTTTGAGGAATTTAGAATCTTAGAAAGCTTTAGCAATTACGTTTTGGGCGTTTCTGTCACTTGGACTTTTCCACTGAACAAGTGACTACTGTTTGGGCAAAAAGTGCCTAGTAATTTACTTGAAGTTTCATACTACTGTGGTAATTAACCGGCCTTTAGTATAATATATTCCATCTTGTGTCAATGTTATATGTTGTTTGGTTCATGGTTTTTATAGCTGCTCATTTAAAAAAAAACAAAATAAGTTATTTTATGTTATTTTTGTAAAATACTTTAAAACATTTTCATCCAAAAGATGTCTTTGAAAATATTTTTGTGTTGTTACAAGACAGTATGATGTACAAGTATGGTATACTTGTGACTTGACTTTGGGACACATAAGCCAATTAAGTGTGTTTTAAACGCAAAGTCAAATTACACACAAATACCGCTTATCGTCACCTTGGGGGCTAGTCAGGTTTTTATGGTGGTTTGTTCGTTTGCTTTTTTCCCCAATTTTTTCAATTAGAAATAGCAGAAACGAAAATCTGTGGGTTTTCCTTTCCCAAGTTCCTGCAGAACTAGCAGAGCACTAGCTTAAAAGCATTAATAGACAGATGGTGGCCAGGAAGTAATTTCACTTTATGCCAACTTCTTCACTGCTTATTATCCTGATACCAAAACCTGAAAACATCACAAAGAGAATATTGCTGCTATGCAGTCAGCTTTTTGTTGTGTTTTCTCCATTTGCAAACCACTGTAATCCCCCTCTCTGTTATCAGGACTGTTGAGTCATTCACTCTTGAGTGTTTCATCAGTAGTTTTCAACGTATCTTGCTGGATCCAGTTTAAGGACACTGCTCTGAACAGTGTGTTTTCTGTTTCTTCACTGGGAAGGTATCACAGCAGCACATTCTTGCCTTTTCTTATTGGTTACAATAAACAGATATATACTTATTTCTTTAGCACTTTTCTGTAATATGCCAACTATTTGCAAAGTATGCCAAATCTTTCTAAGTAAAGATTGTAGTTTTGTAAAATGTCAGGATGACTTGAAGTTGCAATGTTTTTAGT
Organism: Falco peregrinus; assembly: GCF_023634155.1. Lineage (NCBI taxonomy): Eukaryota > Metazoa > Chordata > Aves > Falconiformes > Falconidae > Falco > Falco peregrinus. Next base: position 111,816,221 of record NC_073725.1, on the reverse strand, counting down.
ATGGAAGCATGTTGCAGAGCTCTTTTAACTACTACTGAAAGCAGTTTCAGGCTGTCAGTGAAGCAAGGAATAAAAATGTGGAAGTTGATGTCAAGAACAGAAAATGTTCTCTTTGTTTCTTATTTTTTCCCCAGAATATGCATGAATACTTAAAAAGGTTCATGAAGGAACTGTGTATATGTGGGTTTCATCCCTCATGGAAACATTAGGCTACAATGCATATGCAGAAAAAAAATAATGTTTGGCTGCTAATCAGGCTGCTACTGTTTTTTAACTGAAAGGAAGGCAGGTTTTTAGTCTATATCCCTCTTGGACCATTTGGGCTACGTCTGTGTTGCAGGGGTGTGAATGTTGCCTGATGAGTCTGAGCAATCTTTAATGTGATTCTTCATATGAACTGAGTCCCAGTAGTGGAGTAGTGTGCCACTAGATACTGAGCTGTGTCAGCGTGAAACAAAAAATTGGCAGTTGTTGCCACAAATGGTGGCCAAAGGTGATTAATAAAGGGTGTTACTACGAAACACAAAAGAAAAATGTTAGTGTAGTAGACGCTTGTGGTATGCCAGTGAGCTAGGCAAAGATTTTGGTGACGTATCATGAAAAGTAAATTTTTAAGGAAGGATTTGAAGGAGTATAGTGAGTTACCGTTGAGGATGTTTTTACCTGGAGCTCTTGCCAAATGTGAAGGACCTCACAGCATCCACTTGCTTGATGTTCACACAGCTTCATTGCAGTGCTGAGCTAGGTACATTGCAATTAAATTGTGTACTCCCTAATGAGTGCTGCAACCCCACAGTATAGGTCTAGCTCTAGAGCCTGGAAGCAAGCTGCTTCCTTGGTGGCATGTTCCAATGTTTATGTGCACCGAGCCCTTATACTGCAGTTAGAATTTTAAAGTATTACTGGTATTAGTAATATAGCACACTTCTCAATATAGCAAAAAAAAAAAAAAAAAAAGCATGTGTGTTCCTCCCTCAGTGCATCCCGCTCCAGTTTACATTTCTGCTTCAATTTCTGTTGAAAATATTTCTGCTAAAGTACTGGTATGTGACCAGGCAAACCTGCCATTCCATCTGCTTTACTGAATAGTGAATTCTGCAGAAGACTTGTAATCTTGATCTTTTTACTCATGTGACCCTTCAAAAAGTAGACGTTGTTAATTATGTTATTATTTAATGTTTTACAAATGAAGATGCTACACTGACAGAATTCCAACTCTTTGAATTTTGTGCCTCCTGTTCACTCAGGAAGTGGTACAGGTGAGAATTTTTTTGAAAAGTGGTGTCATAAAACATCGCATCGAGTTACCACTGTCACTTCTAACACTTCCTTTGGTATTTTAAAGTGAAATATAGTGATTCTTTGTTAGTAACAAGCTAAGATGTGGAAATCCTTAGAAGAAATCTCAATCTCTGGTATTGGAAAGATTTTTTTTTTCAGAGTTCTTAAGGAAAACTGCATTTAGTAAAACATTCTTTCCAATTATTCAGCTAAGAGTGAGATGAATGAATATTATATTAGTTAAGAAAAAGACCAAGATCCGGTCTTAACTTTTGCTCTCCTTTCCATGAATGTCCTCTTACCTGGATTTTCACTCACCTTCTTTAATATGTTTTCAGCTTTGACATTTACCTCTTTGAAATAGATGGTGTTTCCCACATGGTATGTTCAGTGTATTTCAGTCATAGCATACGTAAACTCTTGGATGTTACAATACTACTCTGACGTTTAGAATGTACTGTTGAAACACCTAAGTGACCGGGATGTGCAGAAATGGATCACTGAAATCAGTTTTAAAAAGACTTCTGAGAATCTTGCTGAAGTTCCCGGTAAGCAGAACTTGCTCTTTGTTTGTATATTAGTATCTTTGTTCTTGATACCTTTTGTTCTATTAAAAAAAACACCTCAAAAACAACCTTTTGAAAACACATCCTGTACTTATTTTTGCTAATAGAAAATTGACACTATTTTAAACTCCAGTCAAGATTGTCTTCGTATCACATGTTTTCCTGTAGAAGCATTTCTCAGTTAGAGGAATTTGAGACTTATATTTGAAGAAAAACTAATTTTCAGGTATCTCCTCTTCAGTATTAAAAAACTTGCATTTAAAATTAAATTTATCATGTCAAAACTTGAATATTCTTAAATGTAATGAAAGGAATAATTATTCTGTAGCACATCCTACATGTATAAAATCAGTCTGCTATGCTTACTGATATTACTTGATACGGAGTGTTTTAAAGTTACAGATTTTTTTAGTAAAAGATCATGTTCCAGGCAGCTTGTCTTAAAGATGTAATTCACAATAATCTGTTGCAGTGTTTTGCAGTAGTTTACTACTTTCCATAAACTGCTCAGTAATTTTTTTGTGGGATAACCCTCTCTATGTTGCTGTGTCTGATGTTTTCAGCAACGCAGATGTGATGACATGCTGCAATACAGTGTAATCAAATCATCTGTAGAAAAATTAAAACTATTTCAGTGGTGGTAGGAGATGAAGCGTAGCCTTTGTGATGCAGTAGGATTGGAAGACAATCAGTAAGAAATTGAAAAAGATCCTCTAACATGAATGTTTTTACTAAGCTTGAGAGATGTTCCCAACCTGCTATATGATACAGACCTCTGCTGGGGGGCGTTGGGCTTCGTCCCGCGGGAGTCCGGCCAGCATGCTTGGTGGCTGCTCTGCAGAGCAACTGGGAGGTGATCAGGAGCTTCCCATCAAAAGATACCTTGATCCAACTAAACCAGGACCATGCACTTTGGCAGAGCTGAGATATTTAAGTCCAGGATCTATTAAATTCTGAGAGAATACAGAAGAACGTTTGTGGGGCTTGGGCTGGGCTTTGGGGATGCAATGATGCCTGCTTTCACACACAGCCCGTGTTTGCTTCCCCACCACTGTCTGTAGTTTTTGAGGGGATTATTTGTCATTTCGGTGAAATTAACCTGTTCTTTGGGCAGAAGACAGCTCGAATCGATCTCCAAATTAGTGTCTGGTTTTCTGAGAAGGCATCTGTGGCTTGCCTCCCAAAAAGCTGCAAAAATGTAGTTGTCTAGCCCACCTCCCATGAACATGAATTACCCGTGAAAGGTAATTTACCTTTGGTTTTCACATAAATAAACTGTTCTTCAATGCCAGGCAGGTACGCAGCTCAGCAGAGCAAAGCCCAGGTGGGACCTTGTCTCACCCTGCGAGGCGCCCGCAGCCCTGCGGCTGGGCTGGCCCGGGGCCGCTGCGGGCAGGAGGCCGGCGCTGCCTCGCCTGCCCCAGGGAGCGTGGGCCCCGCAGGAGCCGGCTGTGCGAGGGCAGCCAGGGCTTAGGTGGCTCCTCCGGCTGTGTGAGGGCAGCCAGGGGTTAGGTGGCTCCCCGATGGAGGTGAGGGTTTTGTCCTGGGGTTCTCGGGGTGGGGCTGAGGCTGGGGGCACTCTCCACCATCTGGGCGTTACCTCAGCCCGGCTGCACACTGCAGTGGTGGCTGCAGCGCAGGCAGCAAGCGAAGTGCAGAACTGTGACCCTCTCCTCTTCTGTATCCCCCTTTTTTTTTTCTTCTTTTTTATAGCTTTTTCTTTTTCCATGGGATAGAAGTAGTAAAATGCAAAACCATTGCCCCTACACAGTTCTCCAAGGCTCCAAGTTCTCCAACTCCATCAACTCCAGCTTGGTAAGTGGTAGTACGGGCTTGGCAGACCCTCAAAAAGCCAAAATGTTTAAAAAATAGCAGGTGCGAGCGTTCATTCATGGTTTTTGGTCGCTCTCATTTGCACCCTTTCCTGGTTTCAAACAAGTGCAAAGCACTGGGTGTTTTTCCCTCAGCAGCTGGGAGGTTGTGGCCCAGCAGTCCAAGAGGGACCCCAAGGTGGATGGAAAGATGCGTTTGTGCCCTGGTTTTGCTGTAGATGCTTTCAAATGAACACAAGTATGCGATTTCAGTAAGAGCTGTGTTTTATGTTGAGGGTTTGTATGCTTTATAAAACTGGCAATTGTTTGGGCTTTCTTCAGCCAGCAAATTAGCCACTGTGGCGTGGGCGTGACACGTGAAGGTTGCTTCTAATAAAATATGGGAAGGATGGACAGTGGAAGGGCCCTGGAGACTTGGGTTTTGTTCCGTCAGTGTGGATGGGCTCAGAGGGATGGGTGTCGTACCGTGGCTGTGCTTTCTCGGCTCTGGATTTTCAGTACATCAGTGTTAGCTCTTTGTCAGCCTTTTCTTGTTCAAAAAGTGTTTCTAGGTGATGGATGGAAAGGAGGAATACTGACAAAACGATTCACAGAAACATTGTGCTAAACTTTGACTTTTCCAATGGAAGTTGGTTTTGTTCCCGACAGCTAGGATTGAATCTCGATTGAGTCAATTAATGGTTCAGACTGCAGCTCCGAGCACAGTATCTGCACGTAGTAGCACCAAGGCATCCACCTTTGTAATGACTGAATACAGTTTTGTATGAAGTGCAAATACATTTGAAATTAATGTATAGGTATATATTGCTTTAAATGACACTAACTGCACAGGCAGCTGAAGGTATGTAAACTAGCCCAGGCCTCTGGCTGACTTAGCTTTCCATGTACCCTGCCTCCTGTGTCCTGGTTAAAAGCAGGAATGCTGTGCTGCTACAGCAAGTGCAGTGTAGCTACTTTGTCCCCCCACCTAGTCTCACCAGGGATTAAAGGAAGATAGAAACAGTGACCTGTATAACACTACACACAGAAAGTAGTTGCTGAAAGAGGCAGAAATGTCTTTCCTTCGGTGTCATAGGCAAGAAGCCAGGATTACAGGAGTTTCTTTAAAACTCAGTGGTGTGCTTGTTGTTCTGTAATGTGAAGAGAAGTAGGTACTGACAGTCTTTATGGTGTATGGTATCACTGCATACCTTACACAGTCTGTATTAAAATGTCTTGTCAATACACGGATGCATACTTGGGTGGTGGAACACATCCTGTTTTCAACGTTGACTGAAAGAGCCAGCACCTTGAAAGTTTCAGAAAAGGGTGTTTCTGTGGTCACTACTGTGAATAAAATAAAGCACTACATACTCAAAATAGCACAAATGGGCTTACTTTGTGTAAGGTAAAGATGGCTTTACTTTGTCTCATTAAGATGACCTGAGACTCAGCTGGTCTTAATTAAAAGTTCTCCTCCTTGCATTTTGTTGGCCTTGTATGCCAGGATCAGAATCCAAGATCATGCTAAACATGTCTTACAGTTTTAACATCCAGCAAGGTTTAGTGCAGATTTATCTACTGACCTCTTGCAGAAGCAGTACCTGTTGTATAAGTAAGAATATTTCTCAGAGTAAGAAACAGATTTTCAATAGGACTTGGGACTTGTGTTTTGTGGTATGGGAGTGTATCTGTGAATATGCTTTTTGCTAGTTTAACAGCTCAGTGCCTGACCATAGATGGAAAGAAAAAATATTCAGTGAACTTAAGACTATAAACAAAAGTGTATTGTTTTGCAGGTGCAAACTACATAAAGAAGGCCAGTTCACCTCATTAACAAGAAGATACAATTGGTAGTGATGTGTGTAGATCTCCTCTGTATTCAAACTATTCCACATTCCTTGAGGATTCAAGGAAGAGTTCCTAGAAATGCAATTAAGTCCCTTTAAAGTGTTTGTGATAGGCACTTAAAATAAGCCAACTAAACAGTTGTCACAGTTGTTTTCCACAATAAATTCAAGTTACTGAAAGACACCTGTTAATGACACATACTTGAATTTGCCACACACACTTACAAATGATCAGGCAGCACAGATCAGGGCAGGCTTTTGGGTTTTTTTCAGTGCGTGTTTTTTTCCCCTCCACATAACCTTTCATGACTGGTTCAGCCTGTTCGCATTTTCAAGGGTGCACCAGGGTATCCTGGGGAGGTTCTAGCCACCCATCGGTGGCCACCCATCTTGCTCCCTTATCAGTCAGTGTTGTGTAGTCTGCCTGTCATACAGTGCTTTGGAAGATGACCTGGGAAGCAGCTATGAAACTAGTTAAGTTCTATTGACACAGGTGTGTGTCCTTTCTGCTCTGGAAATATTGTGAGAGCTTAGAGCAGCAGGAGAGGCAGGTTCCAAGGTTCATACAAGGTGACATATGACTAGCTCATCATTGGTGTAGGCTGTGAAAGCACAGGCTTGCTTGTGAAGACCATGCGTTTTACAGGGTTTAGAGAGAACTGTTCTACATATTATATTCTAGAAATATAATCTAATAATGGTATTATTTACGGAAATGAAACCCAGTTTTGTATAAACTGTTACACTTTGTATCATATCACACCCTTGGAATTCACAACTTGCTTTTCCCTTTGTATTTTTTGCATAAGTTGGTTTTTTCCCCACACAGATTTAGAAACTATACTACAGATGTGCAGAACACGTGAAGTATACAAAAAAAAAAGTCAATACTTACCAACAGATGGTATACGTTGAGCATGACACTTGCATTATCTCTCACACCGATTCTCTGCAGCGCTGTGCACACCAGTGACATGCGTAGTTACGTCCAGAATGTTTCAGTGGTAAAGAATGTGTCACTCTAAGAGAATTAACTAATGAGTTCAGCTATACCCAGCAGTGTAAGGAACCGTCTTTAGAGCACAGCCATTTCATTGAAAACTATTGATTGCTGTTTTGGAACCCAAGGCTACTACTGAAGTTGTAGACTGAACACAGAACCAAGTAATTCAATATTTGCATGCTCCTCCGCATAAAAATGGTCATCTACTGATGTGAGAATTAAAGAGCCAAGCAAAAAGAAAGGGGCATTACTTTGTTTTAATTTACAGCAATTAAATAAAATCCACGATCTGAATGTTCCTTTGTGAAGGTACAGTTGTAACTACATCGTTTACACTTAATTATAAGCACTGAAAAAAGTTATTTGCATTTCTCCAACACTGAGGACTTTGGTTTTCATTCTTAATCCTCCAGCCAGTTATGTTGGAGAGCTTACTAATCTGAAACAATTTAATGTACGTGCATTTATGTAAGTGACGGGCAGCTGCAAGGATAAGAGGAAGGGAGTTAAGCACTGTTTGTTTAATCAAGAGTACATTAGATTGTATCTTGAGTGAAAGTAGAACACCATACAGCACTGTAGAATAGGATACATTATTTCTTAAAACTTGATTTTGTCTCTGATAATAAACCACAGCAAGGCACATGCATAAAATAACAACAAAAGATATTAATTGCCAAATGTTTACTTTAATTGAACCTTTTTAATGATACACAGTACAATGTATCCACTACCTTGCTAAAATTCACAACAAAAAGCAGGTTTCATATGTTTAAAAATATTTTTCATGATAAATCCATAAATAGATGAAGGTAAAGTATAAAAAATTACTGTAGTATGCAAGCTTGCTCCCTTGTCTCATATTCCAAATGATCTAGCCAGTACTGTGATAAGAAAGTTTAAAAGCAAAGTCATTACGGATGATTAGAAATGTACAGCCTGCATCTCTCGAAGAAACCTTGAGAAACAGCAACAGATTTGTCCTAGAAAATGCAGAATAATTTTAACACTGTTATCATCCAAACCCCTGAAATAATTTTGGAATGCAGTGAATGAATTCAATATGAATTAAGAGATTTTTATTTTCTCCCCAACAGGTGTGTGAGCCAGACTCACTCCAATGCTATCTAGTCTCTGGAGTTGTGGGGTTTCTGTCTGCCAGATACCAGTGAGGCACAAAGGAGGGAAAAGCTGGTTGACAGCACTGAGCGTATCTGACTATCAAAAATCTTAGCGTTTCTCCTTACTGACTTACAAAATAGAAATCTTTAAAAACTGTTACAAATAACTAAATTCAACTTCTGCTCAGTATGTGTCTGTACCTACTTTATGCCTGGCAAGCAGGACAGTGTCTGATCTCATCCGTTGGCTTCCTCCGGTTTTGAAACGGTACGTGTATGTACCATTCCAACTCAGCTGTTTGGTGAATCCCTTATATTACCACACCAAACTGTGTTAGCAAAGTTATTCTCATCAATATTATCACTCTCTTAAGAAAATGTATATAGCATTTTATTTTGTCAAGTATCAAACTACTTTTCACACTTAGAATAATCTATTTTAATACCATTTATAAAGGGAAAAATGCTTGCTTATGCACAGCATTGGACTAGGGAGCGAACAGGAAAAATGCAGAATAATAAGGATGCTCTACCTTTCACATTAATGTATTTTTTTTTTTCCTGATAACTACTTCCCTTTAGTGCAAAACCAGTTCCATACCAGTTTTGTGTTTTTTTGCAATGATAACTAGATACTTTTGAAGACATTGGTAGGCATCTGTCAGCAGCTTTAATGTCTGAAAATTCAGCTCTTAACTCACTTTTTAAAAGTACCTTCAAATTGTCAAGACAAGTTTGCATGCCGTGTTCAAAGGACAATCCTTCATACCCTTGTTTTCACATACAATAGTTTAGAAACCCCAAATCACTCCCTCACATGTTCATGTAAGTTTATATTGCTCATCAAATTTATTGCAGAAATAATGAGTGTTGATCATCACATGTTCTGCAGCACAGTGCAGTGTAACAGGCTGTTACTTAGTGGTTACTGAAGAGACTGACTTTTGGAAGTGTACCGATTGTGTTGGTCAGTTGTCTTAAAAAGAATTGACTGAACAATTAGAAATCACAACTGCTAGCTTGCCATAATTTTGGTCATATGTAAGGTACTTTCTCTTAAGCTAAAATTTACATAAAATCAGATTCTTTTAGCTAGCTGTTACATCTGTATAGTGTGTACTTCAAGATGTATTTTAGTTCCATGGGGGAATTATGGTTTAAACTACAGAGCGGTCAATGATAAGGTGTATGTTCTTATGAAAGCTTAAATTGGGCGACTACTGTTCTTAGTGTCCTAGTTGAGGCTTTACAATTAAAATATCTAAATGTAGAATTTTTTAAATGTTTATGACTAAAGGAAAAGCAAATAGTTCACATGTAGTAATTTAGCTGTAATAACAAATTCTGAATGGGCTAGGTAAGCCCTAGACAGAAGTGGCTTAAACAGAAGCAGCTTTGCAGAGCTGCTGTACCTGCCTAATACCTTCCCTGACCTACACTGCCTACCCGGATGAATGGTCGCAAAGCTGGACTTGGCTAATTTCAGAGTACGGTGTGTTACATACACGCATTACAGATATTAACTGTCACAGGAGCAGGAGAGTGATGGCGATACATGTGCAAAAACCTATTGGTTAGAATCTGGTTGCCCTTCAGCACTTTGTGATAGGAAGTTTCATCCTCAGTTTTCTGTTAAATTTGAGGTTGAAAGAAAGTAGAAATCAGTGTCAGCAGTTCAGCTGGATAATCGAATTGGAAATAACTGAAGTCTAAAAATATCTTGCAGAAGGAACATGGAAAGTGACTTTTTTAATGATAAAGAGAGCCTCAATAAATTTTTATCAAGGTACAATCTTGAATCTTCTAGTTTTCCAATAGTGTCCTCAGGGAGAGACATACTTTTCACCTTTTAGTGGAAGGAATAGGTTCTAAATACAGCTTTAAGCCAATTTAACAGCTCTCCAAATGTTAAACTATGCTGTTACCTTAACACTTAACTAGTTTAGCAGTCCATTCTTCTTCAGTATAGACAGCAGCCACATTTTTGTTGTACAAAAAGCGAACAGGAAAACCCCAAACTATTTGTGTAGTCTGTTATTTTACCTTTGGGAAGGAAAGTATTTTCTTTGAACTGAGTAAGCATTAATTAAACCTAACACATTCAATCAGACTAGAAAATCTTCCCTGATTGTTAGTCAGGCTTCACTTTTCTCATTCTAGTGAAATTATTCTGTTCCCTTGTTTTCCACTGGCCACTGACTCATATGGAAAAACCAGACAATTGTTGACACAGTCAGTCTTCAGTGATGCCTGAAGTTACTTATGTCATACAGGTAACTTTCTTTATCAGTATTAAAGTAATAGGAACCCTTGTGAAAAAAGATACAGTGAAAAAAAAATGCAACCCTTCTGTGCTTCAAAGAATTATTTTTAAAGTGCATTTTAACATTTTGCAGTCATATTAAAAAAATGCTATCTAAGATCAAGATAGGAGAGTATACTGGCTATTTTTATCTAACCTCTGGCAACAATTCCATGGACAGCAAACATACATTTGGGTTGGTTGGTTTTCATTTTGTAACTCTGCTCTTTTCCAAGTAAAATAAAATGAAATGATAAAAAAGATGCAGAGGGCTAAACTTGTGCCACATATCAGAATATCTAGTTGTGGAATACTTCTGTGGGGTTTTTTGTTGTTGGGTTTTTTTTGTTTTTTTTTTTAAGTAGACAGTGGGGATTGCAATTAAATGCTTCCATCTGAGATTATTTTGCTGCTTCAAATAGCTCTATAACCCAATTCAATAGAGTTAGAAGAAATTTAACATTACCTGGCCAGTAAAAACTAAGATACCCAGGAGGCTGGTTCTTTAACTGAAATCTCAGTGGAACGATCAGCACCAAAAGATATTACAAAAATAAAACTGAGACAGTATATCTTAAATCTATGAATCTATTCTTACAGCATGGAAAAGAATTGTCAAATCTAAGAACAGCCCAGTTATAAAGGACTCTGCTTTTGTGACTCTGAAGTCACTATACTTCGTACAACTGTAATAAAATGTAACTATTCATCTACATTAACAATATAGCACGTGCTCTGTGACTGAAGTCACTATACTTTGTACAACAAATAAAATGTAACTATTAATCTACATTAACAATATAGCATGTTTCATTTTCAAATCTGTAAATCCAGAATGCCCTTTAGTTGATGAAACAACCTAGTATCATTTGAGAAAGGATAATTAAGTGGTTAGTGTGATTAGCCTGAACTTTGAGATTAATTTTCTGTCAATTCCACCAAGAACTACACATGTCCTTGCATCTGTTGCTCTTTAATTGCCTCACTTCTTGTACCACCAGGGTGGGAATACAAGCTACGTGGTCATCATCAGCTACCAGGGCAAAGCGAGTCGTGCGAGAACTACCTCTTCACAAGAGTACATCCTCGCTCCAGTTTCCTTGGATTTTCCCTGTTTATTCTCTGCCCGTTACCCGGTTTGTTTCTGTGAAGTTTCCACAGAGAATGACTGACAGGGGTTAAACTGAGCACTCTCCAAGGCTGGAAGACGCCAAAAGGAGAGTAATTCTATTTTTAAGTTTCACAAAGTGTGTATTGTTCTCACCTCATTTTCTTCCAGCACACTGTTTACCCAAAATAATGCAACAGGGTAAATTTCAGTGGTCTGTTAATATATAAAGGTTTTGGAAGCAGGACAGGTAAAGATAAACAAGTTTTATTAATGAAATTAAATTAAAATTAATTTTGATTTAAAGAGACTGCCATCATAACATGGATTAAAACAATCCTATCAAGAGAAACTAATAATGTTATTACCTCCCAGTTCCCTCATGATTGGCATGAGATGGCAAAAGACATTCAAATGGTCAGTGGCTGGGACTATGAGATTAAGTAACAGAGGTGTAAATCTTAGTGGGACAGCATATCCTGAGGCAAATCAAGGCTTTAGTGTTATTTAAGGGTGCTACTGTGGAGTGCATACATACTGTCATGTACTACTGCAGTAATGCATGTATATTGCACGTGATGATCAGTTTTATTCTTCAAATAAATATGATCTTTAAAGGCAAATAAAAAATTTGAGCAAGAGCTCCACCTTTTGTGAAGTTCTCAGAAATCTATACAGTATTAGCTGGGCTTCATTTAGTTTTATAGTTTCCCCTTCCTCCAAAAGCGACCTGCTTACCAGTACAGTGAGAATGATAAAATCATTAGGACTTTTCCGCTGTTCGTAAGTATTTTCATTTTTTAAATTTTTTTTGCAGAGCAAATGTTAGCAGCTTTCTGGGCTAACATTTATTTGGTATTATATTTATATAAATATAAATATTTGTACAAGTTCCATCCGTGATGATGGACTGGGTAAGTAACTGGAGATAAAATTAGCTTAAAACAAAATCAATACAAAGGATAACAGTGCCCATGCTCCTGGGAACCACATTCTGCTGATGATTTCATTTCAGTATTTACTCTGCATTCCACTCCTAACTGTGACAAGGCAGGGATCAATGTCCCCTTCTGTGTTTTTGTAATACTTTGCACACTTTGGGTACTGCCAAAAATAAATGATAAATACTAATGCAAATACATGGTCAGCCAAGGAGATCTGCTTAAAAGCAATTACTGCACCATAGTCTTGTTAATGTTCAATTGCCAGTAAACAGGTTTCTTGGCAAATGTTTATGCTGTGAACTCTGATCACGCACTACTGAATTATTCACTCAATGTACATCAGAGCACATTTGTAACCTTAGATTTGAAACCGAGGTTTTTACCCGTAAGTCTCAGGTTTATTGCTACTCACTCTCTTCACCCAGGTGTCCTTTTGGTTTCAATAGGATTAATGGAATTAAAGTAACAGGACTGTCTTCCTAAAACTTAAATTACATAGCTATGCATGTGAATTATTAGAAGTCTTCAGAAGGGGACCAAAAAGCTCTAAGTTAATTTGTTTCTGGTCAAGAAGCTATCAGCCTAGTGAGTATTGTGCTATTACTACTAGGCAAAGAAAGGGTTTGGTAATTGAAATAGCCTTTTACTACTGACAGCCCAAGCACTGTCATTGGTATCTGCTACTAACCTGAAAAAATAAACCAGGTCTTCAGTCTATTTCTTTGTTCCCTTTTTTCAGTTAGGTAGGGCATGCAAACTTGTATTACACTTGTTACAACATAGAAGAGCCAAGAGTTAGAAGACAAAGCTGACTTAAAGCCATAGTCTTAGTTTTCTACAGCAAAATGAAAACTAACCTGAATTGCTGCCTTCATTTGAAAGCACAGCGAACAAATCACTGATGCCGTATTTCATGTTTTCTGACTGAAACAGACTAACCTGCAGACAGAGTCTCAACCTGCAAGACTAGCTTAAGAGATATACAAATTTTAAGGAAAAGAATAGTGCTTGGTCTAATTCTACTTGTTTACTAAACAAACCTCAAAACTAAGGAAATGGATCAGTAATTCCTTAGTTCTCCATCTACTGTTAAAAACACAATCATTCGCTGACTGCATTGGAAGCAGGATTTATGTTCATTTTGCATCTTGCTCTAGTTTTAGGACGAGTTACTATGTAAACTAATGATTTGAATCTGAGTAGTAGCAATACTGTTCTTAAATGTGTGTGAGGTTTTATCAGCATGGCTTAATTTGGCACTAATCCTGCAAATAGTGGGAGGCTGAGCTTATCTGAGGGTCCATGTTCAAGCATGCAGAACTGCAGGACTGTGACCTGCAGATGTAAACTATAATATGTCACGACATAAAGTCAGATGCTTACTAGTATTCTGTATCTTAAGGACCACCTAACCAGGAGGAAAAGCAGTCGTCAGGACCGAGTTTCAGCTTGGCCTGTCTTCATAGTTTCTCCTAAGAGTGGAATAGAAGGTTTGCTAATCACTAACAAATCTAGTGTTTGGAAAACTCTCATTTTCAGTGTCCAGCTACTGCTGGACACTTATTGCCTGTTACCTTTGGATGTAGGAGAGCTGGCAATGTCCTGGAAAACTACCCAAAAATACTATCAAGTACTGCAGCTCAACCTGCCCTTCCATATAAAACATTAGAATTGTGAAAACTACTCTAACTGAAAAAATTAAGGCCCTTTCACCCTTACAACTATAAAACTTGAAAACTTACCCCTTAGATTAGAAGCAAACAGGCTACAAAGCATATGTTACTCCTCAATTATCTACCTCATAGTTTTAAAAAACCAGAAAGACCAGAGAATGGTTTAATATATTCTGTAGGAAGATGAATAGTATTGAATCTAGGATCCATTAGCCCTTTCTTAAATCTCCCTGTTTTTCACGATACTGGATATGTTGAATGGCTAATAACTGGTGTAGCCCTAGTAGCAAGCAAATCCATGTCCTTTTTGATCAAGATTTTCAAAAGGGACAAGTGACTTCACTTTAAGTGGATGCTTTCTGAAAATGAGCTTCTTCAAAGTATCAGGATTGCAAAAATCACTTGTTACCTCTGAACACTTTTGCTTTAACTGCAGAGTTAAAAATAATTCTGCTTCTGCTCCCTTCGCAAATCCGTTTTTGTAAGGTGCTTGAGAGTGTAGATCCAGAGAGGACTGCTGCCATCAGTACTTCTACTGCATCTACAACATACAATACAGAGCTGAATCTGAAAGACAACTATATGTAGTTGAATCACGAAGTCTATTTTACTTAACGATGTAGACTTTTGATCAACAGTGAAAGATTATTTCCTGCTGAGTGTTCTCAAGAAATGAAAAGCAATTGGTAACTTGTGATAGAGAGAGGGAAGCAGTTGAGTACAAAGTTGGGAAGGAATCATTAAAAAAGTTGCTGGTTGCTTATGACCAAGAAGTTGCAATGCATGCAGTTTTCAGCTATTCTGAGGTCTTCTTTCCCATTATATGCCCAGATTGTATTTAAACAGATGGTTTTAAAAAAAACCAAAATAAAAATCGAATTCACTTATGCCACTTAAACACTCTAAACAAGCAGTAAACACTCTGGTAACATCATGTCAAATGTATGGCTAGAATTAACCCTGTAGATGACCATTAGGCACATGGCAGGAGATCATGGCTACCAGTCAGTTCAAGGTTTCTCCAGTTCCTGTTTCCAGTGGCACAGGTCTTGAGTTGTGGAATGAAATTGAGAGACCTGAGGGCAAAAACTCAATGATACCCACTTGGAAAAGGGAGCTATCACTGTGCAAACAATAACAAATGAAATGCATCTACCATCTCCTCGAGGCTGTATTTAAAATAACTACACTGGTCCAATTCCGCTTGATAGCAAGTCACGTGATACTGCTCAGGCTGATTTTGCTTTTTGTTAAAGTGATAATAAAATCATAACGAAACCTGAGAGAAGGCTTCACCACCCTGGCCTGTTCCAATGCTCACTAGCAATCCATATGCCCTAGGACAGGTGACTGCTATTTGGTCCTGTGATCAAAACGCTGGGTATTCTTACACTTGACATACTTTTATCAAAGACACTGTCACTTTCTGGTCATTGGTGGAGTGCTGAGGATTTAAAAAGACACTGTCGAGATTGCCTACTCCAGAAGTGACCTCCTTTGTGAACAGTCCCGTGCTAAATGCTTCAGAACTTCGGGTGTGCATCAGTCTTCCCCAACTATCTGTCTTCCTACCCCACACCACCAATTCAAAGTTGTTTCCTCCACTTTTGTAACTTGTATGAAGGTTACAGAAAATAAAATGGTGGGGTCAAATTTTGAGTAAGTTTTTCAGAGGGCTTGACTTTTAGGACTACCTCTCAAGAGTCCCTTTTTAAAAAATAAGACACCAAAGAAAACAGGATTGTGTCTAACTTCTACAAAATTGCTGGTTTCACAGGAGGAGGAGAATATGGCTACCATGCTACTCAGCATTAGGGTGAAGCACCATCTAAATTCCAGTAAAGTTAGGGATATCACCTAGCTCATATCAGCAACCACACCCCCAGCCTTCTACAACGTCTTTGCTGTCAAGCTTGATGCTGTCAGTATTCTTCTCACTGAACATAGGGCCTCCATGCCTCATCATGAGCTCCGTAGCCATCTTCACAAAAGCCTCCTCCACATTGCTGGAGTCTTTCGCAGAGGTCTCTATGGCACAGATGATATTATCATAGTGTTCAGCCAGACTCTGAGCTTCTTCCAGCTGAACCTCTCGAAGGTCACTTAGGTCAGACTTGTTTCCTGAAAGAAGAAACAACAGAGTCATTCATAATGACTATTTAATGACTCTGTTGTCAAAGTAAGTATTTAGCAGGAAGTTCTTGGGTTGCCCAGAAAATCTGCAGAATTTCCATTCTTGGAAATTTTCAAAATTTGACTGAAAAGGCCCTGACTAACCCAATGTTAGCCTTGCTTTGAGCAGGAGGTTGGACTAGATAATCTCTTAAGCACCTTCCAACCTGTATTTCTGTATGACTCATACAGAGAACAGAAAAAGTCAAAATAGTAGTGGCTGTAGACCTTAACAGAAGAAAAATGGGCTAAAAATGAAAGCTAAAACCATTTCGTGAAAATGACAGCAGCCTGCTGATACCTAGGGAAATCTAGAAGAGTACTGATGTCGTATTAGTGGATCTATAAGCTCCTGAGAGCCACACCGTAGTCAGAAACATTGGGGCTGGGAAGCAGAACTTCTAGCAGAGAACTGACAAACCCCGATTGCCCTGAAGTCCTTCTGAAATCCCTCTGCAGAAGTATGCAGGTGTTCCAGTTCACCAAAAAACATTGTCTTGATATACTGAAGCTTCTCTGGGCCCTGGAAACCTTATGATCCACAGCAGCTGTGCCTCCAGCTGAACCTGGAAACCTTGGGTACCCAGTTCTCCATTAAGTGGTATGCAAAAGATTCAAAGCTGGTTTCTGATACAAAGCTGTCTACTACTTAACAGAAGTTAATCCAAGCAAAACATTTATGTTTTGTTGAAACAGCACTTTCTAATTAAAAGAAATACTAGGGTAATTTCCAGTCAGATCTATTGTACATCTTATCATCAACCAAAAAGAAAACTCCTAACCACCTTAAACAAATATTGTAACTAATTACATCGTACAGTAACCTGTAGCGCTCGGTATTAGTATTTTTAACTCACCAATCAGTAATTGCACTATGTTGGAACCGGCATACTTTCTCACATCCTCGATCCAGCGAGGAATGGACAGGAAAGAGCCTCTCTTGCTGATATCATAGGCTAGGATTGCTCCATTGGCGCTGCGGTAATAACTCTGTGTGATAGTTCGGAATCTCTCCTGGCCAGCCGTGTCCCAGATCTGCAACTAAATAATACAAAGCATACAGTGAGACACTGGCTAGCAAGCTTTCCTGAATCAACAGGTAGGACTTGATTCAGTAGCCTTGTTATAAATCTTCCCTATGTGTGATGCATTCTGGCAGCACAATTCTCTAGTCCTTTGTTCATGATTTAAGGATAATAATAAACACTGGAGAACCTATTCTCACTTGGCTGCTCCAAGTTTCTATTTGTGTTGAGACACCCTGGGTTCCTGCAGGCAAGCTCTGATGCATCCTCGTGTGGCAGATTATGAAATTATTGCTTGCATGTCCAGCCTTACCCCGTCACCACCTTCTCTAGCTGAGTTAGCAAAACGAGACGTTAGTCCATAGCCAAGCCGCTCCAGTTCATCATCTGGTGTGTCACTGAATCTACAGGTGGGTTTTCACTACACATTGTCTGTGGTACTGATGTGGTTTTGTCAGTTCTGCTACAGGGGCAGTAACAACTGGAGTGGGATGTGCTAGTGTCATCTGAGAGCGCTGATGCTGTTTTATGAGGAAATACGAGACAATTAGAACAATGTATATAGAATACATAAAATGTAAAAGAATGTTTAAAAGAAATGCCAGCAATCCTAGGTTTCAATAAAGTCAGCGAAAGATCTAGTCAGTCTAGTCACCTGTTCTTTGCTAGGTGGTACCCACAGACATTACATCTGGGCAGGAAGAAGAAATGCTTAGCTTACATACTTCTGTCTAAATCCAGCAGCACACGAACTATCAGTATTAGTATCAGGGTTTGAGTTCCCAGTACTAAATGTTCCATAGAAAGAAGCCAAATAAGTCAAGAGTGGACAAATACAATATCCTGCTCACAGGGAAAATTTCTTTCTAAATCCAGTTGTTTTATAGGTTGTCTAACGTCCTGGAAAATGAGAGTTTATATTCCAGGAGCTTTTAATCTAAGGTAACTGTGGATGTTCTCATTCTCCTTATAAATCTCTAATCCTTTTTGAATCTTTCAAAGCTCTTGGTTTCAATATATAGTAGCAATGAAACTGAAGAATTTCCTTTTTTAAGTTTTATAATTTTTTGTCCTTCTGTTCACTTTCATTTCTATATCCCCAAACAATCAGTGGGAGACCACTGCCTGTCTTTTTGTGCCGTTCCTTAGATTCTGCATCTCCTCTTAACTGAGACAGGACATAAGCAAATACTTTTGGGTTTTTTAACCTTCCCCTGTTGTGGACCTGTTATTTATTATTTCCCCTCTCTCTGAGCTTCTTTATTTTAAAAAGCTGACAATAATGTAACACAATGCACCAGTGATATTTTATACCAAATAATATGGAATAATTTTTCCATATATTTCTTTTGCACGTTAGTATTTTGTTTGTGTCTTCTGACTCTGCTGCGTGTTTGAGCAGCAGCTTTCACTTTGGAAAAGGCTGTACTGATTGGATCACTTTCCTGTGCTAGCCAAGCATTTAGATCCCAAATGACATATGTACAGCTTAAAAGGAATCAATCCAATGAAAAAGTGCTCCTCGGTCCTCATAAGAGTTTTCTCAGAGAAGGGGAAGGGACTGTAATGGACTCAGAACACCATAAAGCACTGATTATTAATGGAATTGATAATGATTTAGAGCAGTCAGGAGGCCATTACTAGAGATGAGGAAGTTCATGGCAGGTTTATGTATATATGATGTTCTCTGTACTCAAGTCTCCCACTAGACCTTTGTATCTGTTACGTAGTTTTAAACCGTAGTATTCCATTAGGTCAAGTGCAAAACAAGGCTAATGATGATTACCCAACTCTTGGGAGAGGTCTGAGAGATTCTGTGCATACAGAAGAATTATAAACTTCTTAAATATTTTTAAAAATATTTGTTTTGGCTTACACCTTTCACATGGTATAAATAATAGTGATTTAGCTGCAGAGTGACTGAGCAAGCTAGTCTCCAGCCTTGTGCTGTATACTGGATTTTGAAGACCTCAGTATAAGCACATTCCACAGAATCACAGAATCATTGAGGTTAGGACAGATTTTGGGAGGTGACAAAGCCAAATGCCTGCTTAAAGTGGGGTCAAAACTTAATTCTTCCAAGAAGAATTGCTCCTTAATTTTCCCAGGCACCAAAATGAGTCTGACCAGCCTGTAGTTTCCCAGGATTTCTTGCCCTTTTTGAAGATGAGTACAATATTGGCCTTTCTGTGGTCCTCCCCAATTTCCACAGCCTTTCAGTAGTGATAAAGCAACCTCAAAATGTCACCACAAGATCTCAGAGCACCCACACACATGTTTTACTCCAGCATTTATGTCTGTGTGTTCACAGGACTGAAGCCCTCGGTGTCCTGTTGGGAACAGCACAGACCACAGGTCTGACCTTCTCAGGAACCCAAACGGCAGTCTTCTCCCAGCCCACATCGTCCAGGTAAGTTCTTTCCCTCAGGCATTCGAAGTTCATGTCCCCCTACTTGTCTCTGCTCTTTTGTGTAAGGACTCAGAATCATTTAGCTTTCCACATGATCTTCAGTTTGTTGTAGTTCTGCTTTCATTGCTGAGACTACAGTATGTGTTAGACCCCTAAGCAGATACTTTGTTTGCAAACATACGTACCAACTGACACACTGTTTGTCACTGTTCCCACTGCTTTTGCTGGCAGGAGGAGCCAGGTGAGTGCCCACTCTTTGTTTCAGGGAAAGTCAGTGAAATACAGGCATGGTTTAATGACTGGCTTCAACCAAATTACTTGCCACCCCAGCTGCATATCCTTGCCCTCTCCCTGCATTGAAACTAGCACCTGCTAATCTGCTCTACCATATAGCTTAATTCACTGATGTAACTGAAAAATAGGGGTTTTCCCTTTGTTTGGAGGTTGGATACCAATTACACAGCCACATGGTACTGAAAGCATGCAGACTGCGTGGGGAGGAAGGTGCAACGATTGTTTAGAGCAATGGCAAATTTGTCCTGAACCGATCATGAGTATGCCCCTTCAGTTTAACTTGGTGCTGAAGGTGGGTGTGAACTGATCAGCAAGCTCACCTGAAGCTGGGTCAGGAGCCCTTGTACAGTCTCCTGTCAGACCCGTGCAGAGATGGCAGCTTCAGCTGGTATGAATCAGTCCGCCTGGCAGCACGCTCAGTGTGCAAAGGTGCTTTTGGGGGGCCTAATAGCAACTCACTCTTTACAATCTGAAACCTTGAAAACCTGTCCTGCCACATTGTTTGAAGTTTTAATAACTGGCTTATTTTAAATCATTAAGAACACACACTACGGACACACACAGAGTATGCAAGTATCATGAACCAGATTACCCAATTTAAACAAGATGTATTTCTAAAGGCAAAATATAGCTAATATGCTTGACAGCATCTTCAGAAAACTCTTCAGAAAAGCATTTCTGTATAGCATGAATCAGTCTGATATACAACTAAAAGTGAGTCATTACAAAAATACAAGTTCTTTTCCTAAGTATTTTTGTCCACTAGGTGTACAGATACATTTCAGACAATTCCATTGAAAAGGAAACATGAGAACTACATATAAATACCAATCACAACTGTAAGTTTAAACCACCATTTTATAGTAAAAAAATCATACAGTCTTTCTATTATACTGTATTTACAAATATGTAACTCTTGACAGGAAATAACAACTGCAAATTCTTTGGAAAAAAAATATCAGTATTTCTCATTTGAAAGCCCCTCAATTTAAGTTAGATATTAAAATCAAAATACCAAATGAACTGTACTAGCCACAGGTCACCAAAAAATGAAACAAAACAAAAAAAAGAGATACAATCATATACTCTTTTGTATTGCATAAGTGTATCACGTATACAGTATATGACACAAATTTCATATTTATTTCCTCGATTTAAGTGCTTCAGCATTGTAAATAATGTGATGGAAGCAATGTCTGTCTCTTAGTAACCTTTTTAAGCAAGTCCTGATTTCGTAATTACTTTAGCAACAATTTTTATGTAAGAAAGAAAGAGAGAAGTTGGGATTACTGGAGAATCGTGTTAAATTAATCTGAGGATACTTAGAGAAAACACCTATGAAATAGATTGGTAGCAGCCCTTCGGGGGGACCATCTCTAGTAGCAGATAAGGACAGGATGAAGAACAGAGAATAAAGACCCATTGTTCAGAGGGAATATGACAGAATACCCTAAGTGAACAAAGACAAGGAGCCACATCCTTCTTGCGCCGATTGTTTCACTACTGAATGCCCATTTACTTACAAAAGCTGATTATTTTGATTTGCTTTTAGCTTTGAAGTTTTTGGATAGCAGAGCTGTTAGCACTGGCTGGTATTGAATAGGAAAGCGCTAAATCTAGGAACTCCTGTAAGATTTTTCATGACTCTACATGATCACTGTAGAATTGGAGTTTTCCGTAAGTACATTAGACAAAGTCTTGAACATCTTTTTGTATTAGCTTTTTCATCTTTTCCTGTTGGGAAGGAGTATACAGGCAGTGTATGTCATTCACCCCTTGCAAAGATGCAGGCTAGGGTCTGACTGGTTGGGGAGCAGCTGTGCTGAAAGGGCCCTGGGGGTCCTTGCAGACAGCAAGCTAAACAGGAGCCAGCAGTGTGTCCTGGCAGCATCCTGAGCTGTGTGCACAGGAGTGAAGCCAGTAATCAAGGGAGGAGACAACCCGCCTTTATTCAGCACTTATTAGATTCTAGCTAAAATTCAGTGTCCAATTTTGGGTCCCCTGTACAAGACAGACATGGAAGAAATGGAGCAAGTTCAGTGGAGGGCCATCAAGATGGTCAGGTAACCGGAGTGCATACCCTAGGAGAAGGGCCTGCAGAGAACAGGCTTATTCAGCACAGGAGAGGGATCTGAGGTGACCTGTTAGCTGCTGCCCAGTACCTACCAGGAGGTTATCAAGAAGACTGAGTGAGGCTCCTCACAATGGCACACGACAGAAAGATGAGAGACACCAGAGAAAAACTGAAACAAGGGATGTTTCAGTTTGATGTAAGGGAGGAAACAGAAGGTGGTGAAATTTATGCGGGGGTCTCTGGAAGATCATTCTGGATGCCTGATTAGGTTTAAAGAAAGCAGAGTTTCAGCTGTAGAAACAAAGTTGAAAATGGCAAGTGGAAGGCTGACCACAGAGCATAGCAAATGTACATTATCAAATGGTTTGATGTGAATTCTTCTTGCATTGATAAACATATTGTTGATCAAAGGTTAATGCTGAACAAATGGCCTCAAGACGCGTTAAATAACTTCTCCCTCCCTTACTTCCTGCAAAATTTATTAAGAACTTTCCTGATTCTTCTAAACGATCAGGGGAGTTTGGGTTTACTTTTGCTTGTGAAGCAGCAGTAATAATAACTAAGTACATCCTGTATCTGATACCTTCCTTTACAAAGACAATGTCACTTTTCTACTATGAATTCTTCAAAATATAGCATTATCCATAACATTTCCTGATAGTGAAATTGTGGATGCAAAGACCGTGCTCAACGATTCTTAACCAACTCTGTCTAAATCCTGTCACCTCAATGGCAAACACTAATGCACATTTCTGTACACTGGCAAATCACAACACTTCCTCCTAAAAAGATTTAGTGAAACAATCTTGCAACTTAATCTATACAGTTTTTGCCAAAAGCAACAAACTAGCATCTGTATGGCAATGTATTCCAATTAAAGTGATATTCCTACATGGAACAGTTAGGGTAGCTGTTCGGTTTGTTCAATTGTTTCCCTACAAAGTTTTCAGAGAATTAGGAGTCCCTGCCTGCAGGAACGTAGCATTCCTGTTTGCTCTGGCATTATGGGTATCAAAGTAGTTGACGGAAGAGAGCTACACTTCCCTCTGGATATCAAAGAACATTGTTTCCATGTAAAAACCAATAGCTTCATTTATATTTGTTTAGCAATGTTATTAAATAAAACAGTCAGGAGACAAGACAGTTAACAAGTCATAATTTTATATTTCTTGCAATTGGGCCAGATAATAACACATTACATTTTGGGCCATTCTGAAAGGGATTTAGTTACAGCCATGAAGCCTGAATAAAAGCCAAGAATCTTGATATCATATGGGCTGGAAAAGCTTGTAAACTAAGAAGTGCAACGATATATAAAGAAGTATTTGTTATGAAGGGAGGGAGAAAAACCATGGCATAAAGGAAAAAAATGTTCAGTATATGTAGAACACTATGAAATGACAGCGTAAAGTAGACATTAAAGATACCCAATTTATCAGTTCACAGGAGGAAATTCATCAAAAGAAAAGGGATTTTGTTATTACTAACCACTGTTCATGGACTTCTGAATGTCCTTGCCTATCATTATGTAAAATCTTAGTTCCACTGTTTTATAAATATCTTTTTATACAGTGACATAACAGTTACAAAACATTTTTGTTCTGTTTGCCAGATTCTTTCTACCACTCAAAGAACAAGTAATTAATTTATCAATAGGACTTTAATCACTATGCATTAAGTCAACAGCCACAGCTTTTGGGAACTGGTCTGTACTCTAGGATTTAGCCAGCTAAGCAGGATGTATTTTATAGAGAATAGTATGCCACAATTTCAACCTGTTAAAACAGCACATACTAGAGCATTTTTTTAAAAAAATGAAGATAGACTGCAGACATTTCCTAAACTGGGGGGGTGGGGTGGGGGCGTGGAGGGAAGGAGCGGCAGCACAGAATTCTGGATAAATGCTGGTCAGAATTTGCCTTTATGATAAACCAAAGCAAAACAAAAAAAATCAAGATGGTCATCACAGGTAACTTGGACTTTGAAGTTCCACTAGAAGCCAGTGTGCTAGATCTGCCAAATCCCTGCCTGGCTTCGTGCTGCACAGCTCGCCTCTTAGCTCAATGCCTCCAAGAGCCCATGGCTCACAACAGCCTGTCTCAGAGGCAACTGGCTCGTGTAATCCCACCGGACAATACCTCAAATTGCAACTGGAGATCTTAAAGAACAAAAAGGGAATCAGAAGACTGGACGGCACAGACAAACTTGCGTGTTCTTCCTCTCTGGAAATGGTTAATCTCTGCAAATCAGGGTTAGCACATACTGGGGAAGCTTATGATACCGGCGCTTTACTGTTTTATTTCTGAAGAGAAAGCTTTAGTTATCAGGACTGTCCATGAATAGCTCCTTTCTCAAGCGCTAACATCTCTTTACATATGTAGTTTAGTCAGCTTCAGTAGCTGATGAAGCAGCAGCATATGAAATATAATTTGAGACACTTGAAAGAATACAGCTTTAAGATGTGAGGAAAGCCTTGCGTTAAAGATAAAAGTTATTTGCAGAACCTTAACCTTTAGTATCCCAACATGCTTCTTTTCCCTTATCCAACAAAAATGCAAAAAAAAGGAAGTGAGACTAAAAATCCCTGGGCTCCAAATGTTTCAGAAACATTATATAACTGTAATAACAACATTTGAAGTTATAAACAGAAAGGGACACTAATACAATTAACCTTAAAATGTTTGTTTCAATCTCAAAGTAAGTGTCCAATTCATATTCACTCAGTTGTGTTGCAATACTACCATTAGCCTGACCAAAAATTAAGCTTAGGCCACAGGGGATGCGGTGCAAGCAGTGTTCAAAAGCTCTTGGGACTTTTGTTGTACACACTGTTGTTCTGAAGGGGCTTCTAAAGATGAGCTTACAAAAATTATCAAAATATTATAAATTATAAAAATTCTAAACAATTATAAAAATGGGGGTTTTCTCATTCCTGTACCACTTGCTAAAAAGGAAACAAGCCTTTGCATTCCTTATGAGGATAGTCTTGAGTAGCATAAACCCATAATGAAACGGGAGCAGCACAATCACCTGGCACGCTGCTTTAAGGCTCTTTTTGTAAGGTCAACAAATAGTACTTTAAGCATGTCCTGAATATCTCTTGGTTTGATACAGCCCAATCAAGAATTTATCTGAGACTCTTAAACAAGTGTCTCTCACGTGACTGAGAAACAATGAGAAACACAGTCCATCTCTCCCGGAGCACATGTACAGGCTTGTTTACTAACAGGCTAGGATATGATCTGTTCAGACAGCTAAAGTGCTTTTCCTCAAATTACTATAACCAACACCAAAACCGAATTTGTCAAATGTGCAAGACACACACACAACTACTTGCCTACTTTATAAGGGAGCTCACAAGGGTATAATAAAATGCCTTCTTATTCTCCATTTCCTGTGGCATGCTGAACAAACCTACCCAGATCAGGACCCAGATGGACTGCTTTGAAATCTCAATCCAGCTGGAAAAGCTTGACCGGAATTTAAACTTCACATAAACCCCACACCTTAACAGACCAAACAAAACAAAAAACCTCAAAGCAAATGTTTTCATATTCTAGCTGTGTCCCTGACTGAGCGGCTAACAAAAATGTCTGTAAGGCAATTCAACAACAATGTTGGATTAATTTGGCTGAAGTAATGCTTAGAACACTTTTCTTCAATCTGGGCATCCCTAATTTTTTTCTAAGTGGAAGTACAGAAAATCCAAAGAAAAAGAAAGCCCCAAGAGCTTGCATTTTCTTACTTGTTTTTTGTAAAATACTTAGAAGTAATCCACAGGTTTTTGTTACAGACTTACTACTAGTACAGGAATATTCAGGTGTAAGTACTGACAGGATGTAAAAGCACACCTAGGAAGCGTGGATTATTTCCTGGGCTAGCCCTCCCCTACTCCCGAAGTCGTGGCTGAGACCCCTGGCACCAGGAACAGACACATTTGTCACTTTCTATGTGCCTGGCATTTAAATGGAGCCAGGTTTCAATCTTAAAGGAGAAACCCCCCCACTGACGAAAGCGCGGAAGAGGTACCAACAGCACAAACAGAAAATGCGAGTTTCCTTTTCAACTGCTAACCCCAGCTACACATGATAGGAAAAGGCAAAATAACACCAAGAAAATAAACACCTTTGCTAGGTGTGGAACTTCTGATCCCTCTCCTTTCCTAAAAAACGTGAGCCTTCATTTCTTCCATTTTCTGCAGCTTTCTCTGTTTAATACTCTGCTCACCGAAGTTAATTTATAAGAAAAAGACAATAGAGGACTTTGACACCTGTTTTGGTAAACACAGGCCAGAATTCCACTGCCAGCGTCATGGTCTTTCCCAGGCAGCGACTGCATCAAGTTCCTTTTGGTCACACTGGGGGAGAGTTACAGCTCTGTGCTCTGGAGGGGGCTGGCGAAGGGATTTATCCCAGTAGCCCCCCAAACCGCAGGTGCTTTAAGCCTTTTTCCCTGCTGTGTGATCGCTGCTGTGCGCAGAGGCCCGCTCTGCCGTGGGGAAGCTGCGTGACTGAGAGTCTACGGATAATTCCACGGGGTGACTGTCCCATCCTCTTTCTCACCCTAACAACTAGCCGATTTTCTCCAGCACAAAACAAGCAGAAGTCAAATGTCGGGTCGATGCCTTCTGGTTTGGGAAGAGCTCTAAGAGTTGCACTTTGTGAGACACCCTGTGAACAACGCTTTAAGAGAACTTGTAAATAAGCCGGATCTAACAGCAGTTGCCCCAGCTTCTCCCTCCCGGCCAGACCCGCATCCCTCCCTGGAGGCACGGCAGTGCAGCCGAGGCTCCTGCTGGCTGGCAGGAAGCCAGAAGCCTGGCCGGGAAGCGGGGTGCCGCGGGGTGCTGCGGGCAGGGCGCGTCCCGAGGCGCGGGGCTCTCGCACCGGGGACCGTACCGGTGCTGCGCGGTGCGAGAGGGGACCGGCCCGGCTGGCGGCTGGTGTGCCCGGCCCCCCGCTCCCCGGACCCGGCGGCGGCCCGCGGCGGGGCAGCAGCGAGGCGGCGACAGGGGCAGGGGCGGCCCCGCTCGCCGCGGGCCGCCGTCTCGCCGCCGCCGCCTCCGGCGGCCGGGCCGGGCCCCCCGCCGGCATCTCAGGGCGGCCGTGCCGTCACCGAGCTCGGCGGCGCCGGGGGGCGGCCTGGGAGTGAGCCGCGCCTGGCCGCCATCCCCGGAACCGGAGCCGCCGGCCCCCCGCCGCCCCGCTCACCTTCACCCGCTTGCCCTGGATCTCCAGGCTCTTCATGGTGAAGTCCACGCCGATGGTGCTGCCCTGGCGCTCGGCGAAGGCCCCGGTTTTGAAGCGCTGCACCAGGCAGGTCTTGCCCACGCTGGCGTCCCCGATGAGCACCAGCTTGAAGAGGAAGTCGTAGCTCTCCTCCGGGTCGGGGCCGGGCCCCGGCGCTGCCGGGCCGGGCATGGCGCTGCCGCCCTCCGGCCTTCCGCCCGCCGCCGAGGGGAGCCGGGCTCTGCGCAGCGCCCGCCGCCCCCCGCCGCGCCGGGCCTAGCGCTGGGCCCGCCCGCCGACCGCCCCCGCCCGCCCGCTCCGCCCCGGCCGGCGCGGCCGCCTCCCGGCCCTGGCCTCTCCCCCGGCCCTGCCCGCCCGCGCCCGGGGCGGTGGGAGGCTGGGCTGCCGCCTGCGGCACCGCGCCTGCCCCCGCGGCCCGGCCCGGGGCTCCCGGCTCGCCCCGGGGCCGCCCGGGCAGCCATCGCCTGAGTGCGCTGGGGCGAGCTGCCGGCCGCGGCACCGCTGGGCCCCCAGCCCCTGCCGGGCGGAGCGCCCGTACTTGCGCGGGGTGCCGGGCCCGCCCGTGCCGGGGGCCGCGTTTAGGCTCCGTGCCCTCGGCGGCGCTTTGCAGGGGCTGGCCCGCGGCAGCAGGCGGGTGCCATTCCCGTTGAGCTACCCGGGAAGCGCCGCCGGTTCGCCCTGTGGGCTGGTGGGTGTTGGGGCCGCGCCGGGCCGCGGGCTGTGCCCCCAGCAGCGGCCCAAGGCCGTGTGTGCTTTTCGCCCCCGCAGGGGGCTGTGCTGCTCAGAGACATCCTTAAAACTGCCAGCACCGCGCTACGTATCTCACACATGCCCGTGTATACGTGTGGTTATATATTGCAACACAGACTGGTTCTGTGTATTGAGTCTGGCTCAGGCAGCTGGAATTATTTGTGTTGAACTGCTTATCTGCAAAACCAACTGCCCTTTAGATGACGTGGTGAGTCAAGATGCTCATAAATATCAGCTTTACTAATAAAATACTTTGACACAGCACCTTGCTCTTTGTACCAAAGATTTGCTGAATTCCATTCTCGTCATTTCCAGTGATAAAGCTGTGAAATGAAACTGTTTCATGGCAGAGAGAGTGGAAGTTAAATTTCCCGTAACTAGTTGTGCAGGAAGAGAACAAACTTCTTTTTGACTGAGCCAGCCAGGCCGTCTTGTCCTGAATTGCTCTGACCCAGTGTGGGTTTGGGTGGCTTCATGGTTATTCTTTTCCAGGCTGGATATATATTTCTGGTGATCCATGGTAACCTTCGAGCAAGAGCAGAGGTATGAGTAGTCTGTCAGGCTGGAACAAAGGCTTTCTGTATCCGGTAGCCTGCAACTCGGAATTCAGCAAGCCATTGAATTCTAGCATATTGATCAACCAGGACACAGAAAGTGTTAAAGAGGAAATGAGACATCGCTGTGCCTATGCTCTCATGTAATTAGCACTTCTTATGCTTTCAGTGTCTGAGCAAAGCACTTCAGGGAATTTAGATTACTTAGGAAGAAATATCACTAGAGATGTTTCTTTAGTATTTAGAGGTAATTGTATGACCTTATTGTAGTGGAAAAACAAAGGTACTACTTCTATGAAGACAATTATAAATCAGGTATTCCGTTATCCTTGCTATAGATCATTACAAACTTTTTCAGTCAACTGTCATTGTTGCTGCTTGTCATCGTGAGCCTTGAACTGCTTTTAAACCAAAGAATTCCCCAAACAAACCCCATGAATTGTCACATTATGTTGTTACACTTATGTGAGGGATCTTTCATCAGTTCTCTCAAGTTGTGAAAGCTGTAAATAGTGATTTGAATGTTAAAATGCTTGTCTTTGATTAATCCCCAGACTCCATTGAGGTTAACACCTGTTTCATGCAAAGATTACCAAAACCAAAATGTGTTTGAGCCAATTCTAATTTCTATCTGGCTGTATTTGAGTCATTTATCAGAGAAGAATACAGTGTGCTAGAAAACACTCTCCAGTAGCCTCTTTACTAGCGCTGCTCTAGTATTTACTAGAAAACAGTGCCAAAACATGGTAGAAGAGCCCCTATACTGGCCTTAGTCACAGTTTCCTTTTTCACTCGGTTAACTCAGTTCAACAAGAGAAGTTAATTTTCAACTCTAACGAATGGCTTGAGCTGCAGAGCCTTTGCTACAGGTACAAAGTTGCTCACAATTTCCACATTTGATAGTGGAATCTGGGTAGTGAGACTGCATCATATTTCAAAGCAGCTGCTTGAGATTTGGAGTTACAAAGCAAATCAAGTTCTGACCTTCTAAATAAACATACACAGTGATCTCATATGAAACACTGAACAACACAGGGAGGAATCCTGAATGTATTACCTGTTCTTCTGCAGCACTGCTTGAAGGAGCAGAGGGTAGGGGTTCGAAGTAAATTTTCTAACTATGCAATGACTCAGTAAGTTTATGGAGTACTGTAGTTCTATGCAGTAGCAAGCATTCATTCTTAATAACTTCCAGTGTGGATATAGAGCAATTGCCAAAACTGTTTGTGAAAGCCAAGATGACTTGAATTATAGCTTGGTTGGTACGTTATTTATACTGTTCCAAGATAAATTTTTCAGCAAAGTTCAACATTTCCTCCTTGTATTCATAATGCAGGCATATTATTTGATGTGTTAATGCTCCTTATGTGGTACAAACTTTCTTTGATTAGACTGGTTAAAAGAATGCTTAAGCATCTGTATTAATTGATAGCTTTATAGCCTGCCAATTTTACTGCTGAGTCAGCTTGGACAGATTGATTTCTTTGAGACAACAAAAGCAGTAATATATTGTACTTTCTTTTTAAAAAGAGTTATCTGTTAAATAGTTAAATGTTACTTTCACTTACAAATATAATATATACAAAATTACTTATACATTTGTATACTTTTATAAAGTATAAGAACTACTTATTTGTCGGGGTTTTTGTTCTGTTTTGTGGGGTTTTTTTGGTTTGTTTTTTGAACTCATAAAGTCATGCTCCCATACTCACCATTACCTGACATAGCTCCATATATTTGATATATAAATTCTTGGTTGTACATATTAAAACATACATATTTTGTGACTTGAGTTTATGAGAGCAAACTGCTCTTCTTCCCATCATTCAATACTTCTGACATTTTTTGAGATTCAGTACTTCTACTCTTTAAAAATTTACCTGTGTCTGTAATCATGTGGGCTCTGGCTTTGTACTTCCAGAGAGGGGGAGGTTATCTTGAAGAGGTCTTAGATTTTACTATTCCACAGGTAAGGCTGGCTGTTTGAGTCTGCTGAGCCATGTAGCCTGCAGTATTATGGGGTGTGTTCTTTTACAAACTTTGATTGTTCTGAATTTTAAGCAGAAGGATTTTGTAATAATAGACAGTTTAGTAATTCAGCACTCAAAGAGTTGTCCAAGTGGGAGACCAGTGACGAGTGGTGTTCCTCAGGTGCCGGTACTGGGACCAGTGCTGTTCAACATTTGTGTTGGTAACATGGACAGTGAGGTCAAGACACTAAGCTGAGTGGTGTCAACACACTGGAGAGAAGGGATGCTGTCCAGAGGGACCTGGACAGGCTTAAGAGGTGGGTCCATGCAAGCCCTATGAAGTTCAATGAGACCGAGTTCAAGGTCCTGCACCAGGGTCAGGGCAACCCCTGGTATCAGTACAGGCTGGAGGATGAAGGGACTGAGAGCAGCCCTGCCAAGTGGGACTTGGGGGTACTGGTGGGCGAAAAGTTCAACATGTTTTGCAGTCCAGAAAGCCAACCGTGTCCTGGGCTGCATCAAAAGAAGCGTGGCCAGCAGGTCAAGGAAGGTGATTCTCCCTTCCACTCTGCTCTCATGAGACCTTACCTGGAGTACTGCATTCAGCTCGGGGGCCCCCAGCATAAGAAGGATGTGGCCCTGTTTGAGCAAGTCCAAAGGAGGCAATGAAGGTGATCAGAGGGCTGGAGCACCTCTGCTATGGAAACAGGCTGTGGGAGTTGGGGTTGTTCAGCCTGCGGACGAAAAGGCTCTGGGGAGACCTTATCGCAGCCTTTCAGTACTTAAAGGGGACTTGTAAGAAAGGTGGGGACAGAGATTTAGTAGGGCCTGTAGCAATAGGCCAAGGCGTTATGTTTTTAAACTAAAAAAGGATAGATTTAGATTAGGTATTAGGAAGAAATTCTTCACTGTGAGGGCGGCGAGGCGCTGGCCCAGGCTGCCCAGGGCAGCTGTGGGTGCCCCATCCCTGGCAGTGCCCAAGGCCAGGCTGGACGGGGCTGGGAGCAGCCTGGGCTGGGGGGAGGTGGCCCTGTCCGTGGCAGGGTATGGAACTAGATGATCTTTAAGGTCCCTTCCAACCTAAACTATTCTATGACTCTCTGATTCTATGAATGAAATGCTGATTTATGCGTATTTATGTCCAGAACTTTCTCTTTAAAGTTTAGCAGAGTCAGACATTTGTCAGTTAAAATATTAGTAGTTTTGGTTTTAGTTTGTTAATGTTCTAAAGCTATTTTGAGCAAAAATATAATTAGGGAAATTACCTGAATGTTTAATATTTACAGGAGAGACAAACCTTTGTCTTCTCTGTGGATCGGGTGTAGACCTTTTAACTCATTTGCAGAGGGCCAAGATGAATGGATATTTTGAGGACTGTCACTAGTCAAAAGATTTTCTTGCTGTATATGACAGCCTCTCTTTTCCATATCTGTATGTCTATATGCTGTGTGAGAAGTAATTGGGGAGCAGCATATAGACAGAGATGCTCTTTAAGGTAATGGTAAGAATTATGATCAGTTGGGAAGCCCCACAGCTTTACAATGCGTTTGTCCTGGAAATCCTTATGTGCTCATTGTTGTCACACTCAGCCCTTTGTCCCTCCAAGCTGCAGTGGTCGCAGCACTTGGAAGACTCCTGGAGTCTTGAAAAATGATGCCACTTAGACCTTGTCTCGCTTGTGGCCTGTTCTAGCAGAAATTTTGCTTTTGCCTGGTGTTCTGTTATTGTACTAGCGCAAGTGGCACTGAATCCATCAAGTTATAAAGAAGTTGCTGACCAACAAACAGGAATGAATCTGGGGTCTGAAACTTCTCCAGCCAAGGATTTTTGCTGAGTACTTCTCCTTGTAAGCTTGCAGAGCCTAGCCTTGCTCTGAGAAAACTTGTAGTGTCTCTTTCATGGGGGAATCCTAACAGTGAAATAGTTTCTTCTATGCAGTTGTTTGGCAAAGTGTATGACTTTGTCACGTATGACGTCTTTGTTACCCTACACGAGTGCTGAAATTGTTATCAGCCAAGTTTCAGAACAAGCTAGTAATAAAAAAATATTCAATTGCATTCATAAAGTTTTCCATGTTACGCATTTTGAATATCAGGAGCCATAAACTATTTCAGTTCCTTTTGGATGACTCAGTCGTGGATACTGGCTTCACTGTCGTTTGAAATACTATATTCATATACATAGCTTAATCATCTTCTTGATGAATGTAATGCAAATTCTGCTTTGCTTAGTTTCTAGAGACTTTTGTTAATCTTAGTCATCCATCCGTTTTTCTTGTCTGTATTCTATAGAGAATGAAAGCCAGTCATTGCACAGGTTTTATCTCAGAGTGTAAGAGGAGACATGCCCATTAATAGAACAGATTTCTTAAAACACAGCTGTTAATCATAGTTTCAAACACTAAAGAGTTGCTGATGAAATAAAAACCTTGGTTCCTCACAGGCAGGTTTATTTGGCAAATCATCACAGGCCAGTCCCCTAGTTTCGTGTATCTGTGTGGTTTCTTGAGTTGTTTGTTGATCTGTGTCGTCTTGCCGCTGTAGATTGTAGATGCACCTTCAGGAATGTAGGGTAAGGGGAATAAGTGAAATACCTTTAAACAGCGTGTGCGCTTACCGGTATTCCTGCCTTGCATTTCCAGTGCAACCAGAATCCCATGGAACAGCACTGTGCACATGGACGGAGCATTTACCAGTTGGCCTCTGTCCTGGTTTCAGCTGGCATAGAGTTCATTTTCTTCTGAGTAGCTGGTACAGTGCTGTGGTTTGGGTTTGGTGTGAGAACAATGTCGATAGCACACCAGTGGGTTTGGTTGTTGCTGGGTGGTGTTTGTACTAAGTCAAGGACTTCTCAGCTTCTCAGGCCCTGCCAGCGAGAGGGCTGGGGGGGGGCACGGGGAATGGGGAGGGGACACAGCCAGGACAGCTGGCCTGAACTGGCCGCAGGGCTATTCCATACCACAGGACATCATGCTGAGTGTATGTAAGCTGGGGGAAGAAGAAGGAGGAGGGGGCCGTTTGGCATTGGTGTTTGTCTTCCCAAGTGACCGTTACGGGTGATGCAGCCCTGCTCGCCTGGGGATGGCTGAGCACCAGCCTGCCCATGGGCGATGGTGAGGGAGCTCCTTGGTTTGCTTTGCTTCTGCCCGTGGCTTTTGCGTTACTGATTAAACTGTCTTGATCTCAACCCACAAATTTTCTCACTTTTACTCTTCCAGTCCTCTCCCCCATCCCGCTGGGGGGGAGCGAGTGTGGGGCTTGGTTGGCAGCCGGGGTTGAACCACGGCCGCCTGTGACTGCACAGTCAGGAAATATTGGTTAAAGAACCGCTTGGAAACCCGCATAGTTTGATGACTTCTCATTCTTCGGAGTGAGATTAATGACTACCTGTAAATTTATCAGACATCTCAAAATCTGTGTTTTCACCATTTTCACATGTCTAAGATCCCCTGATACTTGTCGTGATAGTTGGATTTTTTAATGGTAACTTTTCCTTTCCCTGGTATGGATTGCTGAGGTAGGGGAGGTTATTCTATTATATTTGGGCCTTTCAAAGTGGTGGTGCTGCACATCAGTCAGGTAAGGGTTTTCATAGTGCCCAAGTCTTCTTTTCGGAGCTGATGCATTTAATTTAGAAATCAGTTTTATATAGTGTAAATCGTCTTCCTTG
Source organism: Falco peregrinus (assembly GCF_023634155.1). Classification (NCBI taxonomy): domain Eukaryota; kingdom Metazoa; phylum Chordata; class Aves; order Falconiformes; family Falconidae; genus Falco; species Falco peregrinus. The sequence continues at coordinate 111,782,395 of NC_073725.1, read as the reverse complement.
TGTTACTGTTTTTTGCATTTGTTAATCTTATTCTCTTTTTGGCTTAATGATGTTTTAGGGTTGATGTAATAAAATGAAATAAAGATTGTAAAACACTCGACAGTATCAGCCTGGATATCTTTATCTTAGTAAGGCCATATAAGATATCTGAATATGTTTTGTGAATATATATGTCTGTGATATGTCTCTCTGTGTGTATATATACTTGTACATATGTATATGTACACATACATGCTTGAATTTATTTATGAACACATTTTCTTCCTAAAAAACACTGTAAAAGTAAAAAATACTATGAATCTACCAAGAAGTCCCAAGCCTGTTGTTGATACTGTAAAAATTACCCGTGATAAAAGCAGAGGTTCCAGTCAGTTAAACTGCAGCTCATTCCTGCATATATAGTCCTATAGCTAATGCATCCCATCTCGTGGCAGTACTGCTGTTCTGAGAGTTTCTTATCTTTGATGTCTCTGTTCATTAAAGAAGTTTGCTTTATCATTTTTCTACAACTGTGTATTTGGTTTTCAAGACCTTTATCTTCTAATTACTGTTTTTAAAAGGCTTATTTTTTTTTCTCAATATAAGCTCATGTTTAGCATCTTCATTTGAAACGTACAGATCTGTTACCCTCTGAATTGTGTAAGCAGGTTAAACAGTGGCTGTTAGTACTTTCTCTCTTTTTTGATATATTTCCTGCCAGTATTTATACTGTAATTGCTGCTGCTTCTCCTATGTGAAATCTGAAATGTCCTCATAGGAGATTAAAAAACCTGAAATGTCCCATTTTTTTCCTTTAGTACCATAAAGATTACTTCAGCTGTAAAGACTTTGTGTAGAGGTTTTCCAAGCTAAGTCTTATATATCATAGCTTTCTTATTTCCTAGGAACAGTTGCTTTGGCCTTATGACTGGAGTAAATTTAGAATATACCCTACAATTTTTTGCTGTATCTAAAAGATGGAACTGAAATGCAGCCAGCAAAGCTTCAGTTCAAGTGCACATTCCAGTTTCCTCAAATATAGATAAGGGGTTTGGTATAACATGTTGGAAAAATGCAAACAAAATGATCTTTCTGTTAAATTCTAGTACTTTCTCTGTAGTTTCAATTGCATGATGTCATGAAATGTAAACAACATACCAGCAACTTATTTCAAATATCATAATAGTGTGTGATTTCACTTTTGCCTGTTCTATTACATCTATATTAAAAGGCGGACTGAAAGATGTAACTTTTTGGTCTGTTTTTAGAGTGTGCCAATTGAGCAGTTGGCAGTTAATGAAATCCTGTCATAGCAAGAATACCTAACATTTACAATGTTCTTCACAATTCCAAACATGAGTGTTTAAAACTGCAGGTAGCAGATACTTTTTGATGTAATTTTATTGCATTGTACTGCAGGAGGTAAGGAGTGTGGCAGTTGTTACAATGCCATGATTCTATCAGTACTTCCCAAACCCTCCTGCAGCTTATTGCTTTGTGCATTTTCAGCTTTAAATTTCCCTGGAACTTGTGCCTTCCTCAAGCAAAATGGTGATACATCTATGGCATAGTAATTTAGTTGCTGGATTAATAAAGCTAGGTTAAGAAAACTACTGATTCTACGCATGGACTGTAAAAGTGGTGTTAGGAAAATATGATGTCATTGACTTAATGTGTTTTCAGCCTAAATTAAAAACATTTTCTCCTGACTTGTAGCCCCATTTTTTGTTCTGAGAGCAAGCTGGCTTTATTACCACTTTTGCTCCACCACCAGTAGTAAAAAAGCTGGGGCCAAATTCAACCTGCAGTATTATTTGTGCTAACTGTTGTCTTTTGAACTGCAGAGGTGCAGAGGGGATTACAACATGTGAAATAACTTTGCCAGTATTGAAATCCAGATCTTTGACTTGGTTATGCTGCTTCTGCATGATTTAGACAAATAAGGAGCAAGAAGGTTTAGTATGCATAAAAGGAGAAGATCTGGTAAGTAAATGCCTTTTTTCTTTTGTTTTCATTTTCTATGGGTAGAATAGTATTTTTGTTTTCATTTCATAGACAGCAACTTCAACATATTTTTTGAGTCACTGAACAGTAAGTATAAGAATAAAGAGCAATTTTATATTACTGAATTGAGATTGATGTGAACTCGTAAAAAAAAAGCTCACCATGAAAGGTGGGCTTTTTCACCTACATTGTGAAATTGCTTGGAGTGGGAATTACAGATCTAATATTATAAGAAACCTTTAGCAAAAAATACAATTCCTGCTAAATTATTCCATTCCCCTTTAATGCAACAGATGTTAATAACAAAATAAACCAACTATTTTGAACACAAGCAGGAAAATGGAGAGCAGTCAGCTCTGACTTCTTTTCTCCAGGTTTTCTGGTTGGTTTGCCAAAGATCCTGCACTTGGATTCTCACTGGTAGCTCTTTGCCTACTAAACAGAGGCTATCCCACTAGGCTGGTGGACTTATTTGACTGTAAGGGTTTATTTGGGTTGATCAGGAGGCAAGATGGGGGCCTTAGAATTGGTGTGTCTTGATGTGGCTTCTGCAGCAACGTGCACTCAGCCAGCACTTCCATAAAACTTTTGAGTTCCTCAGCTGGAAGTTGCTGTAAATGTGAAATTGCCGTCTGTAACATAAATGTATTGTTTTCCCTCACAAGGTTCTTGAAAGTGCATTGACCTGAAGCTTGCACACTGCTTAAGAATCTCTACCCCGAGAAGCTCCTTGAGAAAAATCACAGTGTATTTTTATGCAAAATAGAATAACAGATCATAATTTCTAAATCTGAAATATATCTAAACCCATTTCTTTTACTTTACTGAAGATAGCTAACAGATTGCCACAGATTTAAAAATTTTGTTTTCTTTTTGGAATTACTTTGTTGACGTTTTATTCTTTGCTTTGAAATGATCTCAGAAAGATCTGTCTCAGGCTTTCAGGAGCAGAGGAGGAATGGTAGGAAAAAACCTGCAAAGTGCTGTTTGCTTTGATTTCATTAGTTTGTTTTAGTTGCTTAATTTACAATTTTTTTCTTCTTTATTTTATTGCACTTTGATAGGATGAAGCTACAGTACTGAAGTGGTTAGTCACATTTTAATTTACATTAAAGTTCATGATGACTTCAGGTCATGACCTGACCTATGTCAAGTTTTATATAAAGACTGAGCTGTGTCTTTGGGAGTTATAGCAGCAGAAAACTTAAGGCATGTCTAAAAATGATTGATCACAGTGAAGAAAGTCAATAGAGGTTGTATTGCCGTGTCCAGAAGTACAGTAACTTTAGGTTTCTGTCAATAGAAAACGATTTACGTCTTGTGACACCTGACACTTTGTCACCGAAGACCTGTATTAAGACTCTAGAAAGAGCTAACGGTAGTTGGTAGCTTGGTTGGAAAATCACTCTATCACATCCCATTACTGAGGCTTTGGTACGGAAGGGTGACAACCTTCAAGGAATTTTTCTCCCTGGCAGGTTTCAGCAGCCACTAGGTGACAATGTTGATCCAGTTTCAGAGTTGTCTGACTGAAAAGCTGTTACCAAAGTTAAAGGGATCACTTCGGAGGCTCTGAGGTTCCGTTACACACAATTTGTGTTCTTTTATGGACTGTGGCTGCCCTTTTCCTTCAGGTTGTAATTGCTGCTATTTTAGTTTTATTGTTTCTGATAATTTAGCTTTGGGTAAGTGTATCTGAAAATTAAGTTATCAGTTTTTGCAGTTGCCTTGCAAACTCAGGGAAGTCAAACATGTACTTGCTTCTAAGTGCTCTACTGTCCTGACGGCAACCTGTTATGATGTGGCAATTGCCATGTTCTTCTACTGCTTTGTACTGCTGGTAGGAGTGCGTTTTATACAGATGTGTCACGTTCCATAGTCCATCTCCATGGTCATAAAAGGCAATATATGAATCCTAGCCAAAAAATAAATTACTAATTTAGAGGGAAAGATCTTCTGACCCCTAAGAAGAGACAAGAAAAAATGATTCAAGGAGGAAAAGGGAGCCTGTAATCCATCTCTGCTGACACCTCCTTCCCTATAGATCAAGGCCATTTAAGAAAGGGCTTTGGATGATTAATTTTTTTTCCTGGACCAAGATGAATGCTCTGCATTTCCTTAGCCCTATTTCTTAATACTTTTCAGAGGCAAGAGGCCTCAATCCACTTTTCTCAGAGAATGTACTTGTGTAAAACAGTGCCCTTTGATAACTGCAGGTTGGTAAAGGACTGGATGCTTGATGGTCAAACAAGGAAGTTGTAAGTAAAGACAAAGGTAATCTGAACCAACTTCTGTCAGGTACCTCAGGTTTATTTTGTCTAAAATGAACTTGCCATGTCAGTCAGTAGCTGTGTGCCTGCTGAAGTGACATCAGTGCTGCTGCCCACAGGCAATCGTTTGGGTAAACTGAGAATATGCTCTGGGGAAGGCATCCTGAGAGGGTACGTCAGAGAGCAAAGTGCCCCTGGGAAGGAGCTCAGTATAAATAGCAGCCATGTGGCCATTATGCAACTAAAGCAATTTGTTGTCACACACCCATTATTGAGTGTAATCTAAATTTAATTGGAGTCAATGTAATAGCAAAATATTTACATGGGTTCTAGCAACAGACTCCAAGCACTTTTGAAAGTTGTTTTGTATAGTGCTCTGAAGAGAAAAAGCATAAACAGCATTACTAAGATAAACTTAGCATTACTAAGCATTATGACAAAATTAGCACTATAAAAGGAATTATTAGGAATTGATTTTCAGTGTGGTCATTTCACCTGTTGGCCAGCAAAAGTAAAATCATGTAGTTCAGGTATAAATCATAACACACAAGTGTGTGGACCTTGAGAGTCAAAAAAACCCAGGTTTTGGGAAGTGTCAAATTTTATTTTAATAATTCCCCAAAGAGCGCGTTTACACATAAAACCAGTATGAGAATGTATGTATGTAGTGGCAAATTAGTTTATCTTAAAGAATACAAGTGTGGTAGCTTAGATGAATTAAAAAGCCTGTTTCACTGCCACTTTACATATATTTTGTACGTTCAATTAGTGTTTAGTTCTTACAGTATATGTTTACTAGTTCAGTAATGAAAGAAATTTCCTATTCATCTGAGGGAGTTGCTGTTTGTCACTAGTCCTGTTAGGCTATGAATAACCTTGTTATTTTGCTGTTTGAAACTTGTTACTGGATGGGTTACTCTAGCAGCTGTTAACACAGTTCCACACCTGGTCGGTGCAAGCAGCAGCTGTACAACTAAGGTGGAAAATGGCTGTCACTATGTGACATATATCTTATGAAATAGCTGGGGTTTAACTTAACAGAAAAAAATATTTTACTTTCTATTACTCATTTTCTGCATACTGAAATACTTTGAACTGGGTCTAAGGCCTGGACACTAACCTGAATCTTTTTGTGCATAGCTGCTTGGCAAAATGATAAATACAATACAAGCTTGTTAACTTTGCAATGTATTTTATTACTAAGAACAAAGCTGTACTTAGTCTTTAGTGCGAATTTAGTATGAAGTTATTTTATGCAGGCTGCCAAACAAGCCTTAGGATAGGCAAGCTTTACAGTTAAAATCCTCTCAGGTTAGATACGAATGTGAGACCATTGAGATACATTACTGCAAATTCAGAACTACGTCTAACAGTGACGTTTAAGAGAAGACCCTCAGAACAGTAAAATGCCATGTATCCATCTCATGGACTTACTCAGAGCTCCTGGGGAGGACTGGACGGCTACTCAAGGCATGTGAGTTACTCTAGGGGGAAAGAGAAAACTCATTTTCCTCATTGCTTTGTGGGGGAAAAAAGGTGTTGAATATGCTTAAATCTCATTCAGCTTTCACCTTCAGAATGTGGGATTTGAAACACATGAGAAAAGTATATTCTCAAAATACCAGCATCCTTAGAACATGGACGAGGAGGGAAATCAAGCAAATTCAGTGAATCCACAGCACGTGGAATGTATTTTTTACTGTAAATATGTAATTTTACTATAACTAAGCATCACTTCTAAAATAACTTGCATCACAGACGTGCACTTGCTCTTCTCTTTCGCAAGCAGATGCTCCTGCCAAGGCAGAAAGGTGTGAGCTGGCTTAATTCTCAAAGCCATGTAGTTACATACACTATCGTGGTGCTGAGCCCAAAATAACCAGCACTTCCTGTCAGTGTTGCTTGTAGCAATGTTGCTGGCAGTGGTCCAGCCTCCTGCCTTCTGAGTGCAGAAGAAAGCTGTGTATTTTTCATCACAAAAAAAAAAAAAAAAAGGAAAAAAAAGGAGGTATATCAACTGTCCATGGAAATACCACCATTTTCTCCACTTGCTTTCCTGCTCAGCTCCATGTTTCACATCCAGGGTGCTCTGTCCTTTGTGCAGTTCCCCCCCAGGCTTTGCTGCTCTTGCTGTAGCTTCCGAGGAGCACCAGTGACCTGCCTAGGCTACTGCTGCCCAGTTGGAAACTGTGCTATTGTTTTCTTTGTCGTATTCTTTCAGAGTTTTTTTCCTTGTTCCAGTCTTATAAATTAGCAAAAATGCTTTAATGCTTCAGTACTAGTCTACCTCTGGTGAAGAAAGAAGTATTTGTAACTAACTTCAGAAGACAGGTCCAGAGTGGCTGCATTCAGAGGTTGGTATCAGCGATGCAAAGCCAAAGTACTGTATTTGTATAATTTGTATGATTTGACTCCACTAACACACAGGGTCAGTTGTGTTTGACAGAGCGTTTATGCCTTTCAGCCTACTCTGGGCTGAAGCACGGTAATTTTTAGGGAATTACCTTTTTGTGTTTTATACAGGTCCAAAGCTGATTGTTAGCACATTCATCATAATAATTACCTTCCATTAATAATATTGGGGCCCTCTAGCACAGTGGAGAATAACATTGCGTGATGTGTGTGTAAGCCTTGTGGGAAGGTTGTACACAACAACCCAATGGAAACCTATAAACACTTCAGAGGAAACTTATCCCCTGCGTGATTCCACTGGACTTTCATGATCACCCCAGTCAGAGTGATATCATCATTGGCAGGTCAGAGAGATCCAAGTGACTATAAAGTACTATTAATACGTTAAAACCAGAGGAGGTTTTTAAAGACCTAAAATGCTAGACTTGGACACTGTAGTTCTCTATTCCAAAAACAAATGAATAGCACACTTATTCACAGCCTAGCTGTGAAATGTTTGTCCTGTGATGGACTGGAAAGGTTGTCCCTTCCTTGGCTACGCCTTGATGACCTGTTAGTGCCATAAGGCAGGGGGGTAGGTTATGAGTTTTGTGATGGAGTTTTGTGGAACAAAATAATCACATTATTTTATATGAAACAGTAACCATTTATTGTTCATTTATTCACTCCTAATGATGTTAATCAACAGTGGATATAATTATGTCCAAGTCAGGGGTGAGGGACTAGAGGATTTTTAGTCTATTGCATCACAGATCTATGAAACTATTCTGTTACATGCCAAGACCTCTTCCTTACTGGTTTATTTTAGTGAACACGAGTCATGTAAATAAAAGTACAACTTTCAAGAAAGGAGTTGTGTGAATGGATAATCTGGTAGCCTGCAATTAAATTTACAGCTCAGAGGTCTTCATAAATAAATGAAAGTGGAAAAAGAAGAAGCAGATACATTTTATTTTTGTTTAAGAATGAAATAATTGTCTTATCTAGCAGTGACATCAATAGAAAAGTTGTTCTATTCCATTTCCAGAACCAGAATTAAGAGTCTTCAGCCAAAACCCATGCAATGTGATAAGCAAATATTATTCTAAAATTCATGAGTTTTCTACTGAGATGGTTTTTTTTTGGCCAGGTTTCGAAACAGTAGGGAATTTAAAATAAGGCTACAATGCAGATGGGTTTTCTTTTCTAGCTGTACCAAAAATAACTGCAAGCAGCTTAATGATATACCTAATGAAAACAGGTTTCTCCTTTTTGAAGAAGGGCAGGCACTGAAGGATAATGATTTGCTCTGTCCAAGAGTATTTGTGGCTCAACGTTTTGATGATGGCCTTTGTGATAACAAATAAGCAGTAAAGGCGAAAAGGCAGTATGAAAAATTTCAACCATTAGACAGGGCTACAGGCTGTAGAGGTTAATTTCTTCAGAACTGACTGTAAGGGTGATATTACCCAGGGAAATAGTTTAAGTGTATCTATTCATACAGCCAAATGCTGAATGTCACCTGCTGTGTGATCAGACCATGTTATCAGCAGCCTAGTACTCCTATGTTAAGAGAATCCAATAGTCATGTTAATTCATTTTTTTCATAATTGCACATATATTCCCTGTATGTGCATCCATTCCTTTTTTCTTTCATGTTTCATCGGAAGGCCAGTGAGATGCTTATGACTTTTTTAAGGTATCTAAGCAGCTTGCCATACATAAAGAACAGATTTTAATTTTCTATTTTTTTTTTTTTTAAGCAAAACTGGTGATTTTCACCTCTCAGTTTCACACTGACATCCTACATTGTGGGCCCTTTAGTAAGGGTCCTGTATATTTCTAACCATTTATTACACACAAATTTAGGCACTAGTCACTTCAGTATATTGCACTTGCTTTGGTGGGAGTTATCCTGCTGTTCTAAAGATTTTTTTCCTAGTTGATTTATTGAATTAATGGAAAAGTGGAAAAAGAATATCCAAATACATTAGAAACCAACCGCCCAAAGGTGAAACACAAATGCTCGACAGTGCTTGTCATGGATGCATGATGCTGTGATGTCAAGTTTTGGGGAACTGGGAAACCTGGAAGCCAAAAGTGGTACGACCTGTTGAAATAAAATATCTGCATGTTTCGGCTGTGAATGGGCATTACATACACCAAACCGGGAGTGTGCCACTGCCCTGAGTAGCATTTGAAGTAGGTTGGGTGTGGGATGAAACTGTAAGGTCACAAAAAAGTGCGTAGTTTCTATTCCAAGCCTCCCTTAATGTTTATTCACCTAAGCGTTGGTGGCTATTTTCTAGGCAGTGCTGTACGTCTATTAGTGTCAAATGGCGTGGGGGAGAAAAAAAGCAGTAAAATTTTCTGAATCTGGAATCAACTCTAACTGTAGAACCTAGACAGAAAGCAAGTATTAAGCTAAACAGGAGTTGTTCAGATTGAGCATTGCTTTTTGCTACAATGTTAAGAAAATCTTGAGCATGTCAAGAAAAAAAGGTGATTTGCCTGCCATTCTATTTAATAAATGAAGCCCACAAATATTTTTCACATCAATTGAATTGCAGTTTACACAGAACTGGAGTTTACACGAATCTCCTCTGTGTATTACAGTGAACCATTTAAAAATAGGATTTTTTTTTTCTCAATAATTCTGAGTATGATTACTTGTCTTGCTGAACATTGAACCAAAACTTATAACTTTTTTAGTTGCAATTAATCCCAGTACTTACACCTATGTTACTAAAGAATGTGAAAACAGATATATTCACTAGTTTGCACTCTTGCAGGTACAATATAGTAACACTTTCTGGGATCTTTACAAACTCCTTTGGGAGAGCTGCATGTTTCATTTAAATAGCTGACGTATTTTCCTGTCTTTGCACACTGTTAGCAACTGCAGCGTTATTTATGCAATTTGATGGAGTATGTGGCTTATGCACGAAGTAGTGGCCTTGCCAGATAAACAGTTCAATGTTGCTCTTCAGCCTTCGGTTAGCAGTTCCAGCTTTCCCCTTCTCAGAGTTTTTTTTTTCTTTTTCAGACAAAAGCCAGATGGATCAGAAGTGATAAATACAATGCTGTTTTAGTGGAATGTAAAATATTGCCATGCAATATTATGCCATTCCTCTTAATAGGTCAGAAAAGATGTTCTTTCAGGGACTTTTTTTTTTTTCTTTTGTATTCTGTGCATCTTGCTTAATACTTTGGTTGGTATAAGCAGAAATGTTTGCTGATTGCTCCTTTTTTATGTTTGTACTATTAAAGCTATACAGTAAAGCAGTTTAGTATTTTATACATATCTAGCTTTATAGGCACAAAAGAGAGGGATAAGCTTTTAGCGTTAATGATTTATTTTATTTTGGGGAAACAAGAAATATCGTTTAGGAAATTCTCCTTGGGAGGTTGCAGAGTGCGTTTCTTCTGTAATATTCTGCATTAATACAAAATGGTAGTTGCCTGTTAAAAAATTAAAAAGCTCAGTGCAGAGAAAATGTTCTAAAATTATCTAAGCATGTGCACTGCTGTGTTCTGATGTGTTTATTTGAAATTCTCTCCTGCAGAGGTTATTTATGTAGAATAACATTTAATAAAGCTGGAGAAATTCTGAATGTGCTTACCAGATCCAAATGTGCACATAAATCTGAAGACACAATTTCACTCCAGTCTGCACCGGAGGCTGGGAGCGCCTCACTAAGCCGTGCCGTTTCTAGGTCATATGGTTCACTTCCTGCAGCAGGGATGCAACACTTCTGAAAGGCAAATGCTTTGCTGCTCTTTGAGTACTTACAGTGAAGAGTGCGATATGGAATTGGAGAAGGTAGAGCGGAATATCAGTGCTGCTGTGGAGTGTGGGAGGGCGGCTCAGCCGGCACAGGCTGAGTTCCTCAGGGGTGTTGTGCTGCCCCTGGTCTCTCTTCTCATGGTCTGGCCCACAGAAATTTTGCAGGTGGCCAAAGCAGTAAGAACAGCTGTAATGTTGTAGGTGTCTTGTGCACATCTGTGAAAATCATTCTAATTTCCAGTAGTGCCTACCAGTTCAAAAAAAATGCCCAGTGTTGGTTAAGCTGTAGGATTCGCCATGACATTTGACGAGCTGTTTCAGTGCTAATAATTATTTTCACTGTTAGATTTTGAGCCCTGTTTCTAGTTTGATGTTTTGATTTCTACTCCCAGCCCTTTGGTAACAATTTTTTCTTCGTGTAAATTCATACAAGCTGTGACCTTAATTTTTTTTTATTAAATGAAAATGATTAAGCTCCTTTTAAGCTACATTTTCAATCCTGTATTTTCTTTTCTGATTCTTCTGCAGCTGATTCTTCTTGATTTGTAGACATTGATACTGAATTATTGCAGCTTATGTAAACATGGAAGTAAATATTTATATCCCTAAACGATATTCCCTATTTCAGCAAGGAAAGATCACATTAGCCCTTTGCTGCAATGTCATACATGGGAAATCACGATTACCAGATCATTTGCCTTCTCTGAACTGAATCCTCAACCCATCTTTTGTTTCTAGGTGTACAATCTTGCCTTTGATTTCTTGGCACTGGAAGTAACCCACTGCTCTTTGCATGACTTCCATCTTCTTGTTCCCCACTGTGTATCATTTGCAGACTTCAACATTGTAACGGGTGTGTTGTTCCCCAGATCATTAATTATTTTACAGGGAAAACATCTGACTCCATTCCTTTCCTTTTCTCAAACTAAAGCCCCCATGCTATGTTTTATTACTAAATCGTGTAACCCTCTGCCTGTGGTGTGCATCCCTTCCCCAAATCTCTGCCCTTCAGAGGTTTTCCAGCAGTTCTGCTGGGCGCAGTGTCACGGAGAGGGGCAGGTGACTCACCCTGAACTGGTGCCAGTTTAGTTTGACAAGTGGTGGTGTCTCAGGCTGGCTTTTCCCTGCCAGTGCAGGAGAGAGAGGACCAACAGTGAAGGTGTGTCCCGGACACTAACGTGTCTCTTCTAAAGCTGCCTGAGAATGTCGCCAGCAGTCAGCGTTGACAGTCAGACTCCGCATTGCTGAAGCGCTTTGGCAGAGGCAAGAGGGACCTGAAAATATCCCTGTGAGCTTCCACCGTCCTCGGTTTGGGTGTCTGTGGCTAGGAATGAGTCTCCTCTCACAGAAGTGACAGTACACGGTAATTGCAAGGCCACCTATAAGAAGAAAGTTAACTGCCAGCTTTGCCAGGGATATTATGTGCTTTAACAAGGGATGTCACTCATGTGACAAGGTGCTAGGTAAACAGCCAGCCAGCCTTCAGCACCTTCATGCAGAAAACATCTAACACCTAGCTCAGGTGTGGGGCTAGGAGGAGCATTTGCAAAACGTGTCTTAAATTGAACTGCCAACAGTAGTATTAATTTTAGAAGACCTTCATAGATCTCCCATCTAACTGCACCAGACCAGATGGCATCACAGCATTAACTGCTATTCTTGGAGTCTTGTGAGTTAAGCTGGGGAGGGAACAACATGCTGGAGGCACCACAACAATTTTTCTATGAGGATGGGGGGCAAAAGGAGAGCAGGGAAGACAGTACATCAAGCATCTTCAAAACTGTTGCATAAAATCCAGTGTATCAAATATCAGTAGTAAAGCTGGCATACAAGCTCTGGAAATTTCTTAGAATTTGAATCAGAAATGTGTAGAGCTGTAGAAGAGATCAAACTTGGGTGTGTATAAGTGTTCAATAAGCATCCATTATTTCAATTTCACATAGAATGTTTTTTTATTGATTATTCTCTAGGAAATTCAACAACATTTAAAATTACTTTTCCTGATTGTATTCTCATTACCAGTCCATCTTTAAATGTGTTCAGTAAGGGATACTGTAGAGGAATTGTAGAGGAATGAAGGCAGGTTAATTAACATTGATAATATACAGCTGTGGGCTGGCTTCAGGGGCAGCGGGCTGGCTGACGTGGATAATGTGCAGCTGTGGCTGGTTCCTACAAAGTAGTTAAATACCTCTAAGGGGGCTGGAAGAGGAGCTCTGGATGAAGAGAGACCCAGAAGAAGGAGAGGGAGAGCACCCTGGATGTAGGAGAGATGAGGGGAGGCCTGGGTGAGGAGAGGCTGGCTGGGAGAGCAGCTGGAGAAGGAAGAACCTGGACGCAGCAGAGGCAAGGAGCGGGGTGGGCTGGCCTGAAGGGGATGGAGAAACAGCCCAGGCAGTAGATGACCTGATGAAACCTTGTGGGGGGTTGGTGGCCGTGCTGGGGCAAGGTGTGGGGACTCCTTATTGAAGTTAACCTGGGATGGTAGAAGCCTTGTTACAGCCGGATGGTTTTGCGAGTGCTGTGACAGATATGTTCAGTGGTTGGCCTATATAGTCATAGTGGTTTTGCTGGCAGGGAACTCCTGAGCCTGAGGAAGAGATGGCTGAACTTTTTTGCACAAAAGAATGGTCCTACCAACCCATTGGGACACTATGAGGGAGTAACACGTTACATGCTCACACAGCTTACAAGTGAGAAAAGAATTGCTAAAATACTACAATGGGTGTTCATCTCCATATAGTAAAAGGTGTAAGTCTTCTTGCTGTAAGAGCTGCAAATTCAGTGGAAAAGCTGATTTAAATTATTTTTAAAAATTTAGGAACTGCTTTTCGTATGAGTAGGTGGTAGCAGGATGAAACTTGCCTGTCAATACATCATCAAGCTTGTTCTTGAAAGGCAATTAAATCAAACCTACCTATCTGAGGACCCAGACTTTGAGCCCTGAGATCTGTTTGTAGCATGTTCACCACTAAAACTAGCGTTGCCGGTGCGTGTGCTTTTTTTGTGGTGGAATAGTTTGATGTTTCTGCTCAAGCCAGTGGTAGTGAACAGCTCACTGCATCTTGTGGTTTTTGGAAGTGAGCTTTCTCAACAGCGAGCCCCTCAAGTCAGATTGCCTTAGCTTCATTTGGCAGACCAGCTTTTTTGAGAATTTCAGAGCCTCTGCTACTAAAATAAGTGTAATTATTGCTCCAGCGATTAAAATGAGGTCTCTCCAAAAGAACTCAAGACACTTGATTGGGAGAAGCCTCTTACAAACCCCCAGCTCGTTCCCAGTCAGCTGCCCCAAGGGCTTCATCCTCACGGGAGCTGGGGTTGCGCATCTGGTGTTTTCCAGAGAGAGTGCAGAGATGTCTTCTAACCAGAGTTTTAGATACAGAATATGACAGTCACAGTTCCAAGGATTGTCGAAAATTGTCACTTCCTCCAGGCTGAGCAAGCTGTCCAGGGCCCCGGGAGGAACTGAGGTCAGGCTGTTGTTCTGTAGATAAAGCCTTTTGGTGTGGGCAGGCAGGGCAGGCAGGTCCGCCAGCTCCCGGGAGCTGCAGTCGATGTGTAAACCCTTCGTCTCTCCCAGTGACTTACAATCGCAGGAGGGAGGACAGCCTTCGCTTTGGGTCATGTGGCACAGCAGCGATAGGGCGAATCCTGCAACAGTGATGAATTCTGTCTTGTTCATGCTTCAGCTACCCAGAGAGTAAGAATAATGATCTGATAAGTATGATTTGTTAGCATGTGTCTAAACGGAGAACTACAACACAGCTATGCCTCTCAGGATTGCTCGTGAGGTTTAGGATTTTGGAAGAAAACCTTTAGCTTTCTATTTCTTACATAGAGCCATTCTTCCTGACATCAAGTAGCATAATAGCAACTGGGAGAGAGCACAGTGCTTCCATCTTGTCTCTAGTTCATTGCTTTTCCTTCTTAATTGTACAGAATATATTATTGTTCAGAGTTCTAGAACAGAATGTCACCAGGAGATAATGGTAAAAACTAGGTTAGTTTTATGCAAAGATTTGGATTTCATTTCTGTATCTTCATAGATCTAGTGTTAAAATTGTGTGATGAAGTCAGTTTTCAAGATTGAGCTTAAGAGATTGATTAATTGTAAATGTCTAAAAATCATCTGAGAGTATGAACATTCTGACTGGGAAGTACGCATTTTTATGTGGCAAAATTTTTTTTTTTGCCTTGTAACTTCATGCATCTCTGAACATATGATTCAAGATTTGTAAGAATAGAGAACTGTAAATTTTGCATATCTGGTATTGCTTATCTTTTAGGGTTAAATAACCGTGCTTTGGGCTAGCAGGTAATTATTTGTTTTGCTATGCCATTCCTGCTTCTGTAGAGTGGAACCCACTAACCTTCCATCTTAGTCCTTTCTATTCAGCAGCTTAAAACCTCTAAGGCTATTCCCTTCCCGTATTTCCTACTACGTTGCTGCATTTAGAAATACATAGCTAGCCTTGGAACCAGATAGAAATTTGAAATACAAACTCCCTTGCACAGGTTGGAGAATTTTCAAACTTGAAACAATCTTTCTTTATGATTTGAATACATCCCATAATTAAAATGTATTTCATTCTCCTCCTCCTCCCCCTCCCCCCCCCCCCCCCCTTAGTTTGCCATAAGTAAATATTGAAGCAAAAATATCTGGATATATATTGCCTTGGATACTACATGGAAATTTATAGATACTGTAAAAAGTGTTGGGTGTTTATACACTAGACACTTAAAGAAAACTCCTTCTTAACTGAAGAAGGTGAAAAAGGCTGTAGAATTTGTTTGCAGGCAAGCATTAGAAGCACATTGAGTATAATTTTAAAATCGGGCTGGACAAAGCCTGAGAAATAGCAAGCAGGTAGAACAGACCTATTAAGAACAAAAAATGCTGAATAAAAGAGGTTTTACATACTAAGGTCATAAGGAGCCTCAATGATACCAGTGTAGAATGGAATTTGGAAAGAAATTTCTTCAAAATCATGTTTTCAAGTGTAAAGATATTTCAGATTAATAATAAAAAAAGGTTTTCCTCTTAAACTTAAAATAAGCTGAGACCTTTGTCTCTCTAGTAGATTTCATTTAATAAAGACTAAAATTGTAAGGAATATTGCTTAATTTTGTTTTAAATTTGCTTTGATTTATTTACAAGGATTATTGATCAGCTTTCCAAAATAGTTAGACATGTTTTGATTCCTGATCTAAATACTGTATTTGTATATTTAAAATTAGATTAATGCTATGTAAAATTATAAACTACAGGGAAGCTGAAATATAAATCTTAACAATCTCCAATGTCTTTGTTAGCAAGTAGTTTATGTGAGTATCTTTGGTATGAATCTAGATACTCATCTGATATTTTTCAGGAAATTTACTAGAGCTGGGTTGTTTTTTTTTTTCAAAGTTGGCATCTTAAAAGGACAGGCTGTCAACTGAACAAAACAAAGTTAAGCAATATCTGTAGAAAAGATGATCTCTTTTGATTTAGTGTAGAAACAGCAAGCAATTACAAATAAAACAGAACTGTGGCAAAAATGCAGAAAGAAAGAGTTGGTGAGATGCCTGGCTGACACTTACCCTTAGTTATTCCCTCTTGGTTCCTTTCCTCCTGCTTGGTACAAAGTGTTGCAGTACAACTGGCAACTGGAGCTGACTCTGTAGAGTCAGTGAGGAAGTGTGTTAAGGAAGATGAGCTCTTTCCTAGGCATAAGAGGAAACCTTCCCATTAGAAGATGCTAGATATGGTTGACATGTCACAGCATATAGCGCTTGGGCTGGTTTTGTATTTTTTGCAGCCAAGAGGAAATGCTTCTGAGTTTCTTTTTTTTTTTTTCTGGTGTTATATTTTTCCCATTAAACCTGACAATGTCTGGAAAAATCTAAAACGACTCGCCTTTATTTTGTGTGGCAGCATTCCTTAAGACGCATGGCATAGATTGCCTGATATGGGGAACGGGAATGAGGGAAGACTGATATTTATGAAATCTATGGCCTAGAGATGTACTTTTTTTAAAAAAAAAAGACAATTTTTTTTTTCCTCAGCTGTAATAATCTACAGGTATAAAAGTTGGTTTGGGCTTCAGCTGCTGACACATGCAAGCCCAAGCAAGATACAAGGGAGCTGAAGTTAGTGCTTGAGAGAGACTGCTTCTGTTTCGGTGTCTGGTATCTGCCTTGCCACTGATCAAAGTAAAATTTGTAAAACCAGACTTCAAAATAACTTACATTAGTCAGATGAGATTATTAAGGGATAGAGAAATATTGTTGCCATTACATTGAAGCAATTTATTTAGTAGGACTAGTATTTAATTGTGGTCACTCATGTTCAAGAAAGATTAAGGCAACAAGCGAAAGGAAGGTTTCTGTGATGATCAGGAGTTTGGACAAAATATCTGATGCAAAGAGGCTGAGTGACATGTCTCCTGCCATGTGGAGCAATGCAGCAATACCTGAGCCAGGGCACCCTGGGCAGGTCGGTGCCCCTGGCACAGCCTTGGGTGGCACATGTGTATGGAGCAATGGATCAATTCCTGTTTTGGTTCTTGTGATGTTTTCTGGAACATAACTGTTGTGTAGTGTCCTGGTTTGGTCTGGAGTTTAGGAATGGCTTCCAGAATAGTCAGGAAGGTGTGCTGGGAAAGGCTCGCTGCCGCGGTTAGCATGGCTCCCTTATGGGCATGTATGTAGCCTTCCTTCCCAGTCACCAGGGCTGTGTGTTGCTCAGAAAAGGACAATGATCCTGCAGATTTCTTCACACTAAAGTTGCTGAAGAATAGCAACTGCTGAATAATAGTAATGGGACATCTTAGAACATAACACGCTCTGTGTATATTTGGCTAGAAAGCCAGTAATTAAGGATGACACAAGTTTATAATATATATGTATCTGTTCACCTAAATAAAGAATGCTGTGTTTCTGTAAAACAAAAACAAAGATAGGATCTTGGTTTTAATTTTTTTTGTACATAAAATTTTGCAATAGAACTGAAATAAGCTTTCCTTTGCTTTAGTTACCAAACACTAAGACAGCAGCTGACATTTGGAAACGCAGCATGTTGTGGATCTGATGTTTAATTCAGGGAAGTTCTTGTGTAGTGTGTTGTTTTGGGCTCTGTGTTCTGCATTTGGAAATGAAACCCAGGTGGGTTTCAGACAATGCGGATGTGGAGCGGAGCCCTACTTCTGAGCTGCTGTTTAGAGATAACATGCTGTTCTCGGGGGGAAGGGAAATTTCTGACATTTAAAATTATTCTGGTAGCAATTCTTATTGTTTAATTCTTGCTTATATTTAAAGTACTTTTCTTCATTAAGTCTAAACAATTACTGGTAGCCTGAAGTTTGTTAGGAACTTCCTTTGAAAAAACCACACTTAATATGCATCTCCTTTAGTATTTTAAAAGGTAATTTAGACAGTGCTGGAGGGAGAAGATAGAAATACTTCTACCCCCATTTGAACTTTGATCTTCTCTATAAGATGAGGAAAGTGATTCCTCCCTTGTTGAAATGAATAGTTCATCTGCCTGTCAGATGTTCAACATCTGGACCTGGGACTGCACTGCTAATAATGGGAACAGCCTTAGGTCTACCTTAGGAATTGTTTGGGTTTTTTAAGTGTACATCACTAGGTCATAGATCTCATAAATATCTGTCTTCCCTTATTCCCGTTCCCCATATCAGGCAATCTATGGCATAGGTCTTAAGGAATGCTGCCACGCAAAATAAAAAATTTTCCTGTTATATACTGAAATAAAATACTGCCTTTTTGCATTGAAAGAGATGCAAAATATTTGGAATCCTCTGGAATCCGTATTCAAATTCTGTGCTGTGGGTAGTCCTACATTCCTCTGGCTGCTGTGTCACATGTGGTTGGAGCGGTGGCTGGGTCCCTGAATCCATTCCTTGTGAGGAGGACATGGGCCGCTCCCTTCGGCTCTGCGTGGAGGTGAACGTATGCAGGGAGCGTCTGGCACAAGCGAAGCTTTGGATACAAGGCATTTGCATGTGGGATTTTAGGGCTACAGCTTTTTGTAGGCCAGACGAAGATTCTTCATTTAAGAGGATTTATTGAGAGCCAATTTGAAAAAAGTTATAATCTGCTATAATCTTGTTATAGTCTGAAAATATATTTTTCACGGAATGAATCCATTTGAACTTTTTGTGAATGAGAGAGGCTCTGTCTCTTCTCAGCGGGGAGGTATTTCTGAACACTCCTGTTTTCCAAACAAACCTTCCTTGCTACCTTACCCCCTAGAAGCACACCTCTGGACTTGTTTTCTTTGGAGGCCTTGGCTTTTCCAGTCAGTACCATGGATGCTACATCTCGCTGCTTATATAGGGAGAAAAAAGTATTGGAGGGAGATCATGAATTTCCTTGCACTTAAGAATAAAAGCTGCAAGTTAATAAATGTGCAGTTCAAATGCATGACCCACTAAGAGGAAATTCAAGCAGAATATGCCATTACTTTTTATAGACAGTTTTAAGAAGTTATAGTAATTTATTGCTGTCAATGACCTGTTATTGACCTAGAAACACAGAATCTTTCTCGAGCACTATTTCAATTTCCAATGCTAAAAAATCTTGCCATGTCACATTGTTAATAGACAGCAAAAATGCTTCTGATTTAAGTTTTATCATGTTAATTAAATCTGTCCTTTCACATTTTCAAATCAGTTGGTGGGAACATCCTAAGCAAAATATTTCTATATAATTGGATGCGAGTCCCTGGTAATTAATGAATTAGACAAATAATCAAAAAGAAGGAAAAAAGAATGTTAATGAAATTCATTCACACACAAAATATTGCTTGCAGAATGAATGAATTAAAGAAAATCTGTGATTTCTTTCACATCAGGAGTTATTGTCACCCCAGGGCCAAAATATTCCTTTTATCTACTGCATTCTAGAGAACTAGTCTGCTAAAGCTTTTTTAGTATTGATACATAGGAGGACTCTGAATTTCACCCTGTCCATATTCTGCTTATTGCATTGTTTCCCGTGGCACACTTACCATGGTTTTACCTGATTTAATTTCCCCACTATTAAATCAAACATCCTATTTCCTCAGAAGATTATTACACAGGCAGATAAACTCTTGTCATTTAGGGAATTCTCCTCTTGAATTGTACTCCACTTATGCTATAAAATAATTCTTTCTTCTCTCGCCTGTTCTTGTAGCCTCCCTCCTTGCTGTTTTCAGGATGCAAAACTGCATAGTTGCTGTGCAAGCTTCAGCTATTGCTCGTCCTCCCACCAGGTGTCACACAAGTTATGCTTTTGCATACACTGAATCAACATTTAGATATAATTTATCAATTAAAAATTGTCTGAAAGGCTGAAATATTATATTATTTTAGGAAATTCCCTTTTTCATAACCTCAAAGATAAAAATGTAAGATATGTACAAAATGTCTATATTAAATGGTCTGACTAGATCAGGTAGCTATTCACGTTTGTGTTTTATGGAACCCTTAGGGTTTTGAGCCTGTTAATGAAAATAAATATTCATGGATAATTTGGATTCAAACCATCCTCGGGAAAATATTGATACCATTTATGCTAAGTTCTAACAATGATAGAGTGCAGATGAGGAAGCTTCTAGGGAGAGAATCTCTAAACCCACCAGTGGAAGACCACCACAACAGCAGTGTTCCCCACCCCAGGGCAGTGCCTGGGCAGCTCCCTGTGCTCCTGGTTCCATCAATAAGCCCCGAGTGCACCCCAGGGAGCCCAACCATCCCAGTAGTGATGGTGCAGCTGCTGCTTCTGCATGGCTTCCACGGGCTGAGTGGGACATACTGGGCTTAGTAAAATGGAGCCACCTGTGCCCCTCTGCCCCTTGCTTTGCTGAATTAAATATTTTTTGCCCCAATGAAAAGTAATTAGTTTTCTAGCTCTTTCTGCACAGTCACTGTTAATCACAATGCAATACCATGGTTCAGTCAAACAGTCACAACAGGACACTGCATTTGTGTGGATGTTTTGTTTGGGATCAGAATTGAACTTTCAGAGAAAATCTCATGATCTCAGTTTTCTATGCATGCCTTTTTAGATGAAACTAAACTGCAATATTTGCTCTGGAAATAAATCTGATTTGTTCCAGGTACTAATGGAGGTATAATACTTGGGACCAGATTAAAGATAGCCCAAAATAGCACCTCCTCTCCTAGTATATGTGGCTGGATGTAGTATCCTCAGCTCCAGATTGTTTTGCTGCCTTGATCCAGCTCTTTGGGCCATTCTGTTTGTCGATCCAGTGTTGCCAGTGTGACAGCCAGAGAACTGGTCATAAAGGAACCTTGTTTGAAAACTGTGGTAACTATGCAGTCAAGCCTGCTAAAGGCATTTAAGCATCTTTACAAAGTTACTTCATAATAGCTGTAGTAGCACTGTAAAAGGCATGAGATCAGGGAGCGCTCTGAGTGTTGTGTTGTCCTTGTTGAAGGAGTTGGGTGATAAACAAAGTCAGTCTGCAGCCCCATTTGCTCAGGTCCTGCTAGTTTGTGTGAAGAGTTGGAAATGTTGAAGGCAGGGCGTTGAACTTCAGGGTCACACTGAACAGTTGCTCTTGGAAAGATCAATTAGAAATTAATTAGGGTCTGATGTAAAAGACTGTATTGGAAAAGCTCAAGTGATGAGTTTACCATGGTAATTCATTATAGAACTCATTGTTCATAATTAATTGATAAGATGGTTAGGTTTTATATTGCCCTCTATAAAGCTGTGACTTCATGGGTTTTTTTTGAATAAACCAGCCAACTCTGGATATGTTTTCAATGGTGAATTAATTATTTCCAGATGTGACCAGCGACAGTCACATTACTCCTTCCACACTAATGCTGTATTTACACACCATTTGTGTGGCTAAAACTTGCAGATATGCCCAGTTGTGTTCTTTGTGCCACAGTAAACTGCAGAAGATTTTGCCCAGCCTTCTGATCACACAGGGAGGGCCACAGAAAGTCACTGCAGCCAGATCTAATTCAGTTCTGCTGGACTGCAGAACACTGCAAAGCAGATGGATTGCCAGGAGCGCGCACCCAGCTCACCCATTTAACCCACTTCAGAAGATACCCAAATGATTTTCATGTGGCTGGGAGGGCAGTCATGAACAACACTCTCAAACTGTGTTACCACATGGTATTTGCTTTAGTATGTGAGATAACACTATGGCCAATCCCCCTTTTCCAATTCTTGTGTTGCATCCCCCATACCATTATACCTGCATTTTAAAACAACATAATATTTTTGTAAAAATAACCAAAAAAACCCCCCACATCCACAAACCTTTTTATTTAGTGGGTTTGGTGTTTTGAACCGTTAAAGTTGATGTTTTCCAAGTTCTGCTCACAGTCATTAAGGCTAGATATTGCTAATGAAAGCTGATCACAAGCCTACAAGCGTTGGGTTCTGAAGGAAATCTTTTATATAGTGTGACCTGTGATAAAATCACAGAAGCTGAAAATGCTGCTGTGCTAGTCCTGTTATTTCCTATCGCTGAATCCTAATATAGGAACACTTTGGAGTGTCAGTTTTATCAAGCTGGCAGATGAATTAATCATATGGTCACATATACCAGGGAATAAATAAGCAGTGCTCCTCTGAGGAGGACTGTAAATTCCTTAAAAGATGCTTCAAGTCTCTTCCCGCATAATCTAATTCTTTCCTTGCCCTCGTTTGCTCTCTCTAGCTCAAACACAGTGTTGATGACTCTACTTCAGCGAAACTTCCTACATTTAATGGAGCTAGTTGGAGTTTATGTATAATTTATTTCCACATCAGTTCTGATGAATCTTGTTGGTTTGATGTTATCCTGCAGTGACACTCACGGTGTCATTCTCCCCATGCTGATAAGCACAGAACACCGGGAGTATCTCAGCCTCTAATAGGAAAAAGCCCGAGCCTGGAATGAGAAGAAAGCTTTCTGACCTTGGTCAAGCGCTCACCCTGAGCACGTGTCTGAAATCGGCTGGTATTTGCCTTGCACCTTGGCTGGCTGCTCCCGCAGGTCTAGCTGCGGCACCTTTATTTGAACAAACTAAAGAACATTGTTCAGGTTTTATGACTACAGAAAACATGTGTACTTTACTTTTTAAATGAGTCCTCATGTGAAGTATTCCGAAATATGAGTTTTTTTCAGATAAAAGGATGAAGAAAGAAAAATCCATGGGATTCTCCTTCCTATTAAGTCTCTGTCACTGTCTCCCTTCAGAAGTATATTATACTTCTTGCTCTTTGAAGGGAGGCTTCCATTATGACCTAGGCGTGCTAGTGGGATCATGGTGCTTTGCCTGAGATTTTGCCTCTGTGCTTTGCTTTTTGCCTTTACTCACCATCTACGTTCTCTTAGATGTTTCAGTTTGTTTCCTAATGAACCCAATTGTTTTTCCTTTTCTTCTTCTCCAAACTCTGTGGCATTTCTGATAAATCTCTATGGACAAGACACAATTTACAGTATGGAGGAAGCCTTTCTAGACTATATGGCAAGCCTATATTCTACCTCCAGTTTAATCACTGTTGCTAAATTGCTACAGCTGAACAGAGCTTTGGTATACATTTTAGCTTTTGCTCAGTTTGTAAATCTGGCATTTGGTAAAAAAAAAGTGTCAAAATTATAGTAATTCTTTCTTAATCATGCTCTGGAAGTCAATAGGGTGAAAAGGGGTGTTTCACTTCTGTGAATAAAGCTGGGCTGAGGTGGGCAGAGACAGGTCCTTGCCTGCAGAACCTGCAGGTGCTGTTTGAGATTAGTTGTTCATCCCATATGAAAGAAAAGGTGGGGAGGAGGTTATCCCACCCCTCTACAGCCAGAAGTACAGTTAAAACCAAAAAAATACGGAAAAAGAAACAAGAAAAAGAGCTACTCAGGTTAGTAAACTGTCACCCCAAGGTTGGTGTAAAGGGAGCAGTGCTTGCGGGAACTGTCACCGAAGCACTGTCTTGGGCTTTGTGTCACGTGCCAGCCTCTGGCTGATGGAGGGGTTTTTGGAAGGGAAAAATAAACTGCTAGGGCTTGGACCTGGGGCTGATATGGCCAGGACTTTGCTGAATCACCTCCATATATAGAGTCAGTAAACAGGCATTTTTATTTTTTTTTAGGGAATGGGTGAAAAAATGGTATGTTACCTGTGGGTTGAGAATAATCTGAATCCATTAATTCAAAGAGTTCCCAAATCACATTGTGTTCCTGATGTGTCAAACAGGGCTATCAAACCCTTGTGTTTGAAAATCCTCATTCGAGAAGCTTCTCATTTTGACTGTGATTAATAGCGGAATAAAAGAACATACAGAGCAGTCAGCAGTTTTACTCGGGGCAAAGTTCCTTACGGATATAAATTGAACATCTGAGGGAAGAAGCACAGACGCTAATTCTCAATTCAGTGAATACTGAGATTTTCTCAGCCTTTAGGATATTGGATACAACTAGTAAATAGTGCAGATGTCACCTTATTTTTAGGTTTTTATTGTTTCTAAGGAAGCCTGTAAACTGAAATTCAGTACCTGTCTTTCTTGTTCAGAGTCAGCAAATAGCATCTTGAAGAGGGCGAAGATACCTGTGGCTCTGAACAAACGTTCTTGAGATTAGTCTTTGAAAGGTTTTAAAGATCTTCCTGGGGTGTTGGTATGATGTGAATTTTCATGAGTGCAGGGTTGCTGACAATATTTTTCATCTACAGGAAAAAAAACCCAAGCGCGGAATGCTTAAAATACGATGTAAAGTCTGGGTGCTACTTCATACAGCATAAAAATAATGGCAATGTCATTGCACAACCACTGCTTTTCTGAATCAGATGAGTGTGTAAAACTGCTGGCATGATTGGACTGTGGCAAAGGTTTATGTAGTAATCTTTGGCAATGTGGAAAAGGAGGGCCCCGGCATAGCTAACACCACACTCTTACCAACTTTGAAAGACAGCCATGATGTTTATTGCACACCAAAAGCCACAGAGTCACTCGGACTCCATTTAGAG
This sequence comes from Falco peregrinus, assembly GCF_023634155.1. NCBI lineage: Eukaryota > Metazoa > Chordata > Aves > Falconiformes > Falconidae > Falco > Falco peregrinus. The sequence continues at coordinate 111,757,991 of NC_073725.1, read as the reverse complement.
CCTTAAGTGTACTGCAGATATATTGAAAGTAAATGTGATTTCTTTTTTCTTTAGAAAAACAGAGTGGACACATAATATGCAGGTCTTGTTCACACTTGAACCTGCTCAGAAGCATCTACTGCTGACAAATTCCATATGTGAACACATGCTGCAGTAAGTGTCTGTTTCCTTCACTTAAGCCAAAAACATCCAGCAAAGCTGAAGAAGAAAAAGGCATCTTATACCAAAATAATAGCCACATGCCGAAGTAGTTGCATCTTATGAGTCACAGCAAGTTATCTTTATTTAAGAGGGGAGAAAAGGGAAGTTGAACAGCTTATATCTCTTAAGTGTTTTTCTCTAAAAGCCTGGCTTTCTGACTGCTCCAGGTCCTCCTTTCAGCACTTTGCTGCTACTAGAGGTAGAGGTACGCTCTTCAACACTTGGTTTTTCTCTTTCATCCTGCCATCTGTTCCACCTATTACAGCTCCGTTATTTCCAATGCAGATGTGTGCAATATGCAAATGTATCCTGCAGGTGTTGTTGTCCTGGGGAGAGGAAGCGTAGTTTGTGTTGATTAACAGCATGGTTCAGTCTGTATGTAGTTCTATTATTTTAACTGTTCGTTTTTTGAGGGGGTATGTATAAAAGTCACCTAGAAGCTCAGGCATGGTGCGGAGCCCTGTTAGAGCCCATTGCTAGGGTTATAGTCTAAAGCACATGTAACTCATAGTCAATAAAGATGCATTCGACCTAGTGCTATATATCACAGCCTGAGATTTGGTGTTTTGTATGTGGTAGTTTTCCCCCAAAACTTATGCTTTGTCAGAGTGTAAGCCAAAAAAATCAATCTGCTGTTATTTTCACGTTAGAGTTAAGCGGGCAAAAGACAGATACCATTGAATGAGCTTTCGTAATGTAATTTCAACAGTATGAACTATATATATATTTGCCTTTGAGAACTTTATGAATAGAAGCTAAGGATTGACTCCTATCTTTGAAAGCTTCCTATTTTTGCCCTATTTAGCTAACGTAAACTGAGGCAGTTCACCTTGCAATGTAAGGGAAAGACAGGGACCAAGAGATAGCTGCATGGATGGCAAGTCGCTGGATCTGCTGTAATCTGTGCTCTGAACAGATTTAGGAAAAGTTGACACTTGCTGACAAAGTTGGTCAGTGAGACAGCTTCAGAGAAGATGTGGGAGCTAGTCTGCAGGTTAGCTAATAATGATAGTATTGATGGTAATGATTCCAAAGCTTATGATTTACTTTAAGGAAAAAAAAAGGCAGAAAACAAGGACCATCGCTAGTACTTCAAAGCCTGTGTGCAGTTCGTCCCCACGTGTGGGAAGGGTTGATCAGCTTAGCCAGTGCTGCAGCCGGAATGCCATGGAAGCTGTCATGCCATGAAGAATTCAGAATGTCCTAACTGCTGCTGATAGGAAAATAAAATCAGATAACAGAGTGTTACTGAGGCAGTCTGTTAAGTGATGTTACTGGTATTAACTACTGAGTTCAGGCACCACAGCTCTGAGTAGGAGTATTTTGCTTTAGACTTTTGAAATGCATATAAATCTTCTGGGTTTTGATACTTCACCCACCAGACTGTCTCAAACTGGTCAAATAAGCGTATAGAATATAAGCGGGAATAATATAATCTGCCTGAAAAACAAAATAATTTTTCCCCATTCCTTGACTTTGTCAATACCCCTAACAGCCCCCCCAAACAGCAAACCTACATTACCCATCTCTTAAGCCAAAAATTTGTGATGAGAGCTGAGTCCCTTTGGCATCAATGGTTTAAAACTGTAAATGTTGCAAGTCTCAAGCAAGTTCCTTTCAAGTCTTTAAATTCTTGATATACTATTGTTTTCAGGCTAGAGTTGATTTTTCTTTATGCATAAGGAGCTAGGTAAAAAAAGGGATTAAGGATAAAAATAATTTCCAGATCCTGGGGTAACACAGGAGAAAGTGAAAAGAAGGTTCAGCCTGAAAGTGGATACTATCAACCCAGTAACATAGCATAGACAATAAATAAAGGAGGAATATTATGTCTGATCATACTGTGCTAGGAGGTAAAATGTAAATACATGTTGACTACTGTAATACAAAAATTCTTAGGGATCTTTTTACTGATGTTCAGTTCTGCATTATGTTTTTCATTCAAAACCAGATTGGTTGGGTGAAGAAATAAACTCTTACCCTTACACCTCCCCCCCCCCCCCCCCCCCCAACTTAGTGACCAAAGATTTTTACTATCTTAACTGTTTCTTGAAGCCTTACATACTTTGTCTGGTTGAGTTTATTTACTTTTGAATTTTAGTTTTTGCTTACAGTATATAAGAACTATGTTCCCAAACACCTTCTGAAACATTATTGCTACTTTTTCTTCAAAACCATTTTCAGTAAAGTAGCAAAGGGGAGTTTTTGCTCCCTTCTGCTACTTTTGGAGTTCTAGATTATAATTTGTAAAATGCTTCGGCATAGGGATGCTTGTATTGACATTAATAGACCGACATCCTTCTCAAAAAATAATTCACAACACTTTTTTTCAAAAATACTTTCATATCACCATGTTTCATATCTAGAAAGAGAAATTACTAGCAGCCCTAATTTTCAGCAGCTGCCGACCCACCATCCTTTGAAATCAAGGTCTTGTTAAGCTCTCTAGATAAGTACATAATACAAATTCCTATATAATAGTAACTGTGTTTCCTTTGCTTAGAAAGATGAAGTTCTTGGCTCTTAAGCCTGTGAAAAAAATTCTTAGTCTGATTTTAAATTACAGCTTGTCTGCTACTTTTTTATATATATATTTTAGCATATAAGAAAACATACAACTTGGATCATAAGTACTGGATTTTTACATTTATTAAATAAGGTGATGAATGTTCTTACAGGGAGACTGCTTTTAAATTGCTATGGTTTGCAAAAGGAAAATACTAAAAATTAGAAGCTTTTAAAAATGATTGTAGCATTTATTGTATTTCTGTAGGTATTTAATTCTAGATGAGAAAACAGCTATCTAAATTGCATTTCTGGGTGGCAAGCTATTTTTATGAATGTTTACAGTGGTTTAACCCTGAAGCATACCATACAAGAGAAGAAATGTAAACCAAATTGACATTGAGTTACAGGTAAAAGTATTTAACATATTTGAAACAATGGGAAGAGGATTTTTAGTATGTGAAACAAGAATCGCCAGAAAATTGAAAAACGCATGGGAGAAAAAATCCATCTTTTTGCAGAAAGTATGCTGAGATCTACAATAATTTTTAGAGATTTAAAGAGTCACTTTATAGTCTGCACAACGTGATGGACACTCTTGCGCAATGTGTTTTTGGTAGATATAAAACTCTTCCTTACACTTTAAATTCTTTCTTTTCAATGTGTTATTACAATTCCTATGGCAAATAAAACACACTTCAGAATCGATGCATGCCAGTAAACGTCATTGCCAGTGTTCTGTGGCTCAGATACACTCAAGTTTTTTCTGAGCTAATGTGGCTGGATTTTCTACAAGTAAATGTAACGCTAATGAAGGAGCTGCCTACACAAAGCAGATGGAAGTGCAGGCCTGCACAAAGCGGCCTTCTCCATCCTCCCCCTCCAGCTTTCCTAGCTCTGAAAGAGCCCCTGGGCTGTAAGATGAAAGGATAACTCTTCCTTCCCCTCCCACACCCAGCCTGCCTGTGATGAGGGGCACCAGAACAACGGTGGCTAGCAGTGGCCCTGGTGTCCAGGAGCAGCCCGTTTCGGATTAGGCCTGCTCTGTGCTAGCAGCTTGCGTTGTTCTTATTTATAGCTGTGATTAAACAATGTGAAAGGCTGCGTGCATAGCTTTTCTTGTTCTGGGGACAAGAAGGGAAGACTGAGTGTAAATTGCTTATTTCAGCTGATTTCATTTAGTCTGATTTATACTATATTCGAAAAGGCTGATTTAAACTAGTTTAACTCAAGAGGTGTATGTAAAGTTGAAGTGGGTGCCCCATTGGTCAGGGCTTTCATTTAGGACGTGGGAGAGCTGGGTTTAATTCCTTCCTCTGCGTAACATGCAATTATTTACGCAAAGTGGAGCAGCTCCAACAGGAAAGATTAAGAGAAAACCCAGCAGGTCAGTAGTGCACTGGGTAGAGAATTTGTGATGCTATGGGAGACCAAAGTTAAATCCCTATTCAGATTAAATCTTCCCCTTCCTGGGTGAGAACCATGCCCCTGGACTGTTGGTTATACTGCAGAGCTGTTGATGCAATTTACAGTATCAACAAAATAAAATTCAATTTAATGAAGCGCACTTTTTCTGGCTGAAGTATTTCACTGGAAAATTCCTGGTCTGTTCTGCTTAAGTTTGTTCTTCCAGCTGTGTGAAGGGACTAATATGTCATCTCCTCGTCCCTCTGACATGCGGAGGACTTCACTTACTGGGCTCTGGTCCCTCTCTGGAGGGAAGGACCGTTAGTGTAGCTGTCTTCACCAATTCATCAGGGGTACTCTTTGTATCTTAATATGCCGTGTAGTTTCCACAGTATGGAGTAGACTCTATTTCTCATCTCGGATCACTAAGTAGCATTACTGTTAAATATGCTGTGCATTTTGCTCTAGCTGTGGGTGAGCTGTCCTTACTGTTGCCCCCCCCGTCCCACAGAGCCGCTGCCAGGCCGGATTGTTGGCAGCCCCTGGTGCTGCCACAGGCTCGGCTTGTCCCCTGGCACCTCTCTTCTGCTCACTTACAAGCTACCAGGTTGTTTAAAGGTCACTCTGCTGCAATCATTCTCTACAGTGTACAGTGCATTGATTTTCCACATTTTGAAGGCTCCCTGTGCCTGCTGGGAGCTCTCGATTTCCACAGCGATGTGCTTAGCAATCATTACTGTACGCAGGACTAATTTCACATTCTAGGTAGGGTGCACATACCTGCCAGACTGGATTTGTGGTAGTGTCAGGTCTGTTGAAATGGCTGTGTTACTTTCTCCTCTGTTGTCTGGTAACTACGTTTTTCCCCCCTTTTTGTTTTGTTGGAACTTTCTGAACAAAAATCAAATTTCTCTCCCTATTATTCAAGCCAGAAGGTTTTTAAAAACTGCAAACAAATGGTATTGTTTTCACCCGAGCTGAGACAACTCTTAGGGTGTCTTAACTTTCTGGTGCCCCCAAAGCCCCTGCCCCCTGTACCCACAAGTACACTCACAACTCGCTGCGGTGTTGAGGCCGTTGGGGCTGACCCCTGTGCACCAAGGATGCCGGCTAGATCAGGTGGGAACTGAGCATCCTCAGCTTCTTTCCCGTTTTCCCCTGAGATATTTAGAGGGAAAAAATGCCTCTCTAGCACCTCAGCCAAAAGAAGTGATGGGGGATTACTGGGGCCTCAAAAACTCCTCGCAGGAGCTCCCCTCCTCCTCAGATTTTTTTGCTGGTACTGTGCCCACCTGTGATGGGGACGGGACTTTTCAGGGTGTCCAGCAGCCCTCAGGTTAGGCCAGATCAGAAGTTTTGATCTATGCATAGTGAAAACATGCCCTGGATGAGTAGCACAAAGAATAGTTCTTCATTTCAACAAGCCTTTTTAGGATGTGAATGGCAACAATTCACTTGGTACCTCTCACCGGTGTTCTTAAAACTCCATCATTTGGCACAACGTGACTGACCTGATGAGTTACTGTTGTTTTGAATGTATCAGTGCCACCAGTTTACCAAGAAAAGGAACACGCTTGCTGTCCTTATCTTGCATTGACTTTTCAAATGCAAGTGTCTCTGCTGTTATGCTTCTCAAATACTGTTTCTGCACACGGTATAAAAATAAATGTTCTCTTGTTCTTGCATGTCTGATGTTTACTCTGGTCAGAGAAATAAGAGACTACGGACTGGTAAAACACAATTAGACAGGGAGATTTCACTTGTGAGGAGCCAATTTCCCATATAGCTTACTGTGGTTTATGTGTGGGTGTTTTATGGGTTGGTTCATAATAAATGCTGTATGCATTTTAGAGCACAAAGACGAATGAGAGTTACAGAACCAAACAGTAAAGCACTGAGACAGGTAGGTGCCCTTGAGCAGGCAATATAGAAGCTGTTTATTGGGAAATAGCCCTTATCTGCCTTCTGCCCAGCAGACAACCATTTATTCTCCCAGTGTAAAAGCTAAGGTCAAAGGAAATAGTGAATACTGGGGGACCTGGAACCGAGAAGGGTCAAGTGAGTGACTAAGGGCTCTAGATGTAGCTAAGGAATTGATCATTACATTGGCATTGATGCTTAAATGGAACAAATATGAACATACAATGCTCAAATTGTTTGAGTAGCAAAATTACCTTGTATTTAATCATATATATATATAGTGCATGTGTGTGAACATAGCATGCCAATTCCTAAGGACATTTTCTGATTCTTTCTTATCCACTTGATATGAAAAATTAAACTTACATCTGAATGACTTGTCTATTATGGTTAATTTTCCTTCTCATATTTGTGTAAAATGCTTCCAAAGATCCTTTTTTGGGATCTATTTAGCACTTCTGTGCTGTTACGTGGTTGTAGAAGGACCATGAAGTGGCTTGTCAGCATTCCTGTGTCCATACCTGCTATAATTTATATGGAAATTTTTATGTGGCATTGGCTGGGCGAGGAGTGATAGGGAAGAAAGAAAGAAAGGAAAATGCGACTTATATTTGCTGTTTGCTTGTGTGACAATTTATGAGCCAGTCAAAGGCTGAACTACAATTCCACTATCCTTCAAAGATCTCCAGCTGTTTATTTTCAGCAGAAGTTATGACCATGTCTCCATAATGTTATCATTCAACAGCAGATACAGCTATAAAACTGTTTACAGAGTTTATTCATCTGTGCAGGAATGAAGTGAATCTGGAGTCTGTAACAAGGAATTTCCAGCTTTTTCATATAAATTGCTGGAGTTAGCTCTTGCCATATTTTTGTAGCAGTAGTATATGGGCCTGTGTATGGATTTTTAAGTCTGTTTCTGCTTGCTTATAAGGCAATATCAAATGTCTTGTAAGATTTTAAATGGCTTTAAAAATTCTTATTACTACTTAGTTCTAAGCTTCCTTTTCCTTAAAAAACATAAACAGAATAGTAAACTTGGAGTCGCTGTTTGATTGCATGAGCAAAAGAATAAAGAAACCCAAGGTTTTTGTATTGCCAATTTTTTTAGTTTTAAAGGCTTCTAAATTCTAAAACAGGGTAGGATTCCTCATGACATTGGTTTTTTTTCCATCACAAAATGAGATTCAGTTGAAGTGAAACAGTTCAAGCCAAGGGTAGACTTTCTGGTAGGTGAGGGACACACTTCCTATGCTGTGGTAGTCACCGGCTCTTCTGCTGTCACGTTGCTTTCTCGTTGTATATTTTCTGTAATACTCTCCCTGTTCATGATGGTAATAATGAAGAACACTGTAGAGGAATGAAGGCAGGTTAATTAACATTGATAATATACAGCTGTGGGCTGGCTTCAGGGGCAGCGGGCTGGCTGACGTGGATAATGTGCAGCTGTGGCTGGTTCCTACAAAGTAGTTAAATACCTCTAAGGGGGCTGGAAGAGGAGCTCTGGATGAAGAGAGACCCAGAAGAAGGAGAGGGAGAGCACCCTGGATGTAGGAGAGATGAGGGGAGGCCTGGGTGAGGAGAGGCTGGCTGGGAGAGCAGCTGGAGAAGGAAGAACCTGGACGCAGCAGAGGCAAGGAGCGGGGTGGGCTGGCCTGAAGGGGATGGAGAAACAGCCCAGGCAGTAGATGACCTGATGAAACCTTGTGGGGGGTTGGTGGCCGTGCTGGGGCAAGGTGTGGGAACTCCTTATTGAAGTTAACCTGGGATGGGGTGGTAAAAGCCTTGTTGCAGCCGGTTTTGAGGGTGCTGTGACAGAATGCCAGCTGTAGTGACGTTCATCTCTATTTGTAAGAGGCTGTGAGAATCACAGACCAGTTGGGGCTGGAGGGGCCCTCTGGTGATGATCTAGTCTGACTGCCATGCTCAGAGCACAGTCAGCTGCAGCAGGGTCCTCCCATGTCCAGTTGTGCTTTGAGTAGCTTCAAGGCTGGAGACTGCAACATCCCTGGGCAACCTGTTGCATGTTTGACCCCCCCTTACAGTAAAAAAAAATAAAAAAAAAATCTCCTTATGTTTAGGTGGAATTTCTTGTATTTCAGTTTGTGCCTGGTGCCATGTTGATGGGTGTCGGGGAAGAATCTGCCTCTGCCTTCATTACTGCCTGCATCAGCCGTTTCTGCTCATCGGTGAGGTTCCCCCTGAGCCTTCAGCTCTCTGGACTGAGCAGCCTCGTCTCTCTCAGCCGCTCCTTGTACATCAGGGGCTTCACTCCCTAAAATGCTGTTGTGGCCTCTGCTGGGTTGGCTTCAGCAGTTCCGAGAGGACTGCCTGGTACTGGGAGCCCAGCACTGGACCCAGCACCCCAGATCTCCCACCGGTGCTGAGCCGAGGGGAAGGATCACTGCCTCGGCCCGCTAGCAATGCTCTGGCTGGTGCGGCCCGGGGTGCTGTGGGCCTTCGTCTAGGTTCAAAAAGGTCATGGTTCAAGTCCCTCTTGAATCAAAGCACATGTTTGGGTTTCAGCTCCACCTTTCCCAGGTGAGCACCACGGCTACTGGATTATCCAGACTGACTGTGCGAGGGAGGGTGTCTTCCCATTACAGTGAATATACAGCGTTGAGTGCAAACCCTGTGTCTTTGTGTTCCTCCGTGCTCCTCTAGCGATGAGTCAGCCTTTCAGTGGCCTATGGTATATTTAATTATTTATAGTTAAATAGGTTGCTCAAATATTTGATCTAATAACCCTGTGAATGGTTTTATTGCACAAACAAGCATGGTGATTTGTTATTCCTCATATAATTTATCAGTCGGTAATCTATATTTAAATGTATATTTAATTATATTGATGTATGTTCTCCATAATGAATTTTCACAGCCTTTTCCCAATACTAATCCCAGTTCTAGTAACGTACCTTCAGAAACATTCCTCAGAAAAGGAGTAAGTGGGTTTTTATCCTAACCTATTATGAAATCCTTCATATTCTAGACTCCTAAAATAATAGTGATAATGTAGCGCTGCATTTGTATGCAATATCGAAGTAACTTTGACTTTTCAGTTGTTTGAAAAATTGTCCTTCACTTTTCTCAGTTTCACCTTGTCAACATGGTCTCAGTTCCACATTTGGCGACATCCTTGTCTGTACAGGAGACAAGGAAATTTCACCCTCTCCTTCCACATATTCTAGAGAGCTTTTTCTTGTACAGTTCTTGTCAGCAGAATCTCCTTTTCAGTAGTCTTAGCACTGTCAAAAATGTTTTATTTCAGAGTCTCAGCTGTATTTTTTTCCTCTCTCCCTGTACTTGTTAATTGCTTGTGATCTCTGTCATGCTGTAGCTCTCGAGTTTGGAAATGACTTGTACAGTCAATGCAATAATAGTATAAGTTGAGGTCAGTCTACCATGACTTGCAACAATTCCCTTTTATGAAATGGTGGCTGCTAGATAAGCTGTTCTGCTTCTCCATCAGGGGAAAAAAACCATGACAAACCCAGTGGTTGCAAGAAATGAAACAAATGATAGCTATAAATATGAATGTCCTTCTTGAGGATTTGTGGCTGTTGGAATGGAAGGCTGTGCCCTGCACATAAGCTAGAAGTCCTGCAGTGTAAATTCAAGATTACATTTTTGAGAGCAATTCATTGTTGCTAAAATCATCACCACAGAAGTAAAATTCACATATTTATCAATGTAATAGGAAAACTTTGTTTATCTTTCTTCCTAGGTTTCCTTTCCAAGTTCTATCTTGCTAAAGACACTTCCTTCACAGATCTGAACATACTGGTTCTGTACTTAAAATAATTAATTAGTGTTCACTAACAATTGCTGTAAAAATTCAGTTTCTTACTCCTGCATCAGTAACTCTTAGGTATTCCCTGAACAGAAAAGAATCAGCTATGTAATTTTTTCTTATGTCCTGAAATATTTCTGTATTTCAGGATTTGAAATGTTTCTCGTCTCTTTTCTGTCTCTACTCGATATATTGTCGCTCAGTTCAATGGCTCCTTAAATTTGATTTTGTGACTGAAATTACTGGTTCTGTCAGTTTTATTTATACGTAGCTCCAGCCACATATGTAAAAGCAGCTCCAGCTGCGTTTTCTCTCTTGGTAGGTTCTCTCCAGTGTTAGTGATGTTCTCTACAGAATTAGTTTCACCCAAGCTGTTACACATCTTGGGTTACAAAATGGACTCATAGGATCAGGCAGTCATTTTGCTCCCCTCGCTAAAAGACCAGAAGTATAACAACAGGGTCTGAGCCAAGACCTCCTGCGTGGTATGCATGTTCCCATCTTTATGCTGGAGAGAGTATTTCTCTTTGTTTGTGGCTTATTATGTGTAATTACAGTAAATGTTGAGTTGGTTACTGCAATCTTCATTGAGAAGGAGTGTGCTTTAATGGTGGAGTTGGTGATAAGATGCTTTCTCCGCACTGTTATGTAAAGGTGACCTAGAAATGGTTTCCATGGCAGTAGGATGTGCTACATGCTGTTGATGGCAGGGCTCAGAGAAGGGCCCAGGAGGCTATTAGGTTTAAAATGTGAGCCCATTTGAGAGTGACTTTCAAACGACTCTCAAAACCTGGTGACATTTTTGGGTGACTATCAATCCCTTGGTAGATGAGTCAGTGGTGTGTCTCAGCCCTGGGCATGACAGATGTTTGTTCATAAGCAATTAGCAGCCGTGCTGACTTCTCCTGTCGTCCCCAGAGCTGATTTCTGCTGGTAGGAGCTGCAGTGCTTGACAAGAAAGCAAGCAGTACTGCTGCGTATGCTGCGCTAGTACTGTGAGAGTGCAATGAATTTAATTCCAAGATTAGCTGAAAAACAAAAAGGATGCTCCCGTGAGTATTGCATATTCTTTATTTAAATATAACATTTTAAAATCTAAATGGTATGTGTAGGTTGAATCATCTCGCCTTCCATATATTTTCTCTTTTTTTTCTATTTTTTGGCAACCTTCAGAGGTAGAAAATCCCTCCCAAAATACTGGACCTCACCTTTCTTAGAGAACTTTTTTCCCCACATGTAGTGGAAAAAAAAAATCAATGAGAAATAATCAGCAAAACCAGAACTATCCAACAGTAAAACCTTCAACTACAGAAATTGCCCCCAACTATAATAGCACACTCAGCTCTTACGACCTTTTTGCTTTGCAGTGAGGACGTGGGTGAAACCACTTGAATACTGATAATTTTTCAATGTCATCCTACAGTCCTTGTTTACTCCTTGACAAAGATAAGTTAACTCACTGGTACGTAAAGGGGTGTTACTACACAATGTGTTATAGTATTTTTTAAGCTTGATGTACACTGAGCTCACAGAGTAAGGGATTGGTTCTGAGAAACGTGGTAGCCAGCTTTAGGCTAGTTGGCACAGATTGTCCTTTGGCAGGATGAGCCGTGCAGTGCTTGCAGCCTGGGTAACACCCTGGGATGCTCACCCTCCGCCGTCTCCTCAGGAAGGTCTCTGTTTTGTAGTCCCCACAGTGGGGCTCGTGCACCTCCCCTCCCCAGCACAGCCTGAAGGATCAGGATCGGCACCCCCCTGCCGCGGCAGGCGCGGGGGCACGCTTGTTAATGGGAGCGTTCCCACAGCCGCGGGAACCACCAGGCTTGCTTTCACCCCGGCTCAGAGCTGGGCCACCACCCCACCGAGTGGCAGAGAGCAAAGGGGTGCAGCACAGCCTATAGACACTTATCAAACCATTAGTCAACGTCTGAAGTTTTTAGAAGTTTCCTTTGGTCGTGTCAGTTCTGCAAATCCATCACCTGACTCTGTCCCAGTTGATGCATCTATTCGGTTCCAGTCTCTGCCTTGATTCCAAGCTCCTCCTCGGATCACCATCTCCTCCCCACCCAACTCACTTCTTCAAGCATGGTTAGTCTTGGAACAAGCAATTCCTAGTCACATATATTATTTTTTCTAAAAACACCTCTGTTTCTGAGAGGACCTGTGTGCACGCATTGATCATCTATGTTTTCTCTATTCTCCTCCTGATTAACCTGACCAAGTTTTACACCAGCCTTGGATTAGGTAGGGCTAGGCAAGGGCCAAGGCCTGGTTATGCTAATTAGCTGCTTCAGCACTTGAAATTGCTGAATTCCAACTACACTTTCTTTACCAACGCTGTCATGTGAGCTTGTATTTGTGACAAATCCTGTAATGCAGCTGCATTTTCCAAGTAATAGTCGATGGAAAGAATGGACTTGCAGGATCATGGATTTCCATTTCGCAGCATCCATGGCACTCGGTGTCACACTGAAAGCTCACCCAAGGGTGGCTCACCTACAGCGTGCCCATGTGTCACTGTCACAGCCTGCGGGTGCTGGACTGTGCCTGTGCTATCTTTATGTTGGTGGCTTTATGAAAACCAAGGGTTCACTTTGTCCGAGGCAGATGTGCTAACCAGCTGTTGCAGTGAGCTCACGGACAGCTGATGTGTGGAAGCAGTTAAACTTTCATTAACAAAGTTTTCTGGTGAAGTCTGAACTAAGTAAGGGCTGTTTTGTTCACAAATTTGAATGGCAAATATACCAAGCCTGCATTCTCTAAAGCATGCATTAGTATGCTGAATTCATGCTTTTTTATTTCCTAGGCTATTATTGAACTTAAAAATAAACAGCGATCTGTATGCTGTGCTCCAGGTTTTGGCAAATGCGGAAATTTAAGCAGACCTTTGCCTACTGATTCTGACACTCTGCTATCCTTTTGTGAGTTTCATTAGACAAAAATATAGTGGTGTTGGTGGGAGGAAAACTGGTCATGAATTGACTTTGATGTCTGGCTGGTGACTTCTGAAATGCCAGCTAGGATTTCTGGAATTTCCTCGGTGCCTTTTCATTGTTTTCTTTTGTTCTGTTGTTAATGCAGTTTGGAAATGGATAGGGAATTAAGTCTAGGAAGAGACAATTCCTAAGAGAGGGAATCTGAAATGGTTACAACTCAGAAAAAATATAAGCATTTTAGGAAATAATGTCATTTCAGAAGTGAGTCTCAATTCGGGGAGGTTTGTTCTAATGCAGACACCCCTCCAAAGTGAAGAAGAGAGGGAGCTGCGTAAAAGAAAGCGATTTGGCCTTGCTAAGGGTGAGGTCTTCTAAGAGCCCGAGTACCTCTCTCTGGGTGCAGTGTCTGATACTTTCAGCTTCAAAGGCCAAATGTTAATTTGAAAAGTACCGAGGGGACCAAGTGAAGGTGAACTATTTTGGCATGCTGAGGAATGCCAGAAAAGTGCCTCTCAGCCTCCCCAGGGTTCCCACCGCCGCTGAGCAGCTGGCCTAGCGCAGTGACTCACGGCCCATGGATACTCCACTGAGGATACGTACATGTGTCGCTGAAATGGGTGATGCTCAGCTGGTGTCATCTGCTGGCTGGAGGTGGAGATGGGGAATGCTGACTGTCTTCCTCATTTTCAGGGAGGAAGCTGGGCTCAGAAAAGTCTGGTAACATCCCCAAAGAAACAGAAAAGAAACACTTTCAGCCCACCCAGTTGCCTGCAACAGCCACAGTTTAGGGCTGCCAAACACCACGGGAAGTGGGTAAGGATGTTTCTGCTAGCACATTAGAAGAGCCAGAAAAGTAGAATAGAAAGCAAACTGGAGCTCTGAAAATCCTAGCCTTTTGAAAGTAAAGTGTAATTTGGGAAATGAAGATGATTTTCAATTGAATTTCACACTAAGAAACATGCTCTATAGCTTTGCATTTTGCAGAATTACACATAAAACTATTAAGCAAATAAGATAATGTAAATATTAAAGGATTCAGTGTCTTAAACTCCATGAAATTATAAGTCTGGGGGAAATCCTTTGGCTGGTAATGTGATGTGTCACACACATGCTGTGCAAGTTTATTGTCATCCTGTCATACCAAGCAATTCTATTTTACGCAGTGCTGTTTGAAAGTGTTCCCTTCTTAACGGGAAGGTGGAAACAAAGAATGGAATCTGAGCAGCCTTTCATCACCGCAGTGTACCATGTGGTAGATTAATGGACAGTATCGTTAAAGGGAGGAGATTTAATTCCAACAAATTCAGCACATTTAAAAGTATCCATGCCAAGGATTTTTTTACTTCTAAAAGCGTGCACAAATGCCAGCAACACCTTGGAGCATCTCTAGCTGGAGGTGGCCACACTGGTTTGGTGCAAAACTTTGGTGAATCAGTGTAACATCTGTGATGAGCGGTCACTGCCAGGACTTCAGAGAGAGCTTCGATGCAAATAAATCAGACAATTATTGAATAACTTTATATATCAGGTGGAGTTTAATTTGCTGAGAGTTAATACCTCATATAAAGTAAAAAATAATGGGAGGAGGAAACTCTTCTTGAAAAATGTAGCTTGTGGTAGAAATGTGCAGACCCTGAGGTTATCTCAGAGAGAAATATGCCAAAGGGTAAGTTTGGAGGGCACTGGGAGGAGAAAGTAGTTTGGGAATGAAGTCAAATCAAAAAGCTGGTTTTGTGGAAACACAGTGGAGATCCAGCAGAGGACACGTCCCAGCTTCCTTGTTAAGGCTGATTTGCAGTTTTAATAGACAATTGATAAATTAAGATGGCGTCTGCTAAGAAAGCAAGTCTGATGATGATTTGTGGAGATGTAATGTTGAACCATCTCGAAGGTGAAGGAAATGCAAACACAGTATATACGTAAGGTCTGTGAGAGCTAGACCAGCAGGTTTAGGGGACAAGTGAGCAGGAGAAAGGGCACGTTCCCTGAGACTTGTAGGAATGAGGGCCAGGAGTGCTGAGAACACTCCTGGCAGCTCATTCAAGGAAAAAACTGGACACCAGTCTTAAAGTACAAAATCTGGGAGCCTGACGGATTTATTGCTCTGCAAGGCAAGAAGGAGGAAAGGACATGGAGAAGAGGTGATGAAGAAAAACTTTTTTGTTAGGATGAATTACGTTAAGGATTCCCCAGCAGATACACATGGCATGAAACAAACTGTCCTTTCTGTAAGAATGGGATTATTCTTGAGAAAGAAAATAAAAATCTACGGAATGAGGAATTAACATGTTGGGGAGAGGAGAAAATCTTGAGCATGGTGTGAGGCCAGAGTTCAACCAGCATGCCTCAAAGCCAGCGTAATTAGGTTACTTTAGTCCTTTTATAGATGCCCATTGCCTTTCTAACTGAAAAACTACTTATTACAGGCAAGACCTAAGTAACCCTAAGTTGGAAGCTGTACAGCAGGCTCAGGTCCCAGCTGGTATAACATGTCACGCGTACTCCTCCAAACTGGTTTTCCTACTGAACAAAGAAATCCTGGGAAGGCACGCTGTGATGGCCTTTGTCTGCTTATGCCAAATTTTAGATGGGCAACTGCACTTGTGTTTACAGCACGTGCACTCAATCTGTGATATTTTTCTTTACTGAGAAGTTAAGATGCAAGCCAATGGCCATTTATTACCATTTGGTGAACATACAACAAAACAAAACGTTTGCAGAGATGCAAGATACAGATTTGTGGTTGTACTTCTTAAATGGAAGGCTTTTGAGTGTTCTTTGTTCTCTTTTCCATTGTTGTCATATAGGGAATTTTTTTTACAAAGTCGATTTAAACTTGGTATACGTTCCCTGTAAAGCAAGTACTAGTTTGTGCAAATCTATGATCTTATATGTCCAAGATAAGCAATTGCAGAGTATGTGGCTGTGAGGATTGCTCCAGTTGTTCAGAGGAGTTTGTTATGCAGCCAACAGTGTGCGTAATAACTGCTCCATTATTAGCCTTTGAAATATAGTGAGGCTATTAATGAGACTTGATTAGATATTTCAGTTTTCTGGTTATCTGGAAACAATCCCAACACTCAAAAAGGCAAGAAATTATATAAAAAAAAGAAAAAAAACCCCCAAACAATGTAGCTCACTTGACTCAATGAGCTAAGTCTTTAAGAAAACCCAGAGATTTGGGTTTGCTTCCCAGGATTACTGTACAGCGTCTTTTGAACACGTTCCACATAGTAAATCAAAATGTGGCAGTCTACCTGCTTTTAAGGCTGAGCTAGAAGTTTCTCAATTCCATTGATTCAAAGTCACGTATTTATACAGCTTCATATGAAATATTTAGCAGCCTCAGCAGCACTGCTGACAGGCTCAGTATAAAACATTAAGGTAAAAGTGTTTAAGAAAAAAATCAATTTTAAGGTCACGAATGAAGGTCTTTCAAAGTACAGGGCTGTGCTTTGCCTCTGATTTCTAGCAGGAATTTGACTGAGGACTGCTTCTTGATCCACCTGAAGAACAGATTCTTCTTATGAAAATACTGCAAGTCTGACTTGCTCTATATTAATTACTTCCTGGAGTTAAAATAATCAGCTTTTATTATTAAAGGATTAATCGGCATATGCTGATGTATCAGCAATGAACCTGATATAGGCATTTCTTAAAGAAATAGAAACATTACAGTATTTGAAGCTAACTTTGCAAGATATGATTTTGCCGCTTCTCATATCAGTTAAATGCTATTTATTTATTCACAAAACCCTCCTTTTGTCTGAACTATTTACATCCTCCCTAACACCAGTTTAGGTTTCTAGTGACATTTTCTAGTCTCCAGTTACAGTCCCACTGCAGCTTGGATAAGCTGGGCAGGACTCAGGTTATATTGCTTCTCCCCCGTTTTGGCATTAGGACATTTACTTAATAGTCTAAATTTCTGGAAATATATTAGAAAGTGAAGTGGAAACTCAGTGGTTAAAACGTTACCGAAAGTATAAAATTAGCACAGCAATCTTAAGGTATGCATAAGTATATATAATAGAAATAACACGTGTATATATAGACAGGGTGGATACAGCAAACAATACTGAGCTGAATGATGAAAGGATCCTGCAGTACGTGAGAGTATCCATAATCAGGAGCGTACTTGCATTATAATCCCATTTCTGAGGTGTCTCTTCTGCTAATTGTACACATACATCATGCTTACGTAACGATTTGCTGGCATTTTCTCTCTCTGCACATATAGAGTGTTCCTGGGAAAGTCCAAGAGAGCTGCACAAAGCAGCAGCTGATACTAGCTCTTGGTTTTTCAGGAAATGAGCCCAAGCAGGGAGCTAACTTCTGCTCATTTTAATTTTTATCTGTTGCACATCTAGTGTATAGTTTTTATAGTATATAATATTAGCATATAGTTTAGTATATACCAAGTATATTATGCTTAGTATTATGTTAGTGACATATTTAGTATTAGTATACAGTTTTCTTTCTTACAGGGTGAATATTGCACTATGATACGTCACGTCTAATTTATATTTATGAAAAATCTACACTAAAAATATATATCTATTCTTAAAATCTTCCTCTGTTAAAGTAGAAAAAAACCAAACAGGTAAACCATCTTGAACAGAGTTTGTTCCATTGTTTGCAAAACACTGTATTTTTCTTCCTCTAAAATGAAATGAAAATATCTATTGCGAATTTTTGTTATCAACATGGCTCTAAATGCTAAGTGATGTATCACAATCTTGGATGGAGGTGTGTGTAATCTATACAGTGTGTTACGAATAGGAAGGAATACAAATCTTCTTATTCCCCAGATTGCTTTGTGGTACGGACCTTATTCCTGTACGAAAACCTTTTTCATGGGAAGAAATTAATGTATGCACCGTTCTGAATTGAATGGTTGTATTTCACTGCTGGTGTTATTACGGGCAAATCACTTCAAATTCTTAAAAGATCTACAGTGCATCTTTTAATAACGTAAATTGCATTGGATCATTTGATAACTCTGCTTCTTTAGTTTCTGTGTTTGATAGTTGAACGAAACAGCAAAAGCATCTTGGAAGCAACCTATTTTTTTTACTTTGGCCCTCAGGAGTTACTTTATTGCTGATTAAAATGTTATGTGGCACCATGATTAGGCCCAGCATTTTGCATTAATTTGCCTGCAAGCAGGGCCTAGCTTTGCGTCTCTGCAGTTGCATTGAGGGAAATGAAATGAGAGAACAAAATTGTGTGCTGCATGTTTTGTTTGCTAATGCCACAATGGCAGCTGTTGCAAAGTGAATTTTTCAACCCTCCCTTTCCCTAAGAGCCTGGGAACAATTGCCTTGTACCTATTTCAAGCAGTTAAATTTAACTTTTGGTGTAAAGTCTAAGACTATCGTCAGGAAAGAATGCTGCAGATTTCTAAGGCACCGTAATGGCAAATATAAAATTCAGCAGAGCAATAACAAAACCTATGTTCAGAGTTAAATAAGGTGAGTAATTGAATCACAAATACACACACACACACAAACATGTTTTATACATGAGCCCTTAAAACTTGCACTACTGGCTTACACTCGTGTGTATGTTCAAAACACAGTCATTTTGTCGCTTGTATGCTAAGGGAGCAGTTTACGTGCCAGCGGTGACATAGGCTGCTTCTTGCTTTTGAACTGAGCTATCACAACAGCTAGAAATTGTGCCCAGCCAGCGTGTGACCAGGGTCGTAAATCTACACAGGTCAGGTCAGTGTATTTGGAATGTTTTTTATCTCGTTGACCAGTACAGTTACAGGGCCATCACACAAGGATGCTTAGGCTTCCGTCAGAGACCGATGTGGCTACGTAATCCTCATGTTGTCGTGGATGCTCGTTCACATCAGGGAGGGCTGTGACATAGCGGGAGACCTGGCGCTCTTCCCGGCAGCAGCATACCTTTGATTCCGTGGCTGAATTATTCTGTTACTCTTGTCCATTACTCAGCTCTCTTGAATTGGACAAATCTTACTCATTCATCACACGTTTGAATGAACAAGGACTGTTATTCGGCGGGTTGTAGCTGGCGCTGCTGCTCAGCATGAGATGACCAGTGGGTTAGACAAGGACTGGCAACTCTGCGCCTTCTCCAGAGGCTGGCTTTGTAAGGCTTCGCAGGCTGTCAGCTCGTGGTAAAGAGTATCTAGGACTTCAAATAGGTGGGCTTTTCCTTTTAAAAGAAAATGGCAAAGATTATAAGTTGAAAAAAGAGAGTTGCAGTTTAGCAATCATTGACACAAACTCTTTTGTTCCTAGGTGCCATGTCAAGTGATTACCATAGCACGTCTAAATTTTGAGACCAAATAATGAATTCCCGTTCCTATAAAAATGTGAGTGGAACTGTTTTCTTTACTGGTTCTCTTGCGTCATTCACTGCTCACTGAGTCCTCATACACTTGTGTGAACAAAGACTGTTTCATGTCACAATGAAGAGCTGTCCATCCAACCATCCACTTAGTCTTGTCAAAGAGGAAGAAGAGGTTTGATTGCAAAGACTTAGGAAATCTCCTTAAGTTGAGTGCACAGCCAGAAAATTGAAAGCAGAGAAGATGGCAAAGCAGAGAAGTTTATGGCAATTGTGATGCAGAAGGGACAGAGCGCTGCACAAGGTGACTTCAGTTGTTGGGGTCATTTTAGGAAGCTGAGCTGTGCTGCAGCTACAGAGGGAGGTAGTTTGTTTCAGCAGCAGCACTTGCAGTCAGTGTTCCTCTGCAGGATTAGCAGTAGTACCTTCCGGACATTTGTGTGCTGTGGATACCTCTCTCTTGTTCTCACCAGGAGAACCCCTGAGCTGTGGCTCAGGTACAGCTCCTCTCTGTGGTGGTGGCCTGGAGCCCACCAAGGTCTGCCTTTGCCACCTTTTCCGTGCTTCGTCTGCAGCCGTGCTGGCACAGCATAGCGTAGCTCTGGGAGAATTGCTGGACATGAGCAACAGCAAGGCTTTGAAACTGCAAACCCCAGAATGTTGTATGTAATTCTCCCCAAATCACTGTTAATAATATTCTCCAAAATGAAACCCTCAGGCCACATATAGTCTTTTATAATTGTGTCTTTGACTGCCATCTGCCTATTACAAGCATGTTCTTAGGCTTCGTACAGGGTGTTCGTTTCTTGAAGGTAAGTACAAATGCTCTGCTAATAGGAACAAAGTAATCAAACCTAAACCTCCAGGCTGTGATCCCTGTATGGTTCCTACAGAGGCAGCTCTGGTACACCAGACCGTTGTCAAGGGAGAGGAGTTTGTGAGTTTAATTTTCATAAGAAGAACACAAAAGGCTATTACTAGAGGAGTGCAGGTTTGATCTGGTTTCTTTACAGAAATATTCCGGTTTACGTATCATGTTTGTGTTGCAGCAGAGGAATACAACACACAGTGGGGTAGCAAACCTGATAAATCGGTGCCTTATGTACCTGGTTGTGTTTTCCACTTTATCATATCAATGAAGCCCTGCAGACACTAGTGGGATACTGAATTGTTCCCCTAAGTCCACACTCTAATTAAAATTTGGCTAAAAAAAGCCCTGGATGTGTTCCTGTTTTTGATATGGAAAGCATCACTTTCTATAGGTAATCTTCTTGCATAGTACTTTTGTCCCTCACCTGTCCCACAGTATTTGAAATATTTTTTTCCTACTCATCTGTTCATGATATATCTAGTATTTCCCCCATCCGTGATTCTTGATCTTTACACGTGATTTATTTTCTTACCAGGTTGGGGGTCACGGCAGGATTCCAAAGTGCTCAGCAAGATTTTCCCCAAGGCTCGCTTAGATACGTTCTTTAAAAAACAAAAGAGTATTATGGCACAAATAGGTCCTTCACCAGTTTAAATGTATGCAACACAATCTATGCACAGTGCATTTACATTTGGAAAGTAAACCAAAATGAAACTGAAAGCTGATGACACAAGACTTGATATTGGCTTCATTTTCAAGCATTTTAGCTTAGATACTGCTCAAATAATAGCAGTTTGTGGAGGGGCACAGTTCCTTAATACGGCTGTAGAAAGAGAAATCACAGTTATTTGGTGGAAAATACAGAATTTTCCAGAGTGTGTGCCCAAATGGATCTAGATGGCAAGCAGTGTAAGCAGGGCATGCACAACGAAAGCCAGTTCGGTCCTCTGCTGGGCCTGTGTTGAGAGGTGAAGGGCAGGCTTCGTGTGTCAGAAATACCCAGCTGCTCCAGGGATCGCTGGGAGCCATTTAGGTATAAACAAATCAGCAGGGATTGTGCGTGTCCCGTGGCGGGCCCACCGTTAGTTATATATTGAGATGCGATAAACGTTAGCCAAAGTGAGAGCATTGTAAAACCTACTTAGGATTTGGATGGTCTTTCTCAGTGGTAGTTTTTACATTAGAAATCTGTTGAGATGTTACATAATGTGTCTGGAAAACAAACTCTCTTAATTTGCTATCAAGACACTAATGCATGCTTTCTGGGAGATGGGCTTGCAATCAGTTTAATTAGCACTTAGAGCACCCGTATCTGCAGGGACAGGTTGTTCTTGTTAAAATTTCAAGAAGTGAAAACAGATGGAAGCTATTCTGGAAGAAAGAGGCCATCCCTCCCAGCAGCCCAGGCAGTACTGCCCTTGCTTACTGGTGCTAGTCACCTACCGCCTGCCCGGCAGGGACGGTGGTGTAGCGGCAGGCTGGGGTTACACCTGACCTCTGCAACACAGCATGAGGTTTGAACAGTCCTAACAGGACAAGCCTTTGCCTTCGGACAGTCATTGTTTTGGGGTAGATTCTGTTGCGAATGAGATGCTTGGGGTATTTAAAACATGAAGGTGAATATGCTGGGGAAGTGACGCCTAAACCCACAGTTTCTGATGGATAAGCTTTCTTTTGTCTGAAGTATATCCCATCAGGGATTTAGGGGATCCTTGCTAAACTCCACTGGGAATGCTGTAAATTATCTTGTTCGTTGACAGCATTATTGCCTGTGTTGGTGCTGTGGGAGCTGGCAGCTCGCAGTGGCATGTTTCCAGCAATGATTAGCATCAAGTGCTATTACCACTGAGATATGGCATATCGCACATTGTGTGATGGATTGTCTCCTAAGCAAAAATGATTTGCAATAAGACAACTGACCAGTGAATGGCATGTTGAAGTCTTGACACAAAAGGTTATTATGCTTGTTGCCAGTCGTAGCCTTTACTAGTTTAATCCTTCAGTGGATCATTATTGATGCATGTATCAGACTTGCAATGTGAAAGTAGAATTTCGATGTCAAGTGCTAAAATAAGTTACCAAATTATGAGATATTGCACTTGTGCCCTAGAGTCAGCAGTGGAACATGAGTGTACTTCAAACAAAGTAAAGTGATCATCTCAGGAAGCATTTTCATCTCACACAGATTTTAGGCAGAACTTTGCTGAAAATTGGCGAGAACTCTCAGGCATTATCAAAGAAATTAGTTCCTAGCAGTCCAGTGTGGCTCCATGTTCTGCAGATTATCCAGTTTGCCAATCTTTTGGCCAGCCCTTACCATTATCATTCCCAAGCAGGAGATACAAACTTATTTTCTAAAGGACTGAACTGCCATACTGTCCATGTACTTCTGGGATGTTATTGCATCAGCTTTTGTAAGTCCATGTTTGGATTATTAATTGGATAAGAAACTTCTTACCAAAAATACCTTAATTGGAATATAGGAAGGGGTTTTATCCCTTTAATACTGACTCAGTGTCACATTAGGATGCAGTTAAACAAAGGTCTTTTTCTAGAAGGAAAAATAATCTTCTAGAATCTTTTGGATTACTAGCATTTTTGTTTTCCTTGTCTCCTCTAAATTTTTGTTTAAAGGATAATGAAAGCTTGGAGGTCTAGATCCAAGGAGGCCTCTAGGCTTCTTTCAGAAAGTCAGCCATAGCTGTCTAAAAGTTTTCTGTAATCACCAGAAGTTAGTTCCCAGGGCAAACGTGTATAAAAATGTGTCCTGGTGTAAAGGACTTTGTACTTAATAGAAAGTACGAACATCCTTTTTAGTTTGGAAAGGACACAGTCAAAACCCACTTTTAAGTCTCTGGACTGCTTTCTTGCCATACCAAGTCTCGAAGTTGTTGAAGCAGCTGTAAAACATCCATGAGCTTTTCTTCCACCAGTGACAGCCTAACTCTCTCAGTCTCCAACATCTGCAGCTCCATCTTCAGCAGTTCAGTCTCCTCCACCTTTTGCTGCAGTTCACCTAGCAATGGGCCTTTCATCTGGACAATGACACAGGAAATTAAAAGCACTGGAGCTTTTCCCTTTTTTTCCCAATAATTGCAAAGCTAAGTTTTCCCCCTTATCTGATAAATGTCAGTTTACTCCAGAAGATTCTCTTGAAAGGAGGTAGACATTTCTGTAACATACCACATAAAGCGAAGAATCAACAGTTGCTAGGAAATGCGTGCTTTGCTCTTGTGCATAATGGCAGTTCATTAAACGCTGGATGCAAGCACATTCGTATATATATGAATAAAATTCAGAAATTTTAAATACCAGCATTACTATTTCAGTTTTCTAATCTTTTGCGTTCCTGTCATCCTCTACATATGCGTGCCCTCACCAATGTAATCATGTCTTTGTCTTGCAACTCCTGCATATCAAACATCTGTACATGCAGTGAAACAAGAAGGTAATTAGCTACTTTCAAGTATTTTGGCTTTAAAAAAAAAAAAAAGTGCCTTAAGGAAAGAAATTTAAGATTCTGGTTCTGCAAAACACACACTGGCCTGTGTGTTTGGTCAATCATTGGTTTGCAGCTAAGCACAGAAAAGTCTGGATTTAACAAGACTTTTTGAACAGTACAGAAATCCCAGGCAGGAGGGGTCTCCCCAGACCTGGACCTTCCAAAGCTGGGCTGGCCTGTCAGTTGTCTCAGACCTTCCTGTGAAAAAATGGTCAGGATTTTAAATGTTGCTTTTGTTTCCATGCAAAATCTAAGTGACTTAGTTCGAACCACAAAGCTGCTGCACCATTTGCAAAAGTAAATGCCTTCCAAGCCTGTTGCAGGTATGTGGCCAAGCTGCTAAAAAGAGCCTGAAAAGCATTCCTTGGAAAATATGTCATTTAGATATTAATTTTGGACCTTTGAAAGCACTGACAGATTTCAGGTTTATTAATAGAAGTGAACTTATTTCTCAGTCATTACTGTGCTCAGCATTCTGAATTGTTACCATTTTGCAATTTGTTGTTGCAAGCACAATCTAAATATATTAATATTACAGGGAGAAACAAAATCATGTGGGGTAAATGCCAGATTGGCTGGCTCTGTTAATCCCTTTTTGTTGTCATCTTTTCTCTTATTGCAGTTTTAGAAATAACTAAGAGCAGAGTTGAACTCAAAAGGGTGAAGGCCTTAATATACACAGTATTTAATAGATTTTTTTGGGGCAGAATTTTGTATCCTAGTGAATTTTAATATATGGCAAGGAACTCCAGTTCCCTAAAACACAAGTGTCATCAGAGTGAAAAAAGAAAACAATCCTTGATCCACACCCAGTCTTCTAGAAGGTCGTTTGAGTTTCTGACAGTGCTAATAGTACATATTAGCTGGTGCTTATTCCCCTGTCGGTGGAAATCAGCCTGTTCCATTAGCTCTCCGTGAGCTTTGCCCTGTGAGGCACTCCAGCTCCACTGAGCTGTACAACAACTACAGAAGTCTGGACCACTTAATCTGGTCCATCTGCCAAACAATGATTTCAGCATCCCTGTCTGAACACTGCTTCTAGATGAATAGACTAACATTTTCCTGTATGGAGAGCCAACTTTGTTACCACCAATGTGTCAGCAGTCCAGCCGAGACCTAACAAATACTCAGAGGCTGTGGGAGGTCTTCAATGAATTAAACATGTGGTTTTCTTTATTATATTGGAGATTGCCTCCACGTTGTAAATGCCACCTGGCATAGCTAGGTACTAAATACATGAAGTAGCTGTGTTCCCCTGTACAGCTGAAGCGGTGTCACACCAAGTAACAGAGAGGTAAAAAGGTAATTATTTTTAAGTGTAGAAGGGACTTTCCCAATATGCAATTAGACAGATGCTTATGGAAATTCATAACAGGTGCCCATCTATCCTGGTCCTGCACCCCTAACATCACTTATCTGCTGCTTTCAGCTGCTGCTTTCATCGTGCTGGCAAAACTGCCGCCCTTGGAAAGCTGCACAGGGCATCCCCTGTCCCCTGCCGGGTGTTCCTGAAAGGCTGAGCTGTGCAGTGAGTCTCACACACAAACGGCAATAGGAGAAGTCCAAACTTTTCTCTTTAGCATACACGCCACTCGAGTTCCCCACAGCTGTCTAGCGTCACAACCAGCTGCTTGGTTTGCACAGACAGCACAAGCAATACGCTTAGCCCAGAGGGCCACTACTCGTACTTGGACGCCGCATTTTGTTGCTACTACCGCCTCTTTTCCCTCTTCATTTTGACCGCTCCTACAAAGCCCTTTTTGCTTCCATTTCCTACGCAGTAGTAAGTAAACTGCTTTCCACAGCACTTCTGCCTTAACAACCACTTTGTCATCTATAAGGATGCTGATCTCCTGATGCCTTTGGTTCATTGATGCACAGGGGTATGCCGCCTTTGTCTTCTTATTTTGCTTGAAGACGGTGGCTCAGTGCCCCATTCTCCCAAATTGTTTTCCCTAGCTAGGTTACATCTAGCACCTGTTGTTTCCTTAACATTTGCATTGAGGTAATGATGGTAGTTAAGCATAAGTTATTTTTAAAACCTAGATACTGAGGAAGGATGGTCAGTAGTTAAGTCACCGGGCTCAGAGGGGAGAGGGTTTTGTTCTTAGCTTTGGCAAAGTCCCTCAGCAAAGCCTGATTTTGGGTTTGTGCCTTGCTTGTGAAATGGAAATACTGCTTTGCCAAACACCAGTTTTGAGAAGTCTGCTGCTGACAGCCAGCCCTCTTATGAAAGGGGAGAATGCCACGGGGAAAATGTGAGCACTGGAGTGGTGTGCACAAATATATCTAGGACAATGAATAATCAATATGCATAAATCCCTTAAGGAATGTAAGAGAAAATAATTCTATCCTCTCTTCCACAGAAATTAAGGAGGCCTTCACATTCGAGCCATTTTTCCATGAACCTGAGAAACGTTGGCAAAGTGGGAAGGAAACAGTAACAGAACAGCAGGACGAAGTGCTGAACCGTGCTGTGCAATTTATCTTCTGAATTGTTCCCCTTCAAAGGACCGGAGGGTGGCAAACAGAGCACCAGTTCTTAGAAGAGGCTGCAGAGATGATCTGAGGAACAGCACATCCCCTCGAGAGTATCAGTAATTCTGTCAGGCAAATTGATTGGAACTGTAATCGAGGAGGGACTTGGTGAATTCATAGATGAACATAATGGAGAATCTATTCGATTTCTTTGAAAGGGCCTATGAATATATATGGATAATGTTAATTCAGTCGATAGAGCATATTTCAAATCTGAAAAAAAGCTTTTGATAAGATTCATCACCACAGACTCAAAATAAAAGGAAGAAAAGGTAATTGCCACATGGCAGCAGCACAGATCCTGCCATGGACTTGCAGTGGCTAAAAGGTGGGATGGGGGCAGAGCACAGAGTGACCAGGGCTGAAGGTTTCACAGTGGAGGGAGATAATCCTTAGGGTCTCACAAGGAGCTGGGTTCAGACCTCAGCTCTTCCTCATATTCATAAAGGGTTTTTAAAAAAAGCTGAATGTGAAAGTGTGTGATTGCTCTCAATAGTGTTTTTTTGGGGGTAATCAAAACTAAAAGTGCCTGTGAAGAATTACAGCAGGTGTTCATGATACCGAATAGATAACGGCAATCAAAGATCAGGTGAAATTCAGTGTCACCAAGGCAAAGTAAGGCATGCAGGACAGGTATGCAATGTTGCATATATGCAGCGATGACGACTGCCACTGGAGAAGGAGATCTAGAAAAGCTGTAATTAAAAAAAAAAAAGTAATCTCCTGAAGGTACTGCTCAGTGGGCAGCAGGGATCAGAAGGATGCATGCCAGGACCTATTAGAAAAGGAACTGGGGACAAACCAGAAACTATCATTGTGCCACGAAGGGCTTGCATTTGAATACTAAGCACATTTTCAGTTGTTCTCATTCGAAAAAGGTAACTGCTTGAAAAATACATGGAAGAATAAAACAGAATAACAGAAGTAAGTAATGGTTTCTGTACCAAGAGAGCTGAGGCAGACTAGGAATGGTGATAACCCAGGCAGTAATTCTGGTAGTAAAAGTCTTTAAATTTGTATTACAAGAGAAAGATCAGTTGCTGATTCCGAAGCACAAAACCAAGGTGACAGTAGATGATCAGGCAGAAGATTTAGAGCTAAGAAAAATAAATCCTCAAAACCTGTTCCTTTTGAACTTTTATGTGGAAGTCCTTGCCCTGAGATACCAAAAACATTACTAGCTTTAAAGAAGGGAAAGGTGAATTCACAGTAAATAGCTCTAATACTGGCCATTAAACACGATACTCCCTGCAACGTCCAGTTCAAGATGTGTCTGTCCATAGTGTATTGTGCACCAGGCGAGTAATACCAGGAGGAAAATCCTCTGTCCTGTTTCTCATTGCTTTGCTCTAACCAACTGCTGTTTGCCATCAGATGGGTGAGATCAGGATGAACTTTTCATCTGACCCTGTATGGCAGGTCATAAACTCATTGTCTTTTTAATTAAGCTGGCAGATTGTACGCAAGCTTTTAGAAAAAATAATTGGCCTTTCTTTGCAACATTACACTTGGCAGTGTATCGCTGTTTTTAGAATTCACTCATGCTTTCTCCATCTATTATCACCAGGTCCTGACACCTTCACCACCCTGTCTTCAGCAGAAACCATTTTTAAATGTTCAGTTGATGGAGAGCAGAACTTTCTAGATATGACAAATATCAGAACTCTTTCATCCTCTGGTTTTACAAGTCTTAGATTGAAGCAATTGTTAATCAGTATTTGAGAGTGTAGCTCTTCCCTTGCTTGTCGAGCTTGTTACTTGTTAGCTTTGTTGTTATTTGTCTGATTTTCAGCATTGAGCAGGTCCAAACAGGAGCGTACCGAACAACGTATAAGGTCGTTTTGTCAGGTCATCAGAGAAAGTGTTCTTGGTGATTTATTTATTTAGCCTATATATTTATTTGCAAGTTAGATGAGAGAGAGCCTTTCTCAGTCTTCCTGTTTGCTTTGTGCTGATTATAGAACAGTCACCTTTTTGAAAGGATTTACTTATTACTTGGCTGTCTATTTTGTGGCATCAGAAAAAAAATACCTATAACTGCGCACAAGATACAAATGCTGGCTAAATAAAAGTTAGAGGGTAATGCAATGATTCATCCTACTGATTTTAAATTAATGTTGCATTGAGTTAGCACTGTCTTATTCACCTCCCTGCTTGTCCTTAAATCAAGAGCAACAGACTCCATTTTTGTCCTGGAATCTTGTATTAATCTATAGATAATGGTACTTTTCTGAACAAGGTGCACAGAACTAATATCCATCAGCAGAGATTGAAAAGAAGGCAATACGATACTGCAGAAGAAGATGAGTACCTCTGAATGGAGAAAAAAAACAAGGAGAAGAAGAAAATGGCACTATCTACAGGAAGGTAGTTCCTTCCATAGGTAAAAGAATAAACGTAGTTTTTTATGTGGGTTGAGGCTAAGCTGTATAGAGAGCAGCTCTGTGTTGCTCTAAGGAGCATTACAGGAATAAATTGTCCCCGAATACTGCAAATTGTGTAAGACACAAATATGATTTTATTCTGGTTTTAATTTTGTTTCTTCACAAGTAAACTCTTTCATTTAACCTAGTCAAGAAGGAAAATGACACGAAATACTGATAAAAATCAGAGAACAGCAACATGTAAAGTGGTTGAGTATTTCACTCCTACTTCAAATAGTCTACTGATTGATATAATCCTTCCAGAACTACTGAAATCTTTACGCTCCTTTGAAAGAAGGGGTATAAAATACTGACCAAGCGCTAACTGAACCTTAAGACAAAGCAGGCCAAAGAAATGCATATGGTGCATTATTTTTGTTTCAGAGAAAGATCGCTAACGTTAAATCCGTGCCCACCTGTGGCTGATGTTATAGTAAGCTTACGTGGGACTAAGAGGATACTGCACTGGGGCTTTTAATTACTGTGGTTATAACCTCTGCTGAAGGGAAGTTGAACATGCTGCTAAGCCTGAGAACTAATTGGTTTTTTTATTTGTAAACATATCTGTCTGAGCCTGGGAACCAGTTAAACTGGATGATTTCCTCCAGAGGATTTCAAACCAGAGAGCCCCTGCACCTCAGCCGGCTGGAGGGATTCATTGAAACGTTTCAGCGCTCCCAGAGGAGCTGGATGTCTGAGGACATGAGGATGTTCCATCCACAGCCCAGGAACCGCTGCAAGCTGCCTTTGGTAACCCTACGGCTAGCGTGCCCCCTTGTCCGTGGGGGATCACTCCCAGCACCAGTGGCCATGTGAAACAATTTAAATGAAGGACAGTACGAAGAGCCTGCCCGGTGGGCGGCGTGCATCTCACCCCGCAAACACATGGAATTTCAGGTAGGAACCAGACTAGCAACGTGGGTGTTCCAGGAAAGCATGAGATGTTTGAGCTGACAAACTAATGGCACAGTCAGAAACATCAGCAACAGAGAGCAGAATGGCCGGAATATAATATAAATGCATATGTATATAAATGCAACTACTTAAAGATACATAAATAAGTCTTTCACACTCAGCTTGGCACCTGTTACCTCTTCCATATTTGTTTCCAATTTTTTCACTTCGTGCCCTTTAAGCTCAAGCTGTTCAGTCAGTTGTGTGATTCTGTCTGCAAGCTCCGCAGGGGCTGCTTCGTAGCCATCGGTGTTGGTGGTCTCTAAATAAGACATTAGCTTTTTCCACATTTTTTCATCACATCTAGATAGACATTAAAAAAAAAAAAAAGGCAGTGAAAGCTCATGATGAAGGTCTGTGTTTGTAAAAGCCAGTTTTCCTGCAAAACGCTTGGCAGCACAGATGACAGGTTAAGTGTCGTAGGTGACATGGGTCAGGGTTAGGTGGGAACACCCAGCACGTTGCTCCCCATGAGCTGTGAGGGATGGCCCGCTGATTTTGCTGTATAGTATTACTGCTCCTTACTGCAGGCATGATGCCTTCAGGTCAAGAAATAATCTTTGCAAAGCCAAAGCCGTAACAATTGCAAAGACATCAAATAGCATTAATCTTTGGTACCTACCC
The DNA here is from genome assembly GCF_023634155.1 of Falco peregrinus. Classification (NCBI taxonomy): domain Eukaryota; kingdom Metazoa; phylum Chordata; class Aves; order Falconiformes; family Falconidae; genus Falco; species Falco peregrinus. Next base: position 111,727,999 of record NC_073725.1, on the reverse strand, counting down.
ACTGCCACAGCAAGGGAGCTTGGCCAATCTTTTCTTCATTTGGTCCACCTGGGCTGGCTGGTCTCCCGCCCACTTCTCCTCCTCTTCATCAGAGGCAGCCTGGCCTTCCACCGAGCGGAACAGCTGATCCTCTGCTCGAGAAACCAACAACCACTTAGCAGCAAACCAACAACCCTGAGGTGCTGTAGCTGTGGCAAATTAAGCTACGGAGACAGAAAGAAGCGAGTTTAAAACCCCCAGTGAAACAGAGGATGGGGTCCTTCAGCATCCATGGAAAGGGGTTTAAAGCTGAGGTGAGGGACCCTCTGCAAATTGTTATTGCACGAGTCTTGAATACTTCAGCACCTTCTTGCAGGTAACTTGCGGGTATTTAATTTCAATTCTCTTTTGCCCTTCTGGTAATTATAACATAAGGGTAAGTGTGATGGATCAGTGTGCTATTGGGGTGGGGGCAATTATTCTTCATGTACACAACTGAATGTACGCTTTTCAAGAGGGGTGGGAAACCACTGTGCTGTGTAAGATTTTTTTTTTTTTTTTTTTGCATGGTCATTTTAGTAGCTGAACACATACTCAGAATGCAGGAATTTGATATAAACATTCTCTAATTCATTCCCTTACTATGTCTTTTAGGGACAGTAATTTTGATATATAAACGTAATATTAGACCCATAGCTATCTAATGTTTAATTGTTTCACTTTTTACCTAAGCCTAATGTTTCCCCACAGGCCAAATAAATTATGAATGAACTGCCTACAATACATATTTATATACATGTACTGTTACAGTAATACTTGAACTTTTTAGCTGTATCTTATAAAAACTTTTACTGCATTTAACTCCTTTTTATCACAAAAAGATATTTACTGTGACTTAGAGCATTATTGTGGTGCCTGTAACTTACTGGGAGTCTTTTGAATCCTTGAGCACACGAAAAGCAGCGCTCACACCTGCATTCTGAACACTTGGTTTGAGCTGACATCAGGTTAAGCTAATGTCAATGTGATTTTAAATTTTATAATGACTGACCTTACTCACAGGTTTAGTGAATTCTAATGGAGTGTTCAAGCCAAATGCTGTTATTCCTTCAAATATTGAAACACGTGACCTTAGTGGCACCATGAGTGGTGTGCAGGTTCAGCTGGGCAGGCCACCCGGCTGGGGGCAGCTGTGCTGTGCCAGTGACCTCCCTGTCACAGTGCTCCACAGCGAAGGGACGTGGCATGCTGTGGGTTTCTTTTTTTTGGGGGGGGGTGGGGGTGTTGGTGTTGGCTTTTTTTATTTTATTTTTTAAATTTTAATTAACACTTGGCATATGCTTGTAAATGCAGTTTTCATTCCAGTAGCATTCAATGTGCCTAATTTATAGCTTATCATGTTCGGTAATTTATTGCCTAAGCAGGGACAAAGCTTCATTGCACGCAGTATTGCTCCTTAATTAGAGAATGAATGGCTGTGTTTTCATGGCAATGCTTTCCCTGGACAAACTGATTTATTAAAGCGTTTTGTTTCCATGAGGCTGTGCATGGCCAAAACAAACAAACAAACAAGACTTTCTGTTTGCAATCTGTGATACATTAGTAGTGAACTTTTTTTCCTATCATCATTTATTTTCTTGCCATAGGTTTTCAAAGGGATAACAAGCAGAGTTTATAACTGTTGTGGCAGCCATGAGAACAGATCACGCAATGCTATGGATTCCTTACAGAGCTCCAGACTGGTATGTTTAATCCAGTAAATTAACTGCAGCATCTGGCACAGCAGATGCTTAGATTAGGGTTTTTAAAAATGGAGGAAAAGGTGTGTGAATTTCAAATGGTCTTCATGCAACGATATCAGAGATGTTCATAATGCTTCCCTGCACACACACACGCAGGAATATCCTCTGCTTTGACGGAATGTGTATGCTAAAGAGACTATCTTTTATGTTCCCCTTGTAGATTATCATTAGCAGGACTGGAAACTAGAGAGGGAAAGCAAAACTTCTTATGCAAACATAAAGTCAGTGTTTTATTGAAGTTCTTCTACTAAGCTAATATTTAAAAAATATTTGGTCGGTAGAATCATAGAACACTTTATTGTTGTGATATTTATTTAACTTTCTGAGTTATTTTTTTCTTTTATGCCTAAGAAATCCTTTTTTATTTGGTGGAATGCTTTTTTGCATTTTTAAATCTATAAGCACAAAAATTTTTTTGTTTGAAAAGCTTTTGCTAAAAAGCTGCTTGTACTTGAAACATGGACGGTGTAGGTTAGATGTGGAAGCTACCTTTGAGCTGGCAAATTGTCTGATCTGATAAAAACATTTGTAAAAGCAGGTTTATTTTGCAAGTCTAACCACATGGAGAATGTGCTACAATGACCATTGTGTTTATATGTTGTTCTCATGCCGAAGCAGCTGCTTGCCAGCTCCATTCAATCCATACCTAAAACCTGATGTTTTGACACTAGGTACAGTTCTCCAGCCTGCAGTGAAGATGCCCAATTAACAGTTAAGTACTGTTAAAGTCAGATTAATGTTTTTGTCCTCTTTGAAGTAGATATGTCAAAGAAAAAATAAATCACTGAAGGTAAACCAAACTTACTAAACTTTGCATTAGTCTGCTTGGCATGTAAACCACTATCAGGGGTGAGGGGAAGAAGTTTGGCTTCCAAGACTGCTATCATAAATGTCTTTCATTACTGCAGCTAAATGACCCCCCTCCTGAAAAACTGCTGTCTCTGAGAGCCCTTGACACCGTAGGCTCTACAAAAGCCTACTCAAGGTCATTGATAGTGAGAGCCAGCCTTGGCAAACCCAGTGATTTTTATTTATTTATTTTTTTTAGAAGGCTTTCAAAGAATGCTTCATGCTGCCCCATGAGAAATTGCACGTGTGCAATGTTATGCCAGGAGTTAACGTCACATGTGTGAAACAGGTTGGACCTTCTCAGAGTTACTGTGGTGGCCAGGGTGTTCCCAAAGAGTGGGGGACTGTACAGAATATTAACTGCAAAGAGTTTCCTTGGAAATGGTTTTGTATGGAGTTCTCATTTCTTTGTAAATAAAAACTCAGAACTTCAGCTTTTTAAGCTAGGAAAAAGGTTTTGGTGAGGTGAAATCATATTGGAAAAAAGCAGTTTTAAATCATAGCTTGAAGTGATAAGTTCAGTCTTTTATTAAATGTAAAATTATGTGGGGAGTGAGAATTAGAAAGCTGGGATACTACCTTTTGTTTAGGTCTAGGATTTCAAGATTCACTAGGATTGGTGTGTGGATTTGCTGGGTTGATATTTACATTGGGTTTTCTGCTGAGGATGTTACAAATCGCTGAGCACATAAAGTAGTTGGGTACTGGGTTTGATACCGTTCTCGGAAATCCCGGCTCCGCCAGTGGGAGGCCGTCGGTCTTCAGGCACGGCCAGGGGGTATCTCCCCCCTGCTGGGGCTGCTCCCTCCCTCTGCTCCAGGCTGCTTCGGGGGGGGCGCTGGCATCTCTCCATTTCTGACCTGGAGAAGAAAAGCACAGCAAAGTGGACTTGAGGAAACTTGAAAACCCAAGACAAATGGGCACGGCATAGCACGTGAGTGAATGTGAATGCAATTGCTGGGACTCTGTGGAAGAGCAGGGGTGTATTTACCTTCAGCACCTGCAAAATCGAACCCCTGAGGGCTGCATTCGCTTGCTTCAGAAAGAATCAAAGCAAGGTGGGTTTCAGCTGTTCTTTAGGTTGTAAAAGCTAAACGCAGCTTTTAGTTCAGGTCAAAGACTTCTAGAAACTCTATATGGGAACAGCCTACTCTGGCCACAAACTTTCCCTTTTCCACCGGCGGTGACAGGGCAGTACATGCTTCATCTTCACTGTGGCACCATAGCGCCACAGCCAGGGTACCAAGTCGTGCATCTGGTCACTTGGATGCGTACTCTGACTGAGAAATGTCGGGCAGTTCTCATCTAAGTCTTCTGAGCACTGAAGATGAAGCAGTGTCAGAGACTGAAAAGGTAAAAAGAACGATGCATACGCAGCGATACATCTGAAAGTGACTTACAGGTAAGAAGCATCTTGGTAACGGGCTTCTGAATTGCTGACCATCTCATTTGAAATGGTGTATTTCTCTGAGTAGAATGTAGAGGATATGACATCTGTGTGTTTTAAAGGAAATGGGCTCTCAAGGGATGCCACTGAGATCAAATAATGTAACTGATAAATATGGGTCTTTAAACTTGCCAGCAAAATGTATCTTTGAAAGAAGCAATTTAATTCAATGAAGGGCAGTGATTGTTCAGACTGAGGAATTTATAGTTACCTAAATGGACGGCCCTGGGCGAGTACCTTCAAGGAAATTCAGGGTAGCACATGTAAATGTATTCTGGAATTTTCCTCTAACATGTAGTTGAGTTGAAAATGTTCCAACCCAAGCATGTAAGACAGTACAAGTCATTGCGTATAGTAAAAGGGGTACTTCCACTGTACACGAAACAAAATCTAACAAATTGAATAATATAGATTTATCTTCTAACAATATAATTAAATACTATGTTTTGGTAAGAATGGGAGTGGAATGTGAAATGTCAGTCATGAGTCCATTATAGCTACTGCTTCTTTTTGTTGGAATACATTTGGTTTGACTCTCCTACCTTCCATTTCATAGGGATGTACCAAAAGACAGTATCACTGTTTTAGAGGAAAAACAACGGAATTATGCAATGTAGTTGACTGAAGAAAATTAATTCAGACACTCCCATTTACATGCAAAGTAGTAAACGGGGTCTGTGAAATAGAAAGGCAACACATAATACTGAATTTATTTTAGGAGTCTGGTTTTCCCACACGATATACATATGTAACTTAATTCCATAAAATGTTGCTAAAATCAGAGCTATGGAGAATTTAAGAAATGAGACCTTTATAATGTAGTAAGAAACTCATAGTTACATTGGAAAAATAGAAGTTTGGTATATCAATTTATACATGTAAGGCTTATATCAGACATTTGCCAAGGTAGGAACAAGCTACCTGTCAGGTATCAAACTGACCACCAAGTCCAGTCCATTTCAAGCTTGTGCACGTTACACATGTATGTTGTGTAATGTGTTCTATAGGAACTATATAGTATTACATTTCCATTGCTTCCTTTTTCACTATTTAGAAAGTTTACTTTCAATAGTTACATAGGGTATTTTCCTATTTAGACCACAGAAAAATGTGGTTATTCCTTTCCTAGCAGGAGCTGTTGTGTAGGTCACAAAGAAGCTGTATGCAGAAGACATCTAACCAAATTCAGGAGTTTTATAGGAAATTAAGTTTCCTCCACATTCTTCCTAAGATTAGTTGTGGTCTGGTGAATATTGTTTAATGGGTGAAGTACAAGGAATGTTCAGTCTTCAACAAAAAGAGTTAAAACACTCAGCAATTGGTCCTACTGAAACAAGTTGTGTAATGTGGATTTTTGTGCAAATCTTCTGAAGGCTTCCTGCCTGTAAATTCAACCCCTGCTACAAACAGGACTTCAGATGTAGTAATAGAAAAGCTGATGCCAAGTTGGAGCCAAGTATTGCAGAGAGCTCTTGTTTAATCCAACACAGCTGCTGTCAGCTCCTGAACCGCACCAGTACTAGTTCCCTTGTTGCTTGTGGAAGTATACTAAGTAAATAAGATCATGAATTTAACAACAGAAGTCAATATTTCAAAATATCTCCAGGGACAGTAGCTGAGGTAAACCATGCTTAGGAACCAGCCCTTACTTTACCCCCTTGAGTAGAGCTGACTGGCTAAAAACTAATGACATATTTCATTTATGGTATTATTTATCTTAGCAACAATTTGATTTCCTGTAAAGTCAAGGGAAATAGCAGTCCCCAGAGTGGAGCCTGGCTAGTCACTTAGCTTCATTAGTTCTGGAAAAAATAATTATGGGGTAGTGCACAAAAAGCAGTGTTAAGCTCGGGCATTCAAAACGGGGCTCCTGGAAGCATCACAGAGCTTCGGTGTTCTGGGCAGTTACTGTGGGTAGAGTAGTATTCCCTTTCATGAGAACAGCATGCTTCAGAAAAAGAAAATGTAACAATTTCCTTCATTTTAAGGCAAAAATACTTTGGAGTCTGGTGCTCAATGAGGAACCTTTACTATTTCTTGAGGGCTGTAGCTGGCATGCAGATCGTTCTCTTAGTTTTGAGCTGCAGTCTGCTTTAGATCTGTTTGGATTTCAGAGATTTCTACAGCTCGCATCGTACAGAGATGTTGGCGTTTTGGTGGATATTCGTTGTACTCTCAAAGCTGGTTGAGACTTTAACCCATAAAACATGGAGAATTAAAATCTTCTATGGCAGAAGGGGGTAAATGCTGTGATGATTAATGGGAGAGCAGCTGGTGGTGGTGACTCCCTACGTCTGGCAGCCTGGTTCCAATCCATCTTGCAGTCCAAGGAGCATGAGGAAGTCTGGTGGGAAAACCAGCCCTTCCCATCTAATTCAGAACTTAGAATAGCAGACTCCCTCTGTTCAGATGAGATTCGAGACAGACCTAAATAATAGCTTTTACCTCTCTGTAGTTCTTGCAAGGGAACTTGCAATTAGTTGATGATATAATCAGTTTGTACTTTGTGTTCTTTAGTAATTTTCTTGAGAGGACTTCATCAGCGCGCTCTTAATGTGGAGAAATTGAGGGAGCCGTGGAGATGCCATGTCTTGTTAGGTCTTTCTGCCCAACATATTGATGAAAGACAGCCATGTCTGTCTCCTCTGGAGATGTTCACTGGGAAACTAGAAAGAAATGTAAGTTTTCAGCAAGGGTCTTCAGACACAGGTGCTCCAGAATTTAAATCTTTGTTCTGGCACAGGCTCCATCATTTGCATCAAATTGCATTGTGCCTTAGTTTCCCCAGCAGAAGAAATATTGCAAAGTTTGTGGACCTTGCACTCTAAATAAAAAGTCAGCACAGATTACGATGTGGTGTTGTTTTCTAGAACCATATGTGGGAATTATTTCGAGATGTTTAGGAACGGGGCATATTTTAAATGTGTGTGAAGGAACATGTGGCCAGACAAGCTGGAATTTCAGACCTTGTCTATGCCAGATAAAAATGAAGAAAAAAGCAAGCAGCAGTGTGAGTTGATACAAAGTCTCCAATGTGTGTTTGGGTTTTTAAATTTCTGTATTTGATCATCTATATATAATGTCCAGGATCCGCTGGAAATAACAATATTGGAAATTTGTTGTTTTGGTGCATCTTGGCAGGGGTCCGGTGTGGTGCTGGGCACTGATTTATCCACAGGAGTGACCAGGGAAGGTGATGGGAAAGGACAGGACCAACAGCCTAGTGACAGAGGGAAAGGGAGGGGGGCTGTCCTGGGCCAGGGTTCCAAAGGAGGGGTGTATAAACACAGCTGGCTTTCATTCGTGTCATCCAAAACCAGTTTAAGGCAATAACCTGCCAAGGCTGGTGCCAAAGATCAAGGGGCAGAGCCAGAGATCTCTGGCTATACAGAAGCTGTGGCAGGGAAAGGGGGCTGCTAATGCTGCTCACGTAGCTGCAAGGGCAAACTTAGCATTCCTTTAAACTCAACTAGAAACTAAACATGAGATGGATTGAAGAAGTTTCTAATTAGAAATGGTGCCCAGAAGCTCTAGCGTTAAGGATACTAATGAAGCTTGGTCTATTGGAAGAAAAGGGCTGTTTCCTCCTCTGAATTTTGCCATCTGTACCGGATCCTACATTCACTTTGGAGGATACTTCAGATTTCTGACTGGAAAGAAAAGTTCTGCTTTTTGGTCTTTGAAGCAGATGCAGCCAAACGGTACAGAAGGCTGTCTCTTAGGGCTGCTTCATGCTCCTTAGTTCATGTATTGAAGTACAGAGCGTTTCATCCCCCTTACCGAGTGATGGAGGCAAGGATGGAGCCATGGTGGTGCTCTTGGGTAGCAGGACAACACCACACCATGACCTCCTGACTTCTCATCATGTGACTTAACCACTAGGTCACGTTTTTCCCCTGTCTGGGAGCTTTTTATTTAATGCCAAATGTGATTTTCAAGTGGCAGAGGTTTCAGGGTTTGAAGAGGAGCATAACGAGAGGCCAGCTGCTATGCTTTCGCTGTCATGGTAAATGCTATAAAGGAGGAATCTTCACTCATTCTGAAACCTGGGTTTAATTCTCTTCTCATTAGTATTCATACAACATTGTATGGGTCTTCATAGATAATAAGAAGAGTGAATAAACAGCACGTTTGTTTAGGGCGAAGATCAGAGGGGGACGCGGTGCTGAAGACGCCTGGGAAGCGCTGGTGTAGGGTGCAGCGCGGCAGGGCTCCCATGGAGACGGGCAAACAGCCCCCATCCATCTGGAATTCTTTGTGCTGAGGATAATGGGCAGCTGAAGAGAAGGAAAATTGAAGAGGGGAGAGTTTGCAAAGTACTGGACCTTAACGTAATGTCCATGACTAATTGGCTTTTAATTGGCTCTCCTGTTATTGTTATGGAAACTTCTAACTGCAGCAAAACCCACCTGCTTCTGGTGCTAAACAAATCTTTAACTTCAATAACTCCAGACTAATCATAAAATAACTCTGAGGAATTATTTAGCTTCACATTCATAGATCTTTAACTAGTCTCTTTTAAAAGAGAATTACTTGGAGCAGATCAGACAGCTGTGTGAATAGGTACATTGCTCTAAGTATAGTTATACAAACCAAGCTATACTTTTAGAAGTGTATGACTTGTGTTTGTTAAAGGAGGTGTGATTTATTTTTTTATCTTTTTATTATTATTTTTGTACTATTTTACCCAAACTGTGAGAGTTCAGGGAACTCGGAATGGTTTCTGGTTTGGCTTATCCCATACAGGAGGTTACAGAATTTGGACGGTGTGCATATTTCAATTTATTTTACAACTTTTCATTTAATGTTCAGATCAATATGTTTTCACACTGGACCTAAGTGTCTCTGTAGGTTTTCTGAATACATCTGCCTCTGGTGCTGTAAGCTGTGATTACCTCTCCAACAGAAGTTATATGAATGAACTTTCTGTGATCAATCCAGACTTTAAATGCCTTAATCTCAGGTTTTAAATAGCTCGATCTATAAAGCATTAAATATAAATTTTTGCAAGTATGAATTTTTAGTAGCTGTAATAAAGACAACTAAATATCCTGGTTTAATGCTGAAATAAGGAGAAGTTTGTACTTCAAGAGCCTCTATAATACCAGTTACAGTTCTGGGAGGTGTCCAGTTATTGGCTGATGATTTTTGTTACCTTGCCAAAATCAGCATTCTCTAGGACAGAAATAATTTTGCTGATGGCAATGTGGTTTTTTGCAGAATCTTTCAATCTTTCTGCACGTTGTGTATAAACAGGCAAGTCTTGCGATGGTGCTGTCGGATGCAGCAGAGAGGAGCGGTGTTACACCTTGCTGGCTTGCAGTGCTCTTCCTACGACGATTTGAAACGTTTTTGAGACAACACAAACCTCTGTACAGATGTAGTGAAATTGCAGGATAGTACTGTGCCTTTTATTGTCCACGCTGTCCCATTCCGAAGAACCAATTCTGTAAGCTCAGACTGTTTGGGAGAAATTGTTTTTCAGAAATTAACTACTCTTAGTACAGTCTCTAATGTTTGTTCGCCAGCTGCTTTCTTCTTACTCCACTGCTTAAAACCTGAGATCAGATTAGAAAAATGTTTTTAGAAAAATTTCCTGGGTGGTACTTTGGTGCTTCTGACACTCTCGATTCTCAAAGATTTAGATGCAAAGACCTTCCATTGCATATTGCTTTCCCACTCTGTTTGGATTGAATTTCTCAATTCCAAATGTTTCATAGGCTGTTCTTTTTGGTTTCAGGTAAGCAAAAGTAATAGAAGTAAAGGCTTTTCTAAAAGGCCTTGTATCTTTTTTGTCTGTAGCACTGACTTTAAGAGTTTTGAATCATTGAACATGCTCCAGTCCATGGCCACAAAGAACTATATAAAACTTTGCCAGCAATTGTGAATCTCTGTTTACATCAGGCAAGCTGGCACTGACAGCCACGAGTGGGGTATGGAAGACTGTCCCTTTTGCAGCCTCAGTACGCTCCCTGATAAGGACACTAGCCCAGGGAGTGGTGGCTTTGACATCTAGAAAAGACCAGAGGAGCTTTTGAGGCCTGAAGGAGTACCTAAATACATTTGGAAGAAAACCTCCCTCTTTCTTACTCTCTCTCTCCTTTAGCCCTTGCTTCCTTTCTGCATCTTCTTATACTTGCCTGATCCTATATGCTCAGAGTTGTGCAAGTGCTTGTGCTGTTGTGAACTGGACTTATGAAATGACAGATGTTTAAAATATCTCATCCCTCTGATTTCTGGAGAGACGCTTAGAATTTGGATCAGCGCACAGCCCTAAGAGTTGCATCTTTCAGGGGGTGATGAAATGCAGGGCTGAGACGGGAGCAAGCGGGTGGAGAGCCCTTTTGGTCAGGTTTTACTGCTGCTGGAAACACGCAATTGACTTATACCCCGGATACGTACAGTGGTTAAAATGAGAATTACAGCAAAAGCAGGCTTTAACATGGAATAAGAAAACAGGATTGGGGTAGAGATAAAGGGACAGAAGATGAAATACGCAGAAAAAAAGTGCTTGAGGGCCAGATACTCCCTAATAAAATTTGGGATGCTATGCAAGTTGTTGAAGTCTTGTCATTACTCTCCTATCAGTAAATGTCTGGGAAAACCATCCAGCAATTAGTTTGCACTCCCTCCCCCACTGCAGGTCCGCATGGAGGGTGATAATTTACCGTGCAGTCAGTTGAGGCAGAAATCTATGCAGAGAATGTAGAGAATCTGACCCTGTTGGTGAAAAACACAGATGTCATGACGATCTACCTGATACAAATTTCTGTGTTTTAAGTGTATTTAGTGGTTTGGTTTTTTTAAGCTTCTCAACTTACAAGATGTCAGGAGGGTGCCTTAACCCCTGGAGCACGTGTGTTACAATATGGTTATTGTAAAATCGCAGTCTGTTTTTCCTGTGTGACCTTTACCTCATGGGAGGCAGGGGATGAGCAATTCCTGTGAATGGACAACAACTTTTGAGAGAAGGAAACTTCTGCCAGGAGGTTCCTTTCTCACCTACTGCAGAAGCTACAGGTAGCAAGTCGGGCAACACACGCAGAAACAGGAGGGGTAGTGTCCTTGTTAAAGCAACGAAATGCTCCTTTGAGGAAGCAGATTTTACCCCTGTCTCTGGCAGACACCCTGCGTAATCCTGGGCAGATTACTTCAGTTAGGCTTTCTATGCACTAATTACCGTGTTGCTTGTGTACAGGTAACTGGGTCCTGATTTTTTTCTTTTTCTTAATGGGATTTGAGACTGTGGGACATGAGAACTGCAGCTAAAGCATGGGATCGTGGAAATTACAATTTGTGTGCCTTGCTTTGAAATACTAAGTACTGTGAACATTAAGTCGGGGTAGGCACCTAAAATTAACAGAAAAGTTTGAATGTAATCTTTCTAGTTCGGTATATTGCCTGGTGTATTACGCTGTGATGAGGAGTATACTAAAAACCTAATCATTCATTTTCAATGTATCAGTTAAGGCCACATTTGCAGTTCAGATAAATATCTGCACTGAGCAAGACCCACCTAAGTACAAAACGGATGCTCTTATGCATGGATACACACACCCACGCATGCATAAATTTCTTACAAGTAAATGACTAAGGAAGATGAATTAAAACTGCATGGGCAGGTTTCCTTCTGTGACTTACCGAACACATTAATTTCTGAAATGCAGCTCAACAGTTCTGAGCCTCGCTTTTTAATGTTGTCCTTCACCTTTTTTGGCCTTGAAACTTCAGTTTACCATTATTAATAAAATATTAGTCACTTGGGTGGCTCCATGAAAGATAACATTTGATCGTTGGGCTAAACAGATGAGGTAACTCTAGTGCTTTTACAAATCCTGCACCTAGCAAGGGATTGCATTGCATGGCAGTAGTTCACGAGTATATCCTTGATGAACCAGACTGCTTTTTGCTCCGTGTGGGGTATTCTAAGCTTAGTAGTCACTGTACTGTCCTGAAGAAAATAGATCACTTTGGAATTATGTCACGCAGATACTCCTGCCCATTAATGAATTCTTCTGTGACAAAATAAAGGAAATGATTTCCAGATGTTGTTCCACTGGAATGAAGATCTAGCTAGCAGGGTGTGACAAGAGAGAAGTTCAGATGTTGGCACTGGAAGTCTGGAGTTTGGTTGCACACAATGCAGACCTAAGTAAAGCTAGAAAAATTTAAGTCTCACTTGTTCTTGATTGAGCTGTTAGCACAGGAGCTATTTGCTAAACCTTGCACAAGATTTCTTGGAAGTCGGAATTAAAAATCTGGATTCGCCTTTTGACCTAGTCATGGAAGCCAGAGATCTGTTGCTGCCTCTTCTTATCTGTTACGTAGCTCTGCTCTTGAGTTTCCCTTCCTTCCATATCAGAACGATTATTTTAATTTAGTATAACTGAAGCTTGTGTTAAGCTGGCAATGTCAGAATTATTCCAAAAGCCCGCAAGATCAACAGGGAGTGCATGGACTTGGGGCTGGTGCTGGCCCCCCCAGTGATGCTAAGCAGCACAGTGGTCTGCATCTTAAGAGATAATACTGAGGGACAGCTGCAGGGCCAGAAGGGCTTCAGCGTTGTACTGACCCCCTGACTACCTGCTGTTGAGTAACAGCATTTCCCTTTTACCCCGATGTGGCTAAGCGTTTTCAGCCCAGAGCGCCAGACACCCCTCGGTGGCCCTTCCTAACAGGCTGTGTGGGTGCAGCGGCAGTTCAGGGGACCTGGCTATGTGCAGCTGGGTTAGGAACATCTCTGCTGTTGGTCTTCACGTGGTGCCATAAGAGCCCTTTTGGCTGTTTTTCCTAACAGCCCTGTCCCAGCTACACCAGAGGAGGGGACCGATGGCATCGCCATGGCTGGGGTCCCGCCTCGTGGCTGCCACCGCAGTGCCTGGCTCCGCACCAGGCTGCTCTCCACAAGGCACTCCACGCTGTGTGGGTGTCCTTTCTCGGGCCAGCATCCTCCAGCCCCGCTCTAGGACAGGGCACGGATCCTTCTGCCTGGTGTTTGCTGAAGGCTCCATATTGGTGATACGGTACAAGTGCACTTCAGACAAGTGGCGCAAACAATCTACTTCTCCAGCTTCTGAGGAACTATGGGTCTGAAGGGAGGGTGAAGCTCGTGTGAGAACAGTCTTGAGTGAGAACTTGCTTTTGCCAGGAAAGGTTGGACTACGTGATCCTTGAGGTCCCTTCCAACCTGGAGTTCTGTGATTTCCAGCCCTCTCTGCTTCTATTCAGGCAGATTGTCCCATTGGAAAAACCTCTCTCCGGACACTTTCTGAGATCTCCTTTTAGCCCAGCCCATAAGGAACAGTGACAGAGGAATGTGAAAACACCCCCCACCCCCAACTTCAAATGCATGAGTTGTGTGTATGTTTTCTCCTAAATCTATTTGTCCTTCCCAATCTTCAAACTGTTATTTTTAAGATTTCTCTCTCCTGGTACCCTGACTTGTATTTTACAGAAAGGTGCTTGAAAGCCTACAACCAAAAATGAATAACTAAAATACCATGAGATTCTAAACCACTGATAGCTATAACCAAAATACTTGATATAAGGCATGTAAGCCAGATAAAGAGGAGCAGCAGAGCTGTTGTCCTGTAGACAATTTCCTTCTGACGTTGCATGTATAGCAAACAACTCCCCTTGTGTATTCCTTCATGTAGACGTGTGCTATTTAATCCCAAGGAATCCTTCTGTTATGCCCTGCGTGCTAGAGTGTATGTCAGTAAAGATCAAATGCCCAGTGATCCTTTTAATGTCTCCTGGATGAAGAAGAGCGTCGTTCCTAAACAGAGTCAGGAAGTACTCATCATCAGCAGGGTGGGCATCCCACCAAATTCAACAATTAGAGCTTAAAAACTTAGAGCTTGATTTAAGCTTAAAAAAAATTAATCTTCAAAAAAATTTTGCATTTTAAAATTCAAAAATTAGAGCTTAAAAAAAAAATTAGAGACAAAACGCTGTTTTTCAGTTCTCTGTTAGGTGTAGGTAAAACTACAGGTATTGCTGAATGTGGTAGAAACTCTGAAAAAGCCTATTTACCAGCATGTAAATTCCTTTCAGAACATCATAGATGTGGACCCTCACGGATCTGGAGAGACAGAGAGGGAAGGCGGCTCACTTAATGGCAACATCGTGCCTTGAGCTGGCTGCAGTTGGTTCTGCCTGGTGCTCACCAAGCCTTTGGGGAAACGTGGCATTGACGTGTGTGGACAGGGAGGCTGCAGCCGTTGGGTTTGCAGCCAGGTTGGGTATTTCTTAAGCTCTCACAGGACAATTGCATCAAGACCTGTCTGGTCATCTGGTCCCTGCGAGCTCCCACGTGCTCCGCATCGGAGAGCTGCCCCACGGTTCTTGGGGGACACGGAGGAGCCGTGAGCCCTGAGCCCCCAGCACCAGCAGCCATCTGCTGCGAACGTGGGGAAGTCGGAGCTTCCACCTTCCTCAGATCCTGGGTCAGGAAACAAGAATAACAATTACCTCATGGGGTTGTGTTTTCTGTTTCGCTTGAAGTTTGTAAAAACATCCTTAGATCTTTAGAGCGCGCCAAATTAATTACTTTCCTTCCCAAATAAGTCATTTGCCAGTTCATTGAGATCAGAAAAAGTTGTTTAGTATTCCTGCATTTAAGAGGGGCCTAGGTATATTTTGACAGCAAACGTAGCAGCTCCTGTTTTGTCTTTTCCTGGTTATATGGTTGAGTGAGAAACGGTATTTGGAGGCTGAAAGCCAATGACAGGAACATAACATCATCCTTTGTGTAGCTGCTCCCTGCAGGTAAGGACCGATTTCAGACACCGTGGTTAGCACTGGCTCATCTGCTGTCCCCAGGGGTGGACCTCTGCTGGTCTTAGCAGTACCTCCAATTTCCATAACTGATAAGCCTCAGTCCAAGTGGGTTTGCATTGTATTTATCGCCAACTTCATCTAAGATTAAACTTTACTTCAGGGTATGGTTCATACAAGCTCATTTAACAGCTCCCCTCAAGCTTTTGCTTTATAAACCACTTTTCAGTTTCTGTAATATGATTATACTGTATGGATTTCAGTGATGTTCAACAGCATAAAATCATGATTCATATTCCCCCTCTCTTCTATCCGTTAGAATCATCTGGAATTTGCAGGGTGGGCCACATGCAACATGGCTGAGCATTTGTAGAAATTACATAAATTACTACAAATATTTAGTGGAGGAAAAAAAGGTATAACTAGCTCGTTTCTACCTCTTTCTAAAAAACTAGATGCCATAAATGTAGGTTAATGTATATAAAAACTCCAGGCTTTACAAACGACTTCCACTAGACCAGATACAGTACTTCAAGGGACTACAAGCTAAAATAGTTGAGCAGCTAGATCATAGGAGTAAGTATACGTTAAAAGACATTTAAGAAGTGTAACCTGGGCACACAGCAGGCCAGCAAAGACAGAGACTAAAACTGTAATGACAGTAACATCGGCAATAGCTGGGCAGTGTTGCTCGGTACTGATGGATTATTGGTCACATCTTGATGGTTTCCCATTTCTTGAAATGTTATTGCACTATTAAGGCCAGTTTTCTGGTACCTTGCTCAGATGCATGTATACAACATGATGGTGTCTTTAGACCACAGGACTGTCGGTGTAGGATGTGAACGATGTAACTTACCATAACTGTATATTGTGTCAGTGTAGGGGAATCATGACCTAATCTGTTTGAAATTGGCAGGTATTACTGGGATGAAAACAGGATCGATAACAGTCTCTGCTAGGAAGAGTTAAACCTACTGTTGTAACTTACACACCACTGATGCTGTACGGCTGGGGTGATGTTCTAAAACTGCTTGTACCTGGATCCTTCGGAGCCACCCAGAGTGAGCTGTATTCCCAATTAATTAGGGCAATGGTATAGTGAAATCCTGCCAGGAGCCCTTGAAAAGAACTATAATATCAGTGATAATAGGACTTCTTTTTGCAGGATGAAGGGGCAGGTAGATTTTATTAGTAACTTAAAACAGCTCTCATTCCTCCCCCTGCTCCATCTCCACCCATTTTTTTCAGCTAACTGAACAGGCAGAAAACTTGATTGAGCAAGTGGTTCCTGCCCTGGAAACTGTATATAGATTATTTAACAAGGGTATCAAAAATCAAAACAAATCCACCTTCTGTCCTCTAAGTGTGGCTCAGATTCCCTGGAAATGCTCAGTCATGCAGCAGAATTGTAGTATTTAGGAAGCAGGTTTCACCCAGATTCTGTTGGGCCTAGCAGGCTGTCTGAAAACAGAAATAGGCACTAAATTATGTTGAAATACATTGAGTACGTTTTCTACTTTTGTTTTGAATTTTCTGGCTTCACAGTCTAGAAAACCTATACGTCTAAAGCAAATCAGAGCTGCCTTGAAGTTAATTGAAGTGATGCAAAAACCCCAGTTCTGAGAGTGATTCTGTTTGGGCTGCTGTATGCTTGAGGTATTATAGAACTTAGTAGCATTAGGTTATTAAAAAAGGGATGTTGTGTAGGTAAGATCTTTAATCCCAGGTGGCTCAGTGCTGCTGTGCCTTGCTCCCTGGATAGCGGCCGGCCGTACGTGGGCATCGCGGGCTGTGGTGCAGCCCTGCGGCGCCTCTGGGGTAGCAGAGCTAATAAACGAGGCGAAGGAGAGAGGGGCAGATGGAAGTCGTTACTAGGAAAATTCCTCGTAGGAAGGTTAGGTAACTGGGCTTCATGCTTTCCTAATCAACATTACTCTGTATTATCCTAACAAAAGGCTTTGGCTATTTGCTTCTCTTTTATTCCCCCACCCCCCTCTTTTGTGGTGTTTTTTTTTTTTCTCTGTGTGTGTGTTTTGTTTTTTTTTTAAGACAATGCTTAATTGCAGGTTTTTCCCTTTTAATTGGACTCCCCTTCCCGCAGCAGCCCCACTGCATCTGATGGGGGGTGCATCTCGGTGGAGGGCTGACGTGTGTCCCCCCCCAGCACACAGCGCTGCTCACGCCGTCTGCAGCCCCCACCCCCACCAGCAGCCCCACGGCAGGCAAAGGGGATGCTTTTGGACAGTCTTACAGGTATTCAGAAACAGATACTTCCTTTTGTTTTCATAGAGTTTCCTCAATAGATTTCCACAGGAAAAGAGGGAAATCTGTATGAAAAACAGGAAGCGGCTCTCAGAAGTTCTCTGTAACACAGCGCTAGGAGGAAGACTTAAAATAAACGCGGTTGTTTGACATGGTAGGTGATCCCAGTTCTATGATCTTACTGTAAAAACAATGATCAAATTTAACATCCTACGGCTATAGCGGAATTAAAAACCCCAGACATTTATAAACATGTATTTAGCCTTTCATTTTTGTTGACAGTAGGCAACTGATATTTAAGCTTCTGCAACCAGGTTTTTATACCATTGTTTCTATTTCCACTTTATTGCCCTGGGCAACTCTTCTGGAAAACTTCTCATCTGCCTCAACCTTGGATGAGATCCCAAACTTTCTAACGCTGATCCATTCCTCTTGCATCCAATAAGAGACTTAATCTTTTCCCTCAGCTTTTTGATGTTCTAGAATACAGTTTCAAATCCTGAGATTTACATATTAGAAGGAAGACAGGTTAGGATAAAATATGACAACACTTGACATGCAGAAATACTTGTTAATGAAAACCTTCCAGAAATTTCACACTGAAATTCCTTTCTGATCCATCTTCAAATTCCCCTGAAGTTTCAAATGTGTGATGGAGAAGTTGTTCTGACTTTTTCTGCAAGCAGTGAAAAGGGAGGGGGGCGCCTGTAACACCCCGCCTCAAAAGCAAGTCCAGTCACACTAGGAAAATGTTGCCGCTGATCGTGGGCTGCACCAAGATGCTCATTATAGCCCACGCCATCTTAGCGGGTGGAAGTGGCCCATTAAAAACTGGGGATGTAGCATGTGGGATGACAATTTTTTGAGGAAGACAGCCTTACATCTGAAAATCCTTAAAATCCTTGAGAGGAAATTTGAGCTTCATTTTAACATCTCTTTCTACATTTAATAAAGCCAAATGTCAGGAAGAAGATGGATTCAGCTTTCGCAGTGTGTTGCTTGTATTTGAGAACGTTAGGGATAATATATTCTGTGCTCACTTCTAATACAGAAACAGGTAAAAAATGAAAGCAGAATATGTTCCTGAGTTCTACTGCTGGGTTTTTAGTAACTAGAAACATTATGTTTCAAGAGATACATGAAATAAAAGTTCAACACCATCGCAATCCAAAAGCATCTAACCCAAACCTGTTTATCCATACTGCTTGGCTGGCCATGCTGCTTTTTTAATTTTAAAGCTACGCTAGCTACGTACCAGAATTTCATGGAAACATTTCAAGCATGGCATATTCTACTTTTTACAATTTGCACTAGAGTGAGTGTAAAAGGCTTTGTAAATCTGAAATAGTCCCGTGGAAACTGAAGCAGAAACAGGACTGATAGGCTGCTGTGTTTCTGGGTTTCTTTTGGCTCAGTCCCACAACGAAGCCTGATGGGTTTTGTTTGCTGCTTGAGATAAAACTATTGAACAGACCGGTGTTTGTATATATACCTCACACAGAATCTAAAGATACTATTTCATCTGAGAAGATAGACTAAAAAAAATCCCCAAACCAAACAGGAGAAACAGTTGTAGGTCTTTGTAGTGAAGGTAGACTTCCCATGGTTTTGTTTTCTCTAGATGCTTTGAACAACTAAATGGGGGGAGGAAGAAAGAAATTGGTGTAGTCTGTGCATGGGGTGACGCTATTGCATTTTTGAGCTGGGAGAGATCCCTTCTCCCTCTGAACTATCAGTTACGGTTTTTAAAATGATCTTGGCTGTACTTATTACTTGAAGGGGCTCCCAACAATCCTTCGTTACGTGGTCGCCTGCTGCCCTGCGGTGTGCCATGCTCAGTCACTGAGAGAGGCTCTAACAATCCTCCAGGTGAATTTGTATATGCTGTAGTGATTAGGCTGGCAACAGCTAAAGGTGGGGTTTAACATGCTCTGTCTGCATTTTTGATTATAAATTCCTTGAAATGGGGCAGGAGTACATTAAACGTGATATATCTGGAGGGTCATTGAAGAAAAAAAAGATGCTGGCAGTAAACTAATCCAGCTGTACACTTGTGTCCTTGAAGGATTAATGACAGCATCCCACGAGCATGCAGAAGTCTGGTTTGCATTAGCAAAGGCTCATTGAATTGCATTCATCCTGACCAGAACTGGGATATTTAGGATAAATACTGCTTATTTTCAGGTCCCTGTCCTACTGAGAATAGAAATGACCTTAGTTTCAGATGTAAAGGCCAGTATTAGTGCTTGTTAAAAGTTAATGCTTAAAAAGTGACAAGTTGCAGATTTGATAAAAGGTCTAAGCTGTTGTTTTTTTTTTTTTTAAATAAATCATAGCATCCACCCCTGCAACAACTGGTGCATAAATTTTGTTTTTCAGCAGAAGCGTTTGTTTAAAACACTAGGTCATTCCCCGACCTCTAGTTAAAACCCAAACACGTCATTAGTAACAGGAAGAAAGGATATATCAAGTGCAGAGCTATTTCGCATGACGTGGTTTTAAAGTCATCTGAAACTGCCTCAAGGAGCCTTCAGGTGTCTGTACCAGCG
Organism: Falco peregrinus; assembly: GCF_023634155.1. Lineage (NCBI taxonomy): Eukaryota > Metazoa > Chordata > Aves > Falconiformes > Falconidae > Falco > Falco peregrinus. Next base: position 111,708,329 of record NC_073725.1, on the reverse strand, counting down.
ATGACAGGGCATATGGCAGTGAGATTCCTGGCAGCTGCTTTAATAGTTGTTATTTAAATACAGTTATCAGAATAATGGGGAATTTAGGCTCTTGGGTCTGTAGTAGTGTAGCAGGGACATGATGGCACGCATACAAGTGTTCCCTTAAGACCTCTGTTTACTTCAGTTCTTAGAAAGGCCATGCAGGATCAAAGGTTACTTCAGTGCATTATCATTGCTGTTTAGCAAAGGGCTTAGCAAAATCGTGACCTACCGCAGGACTTCAGTGCCTGCCTTTATTCCAAAAGTTTCTGTATGCAGCCTTTTCCTCAGGTCCAGGCAACATGATTCTGTGGAAATGTTTCAGTTGCTGTATTTTCCAACCTAGACTGTGTGAGATTCTAGGAAACAGGGTTTTTTTTCTGGCTGCATGCAATTTGACATTGACCGTCGACTTTTATTTGGCTGAATGTATATTAAACTTCCCCGTAGCAAATGGTACCTGTGTGCAGGACGGATGGCTGGGCTGTTAAGAGCTGCTTGTTTAACGGGTCTGCTCTGTGCCGTCACGCTGCTGCTGGTGACTAACCCATGTCTATAGATGGAGGCAATGGCAACATTGCTCACTGTATCTCATCTTCCCAGAACCCATCTGGTAACTCAGCAGAGCCATAGCCATCACATCTGAAATTTTAGGGTCTATTACTTCTGCAGCTAACTGTTTTCAGAACCAGCAAAGAGAGCCCATGGTGACACCGTTGCTCATGAAATAATGAGGCTGTGCCAGCACATCCCAGTCTGAGGGAAGTATACTACTGGTGTGGACAGGATTTATGCGACTTTCTCATGGTAACATCAGTGTGACCTTCCTTGGTAACTCAAAGGGGAAACTGGTACCTCCGTACTTAGGAAATTGTAATTGAACTCTGCTGCTGTCATATTATTTTGGCTCAGAACCTGGAGATCAAATAGGGGTTTACCTCTAGTCTGCTAGTGCTACTACTTCAAAGAAATATATTGTTTTCCTGTATTTCACATCGCCTATGTGAGGGAGAAAAAAAAAAGCCTAAGCTGCAGAAGGACTGAGGATTTCCCTGTACAACTCCAAAGGCAGAGGCATGACTAACGTGGCATTACTACTCCCTGAACTTGTACACTCAGAGTATTCGTGAATACATCCATCGAAAACATGTCCTTGTTTGTCTGCCCACTGTGCCAGGTGTTTGGCAGGTACAAGCTTTTGTGAGTTAAACGGAGTGATCAAATGTTTACAAACCCCAGAACGATGTGATGTTCACCTGGGTCCAGTTTTTGATGTGTTCTAAAATAGCAAACAGTTTTCTGAAGGACTGTTTCAATTTTAGAAGCGACTTGAAGTGGAGGTTATTTATCAAGTTGAATGAGGACCCAGTTATTATGGGATTTTCAGTTGCTCCTGTAATAAAAATGGTGATTAGATTTCTGCACCTTCTTAAACCAAGAACTCTACAAGTTGGAGCTTCATCACGTAGAACCCAAATTTGATACAATTAAAATGGTATCAGTGGCTGGATTTAAGCCACTTGGAGCCTGATTTGAGTACGATTCATGATGTTACATCACCATTCTGTAAAATAACAAGTTACCAAAATCCAAATAAAATGTAAGGCTTGTGTTTAAAATGTATTGATCTTTAAATGGATCTAAGACAAGCTCTTACAATGGGATTTCTCTTAATTCTACATAAAAACCGTAGGGAGTGATTAATACTCAGCGGATTCTTCTAGTGAGAACTGGAATACCCCATGAGTTTTCCAGTCTTTTTCAAGTTAATATGCAACAGTAGGGTGTGGAGAGAAATGCTTATCACTTTTGGAGATAAATTTAATGCACTTACATTTGATCCTAACCTTAGGTACAGCTATACAATTTATTTCATTAAAACATTTCTTTCTTTTCCCTTAAACATTCAGTTGTTAGGCCAAGGACAATCATGCCACCTATTCTTGTTTTATTCTATTCTTGCTTGTGTCTTCCCAGGGACTGATCTATTCTGTATGTGGCTTTTTTTTCTTTATATAGAAGACAATGGATATAAGAACTTAGGATCAACCACACTATGCTTAAGAGTTTCTCCTTGCCCTGTCTCTGACGGGGAGATACAGGGGATGCTTCACAACAGCAATGCAGCGCAGAGCAAGCCCGGAGCAATCTCTTCCTGGGTCCCAGTAATCAGCGCCTCGAAATTTCCACACGCGGATTGCGCACGTGGACTCCTGTGGTGGTTTAACGGACAGGTAAAAGCTTGTCCTTATAGACACGGAAAAGCTTATCGGAATATTTAAATGGTTTCACAGAACCGTATCATTCATTTTGACAGCATCGCGCCTCCCTGTTGGGAACGGTATTGTCGTGGCTGGTTTTCCCTGGGCGCTGGCTCCCTTGGAGCGTGCCCGGCGTGGGTCGGAGCCCACCGCGGGCGCAGCCGGAGCGATGCACGCCGAGCGAGCGGACAGACCGCCTCCACTTCTTGCAGCGTAACAAAACCAGGCTGTGCTCCTGCCCGATGCGCTGGAAGGCCCCGGGGGTCTTGTAGAGGATTTAGGAAATCACGTTTACTCTTTCTGAGCTCTGTCTATCGCTGCAGTTCCCCTGAATTGGAAAGGCTGCATCTGAGCAGAGTTTTGCTTGCAGAATAGCCTTTTTTTCCAAGGGTGGGATTAGTTTTGTTGGCCTCTGTGCAGAAAACTGAATTTTGGACTATAGTTACAGTGCTGCCCTGTTCAGCACTGCTGCTGTTAGTGACTTCTCACCTCACCACATTATTACAAAAGAAAGTGTACACTGAAAATTCTTAACGCATTCATGAGATGCCAGTTTGAAAGATACTCACTTTCTATGCCTTAAAAACCTTCCCAATGATTCAGTGCCCGTAATTTTACAATTTTTTGGGTTTTGTTTCTTTATTTTTAAATAATATGCATAATGGTTGTACTGCCTCCAGCAGCTGCATCTTCTGTGGAACCATCTGAGCTGCCTCGCCTGGCGGGGCTGGCGTGGGGAGGGGGGTTTACTTATTCTTTCTGCTGCTGGTGGGCTGCAAGGATCGGCAGGACCTGGGGATGATTAGACTCCAAACAGTACCTGATGTTCTCCAAGAGACTCTCTGACCCTCTATGAGAAATGCTGAAATCAAAGCAACATCCTTTTGAGGAACGTATTTGACTTATCTTCAAGATGCATAAAAACGTCCAAACTTTGAGTGTAACACCAGTACAGTTCTCAAACTGCCATCAGACTGACCTCATCCAGTGCATGGGCTCATTTCCTCAGCAATGACTCTGGAATCCAACTTTAGGTTAGTTTAACTATGTGCTTTTTCATTCCCTGTGGGTCTGTGGCCAATTGAAAAGTGCTCTAGAGACTGATTTTAGCATCATATACAAAACCTACTGGAAAACATATTTAAGTTTTAGTACAGCAGCCCATGCTGTTATGTATTTATACTTATTTGCTAGCATAGCACCTATAACAATGGAAAGAAGTTAGAAGCGCAACACAATCCATAAAGGAAAACTTTGCGGGGATTTGACCTGCAGCTTTGTGAGCTGATAAAACATGGTTTATTTTTTAAAAATAAATTCCCTGAAGGGGGAAACTACAGTGCAGTGTTTACAAAAATGATGAATTCTCCTTCTAGAATAGAATAGTTCAGTCAGAAGGGACCTACAGTTATCATCTAGTCCAAGTGTAACTCTTCTGAATTATTATTTGCTTTTTAAAGTGTCTGTATTTGATATCCGTGATGGAGTTCTCTAGAATTCACAGCATGGAGTTTTCTCCAAGACATATATTGACATGAATAGATTTTAAATGAGATTTTTCTTAATAATCTAACCAAGTACTTTCATCATGCTCCTTTATCACACATACATTTATCAGGGACTAAAATATTCAGGATAAGGCCTGTGTTTTGTATCTTTGGTTCTGGCAAGTACACAGTAACTCTGTAAGAATAGATTTTTGAAATGACAAACATTAACATCAGGGTTCAAAACATACATAAGTCCCCAGCCACATTTACACAGAACAAAGTGCTAAGATTTATTAGGCAAAGTTACTTTCTTATCTTGCCATTTAAAACAGAATAGTTAGTATTCTGGTAACATCAATTGTTACAGTGGTTGAAGTAAATCTAATAGTACAGTTGGAGTGGTTGTAGTATATTAATAAAAAGATGGGAGCAGCAGCACTATTTAAAATCAAATTCTTTGTATTGCTAAGCAGCGCTGTTGGTCTAGGTTTGAATGGCTGCTTCGCTCGTGAATATGAAGTGAATAAGGCAAGTGCTCCGAATGTATGCCAGACATTTAATAACTTGTTTACTATAATCCGCTTCAGCTTTGTGTTCTCCAGGATGGCTGTCTCGGTCTGATCCGCTTCCATTTGTACAGTCAGGTTATTCTTATACCCTCGCAGGGGTTTTAAAGGAGAAGCGGATTCCCCGTTAATATTCTTTGGAACCTCCTCACTCCTTTTTTTGATGGGACACAATATTGTATTTCTATCTCAGGACTACCTGGCTAGACATGCGAAAAATCCCTCTTTCGAGGGTTATAGAACACAGTTTTCTCTCTGTGACAGCCCCAGCAGTGTGAGAAACCAAGTTAGACTTGCATGGATGGGCAGATATCAGTGAGGCACTTGCATATGCACGGTGGATGTAAGGTATCACGCCACCCTCTATCGAACAGAATCTTTACTATTGCATGTACATATGCACATAGCAAGTCACTTGGAGTGAAGTGAGGATATGTGAACAGAGAAACACTGGCGTATAGACAGCTGCAAACAGCATGAGGGCCAAATAAATTTAAGTATTAACGTACGTATTTTATTTCTGATGAATTTACAGTATTTTGACAAAGCGCTGCTTGCCCCCAGATCTCTGCCTGTGCTGATAACCACTGGGCCTACGCGCTGGTGTAACTGAAACGGATCCCTTGTAGGAAAATACTTGTGCCAGCGTGTCAGAAACCCTAAGCCTAGCTTTTCAGATTAAATTTTGCCGTAGGCATAAAATGATAAAAAGGCTCTTTGCAATATTGGTACGGCTGTCTCTTGCACAAAATCTGACATCTGCGTTGAACAGCGTGTGCTGGCTTCCACCTGGGCAGGGAACCTCTGGTGCTGGGGTGGAAATGAATGAAGTGATTTGAGAGGGGACAAGAGGCATCCATCAGGCAAAGCCCAGGGTGTGAAAGCACAACCTAAAGGTAGGGACTTGTGCAGGGATTTGTCATCCTAGATTTTGGTTGGACTCTTCAGTTATCTAATCCTGTATCCTACTTGATGTCCCACAAGCAGATGCCTAGGAGCGTGCAAGACACCTCGTGCTAGGTGGCTAACAGGTGAAAATTTTTGTCTAGAGCCAAGAGTCAGACTTTGTCTCTCACTGAAACACAAGGTGCAGAGATTTTCCAAAATTCTAGCTCATGTTTATCAATAAGAAATTCTTCTTACCAGAGAAATAAGCCTTTTTAAATCTTGCTAATCGCCAGGTATCAGTGATACTTTGTAGCAACCACCTCTCGTTTAGTTGCACAAAGAATTAAATGGCATCTGTAAGCTTGTAGTTCAACGTTTGCTATCCTAAAGGTAATTGTAGAACCATTAACTGAGGTGAGTAACAGCTGCCTACTTCTATGGTCATTATAATCTGACTTTTTAGATTGGGAAACTGATATATGAAGGAAAAACACCAGATTCTTCAAAAGCTGTTGTCTGAGGTCTGAGTTGGGGCTGAGCTTAGACATGGGCCCTCTTCAGCTGCCAGTGTGTTGGGTAAGCTTGGCCCCAGGGCACTAACCTCGGGCTCCTGCAGGGGAACACACGGTGATGCTAGAGATGCTCCTAAAATCAAACTACGTTTTGCTATTTTATGTATGTTAAGTTCAAGGAGAATACCTGTATATACATTTCCCCTGAAATTCATGTACCCTGTTGCATCCTCAGCCCTTCCCTGCCCTACGCTCTTCAGTGTGTGTGTAGATTTGCTTGGTGACTCAGGTAGGGATGCCATCTTGCTATTTAATATCTGTAAGAGTGGTGTGGCTTTTGGTTTTGGTTGTTCGGGTTTGTTGTTGTTGTTTTTAAATTGGTATTTCAGTTGCTTTCTAAATCCATGTAACCTTTCATCAAGCTAAGCATCTTGCGGGAAGGTGCTCCCCAGCTTGCTTTATCTGCTGCGTAGGAACCACTCTTTCTGTCTGCTTTGAACCTGCCTCTTGCTTCCATTGGATGACTTACAGTTCCTGCACTGGAAGAGACTGAACAATTCTTCCTATTAATCTTCTTGATCTTGATAAAAATTTTATAGACTTTTTTCACTCATCTTTCCTCAGCTATCTCTTTTCCACATCTGCAAGTGCCTAATATAGTTCCCGTGCCTTTTTTCCACACTTGCTGCCTTTTCTATGCCTTTTTCAGTTTTATTCTGTTTTAGGTGAAAGGTTCATAATTTCCCTTTTCTGATACAAATGTTCTATAAATGTACATAATGGTTTTCTTTGTTCTCTATTCATTTCCTAATAAATTTTAAAATTACATTGGCTTTCCTCACTGCAACTCAGCAATGAACAGATATGTTCCTAGAGTTATAAAGCTCAAAGATATAATTCCTGAGCAGTTACGCTAAGCTCAGAGTCTATCACTGTATCTGTTCCACTGGGGCTGTTGTTTGGGGCTGGTTGGTTTTTTTGTTCCCCCCTTGCCCCCAAGCACATCAGTTCTCACTAAGATGGTAAGTGTCACCTGCCACCATCCCGTCACTCAGTATCCTAGATCATTCTGCAGTTCTTCACAGCTGATCCTGGTTCTTAACATGTGGAGTAATTGGTATTTTTAAAAAATCTTTTCATTATTATTTTATCTAAAAATCAAATGATAACCACATTAACGTAGCTTTCCTTACCATGTGATATAAAGCATATTTCTCCAACTAAAACACAGACCAAACAAAAAAAAGTTTTCACGCACTAACCAAGGCAGGCTACTAGTCATGGTTAGGATCAGAATAAAACTGAAGTTAGGTACCCAGCTCCCCCCCAAGACTGGATATTCTGATCTGAATCCGAGCTTTGTGATACAGTTGCACTTCCAGTTGAGATATGAATCAAATTACTGAGGTAAAACTTTGCCGTGTTTGATTCCAGGGTTAATTTAGACTTGCCTCTGAACAATCATCTCTCCTGCAGTGTTTTTAATGAGATAGAAACATCTTGATTCATCATGGGTTTTAATATATGACAGGATACTTTTTTTTTTTTCTTAATATAAAAATCTATTATGGATGTCATCCACTAAGTACATTAACAATACGTGCAGTATGTATTTGTTTAATTGAAGGTGGAGGGGAAGCCCTTTAAACATCAGGATACACAACCTAAGGCACAAACTCCTTTACACCTGTTCTGCAGCACTCACCTCTGACCTGGTACTTTGGGTATTATATTCTAGGCCAAATCGTCGTTTTAGTTTGATCTATAAAGTGATGGAAAAAATCTAGCATTTTTGTAAACATGGCAAAGCAGCATATGTTCCCAGGGTCCTGGGAGGATTTTTGTCTTTGCAAAGTTGCTTTATTTTAAGCTTGGTTAAAACACAGAAGAAATGTTCAGAAGCATTGGTTTGCTTAACTTCACAAAAAATAATAAACACCTAAAAGTGAACTTGGGCCTCTATGTGCTGAATTGATGGATAATTCATAAGCCTGCTTTTAAAAACAATACACTACACACCGTTTTCTGTCTGTATTTCAACAGCTCTCCCAGTTCACATCCATCTCGCCTATCACGAGCGCTTGTACCATTCTCCCTCCAACACAGAACTTAATTAAAATCACCCATTCTTGTGGCCAGAGTTAAAACTTTGCTTTGAACCCGTGCTCTGACCCTTTCTGCAGCCTGACCAATGACAGTTCGGATCTTCCTTGCACTGGTGGTCCTGCTGATCCTGTTCCCTTTGACCACAGATATACACCCTCGGGTTACAGTTAATTTTATGCATGCAGGGACCCTACGGGCTGTGTTTAGAGATGGAGAAGGCAGGGCATCTGTCCTTCACCATGGCTGTTCAAGCACCAGCCTCTGTCCTAACGAAATCCAGGAAACCAGCAGCTGAGCATCGCCTGCTGCCTCCCAACAGCCTCTCGTTCTGCTTTGTGCAGACCCCGCGGGCCCATCGCTCATCCTGGATGCTTGATTTACACTTCCATTCCCTGGGTCAAAAAACAGGCTGGCGAGGGAGGAAGGCTGAAGGAAGGTGACGCTTTGACAGCTCCTTTTTCACAGTAATGAGCAGAACTGCTCTTTCTTTCCCCGCTCCTGCCCACTGTGGCCTTTTCTTTAGACCTGCGTGACGGGAAGAAATTGCCGGAGCAGCTCCAGGGGCCGGCAGGAGGTTCTGGGGGGGCTCTGCCTAGGGAGCCATGGCTTTGCTTAGGGGTTATTTTCTGTTTGTTTCGTCTATATAATGACAGGTGGATGCAGATTAATAGAATTAAAAGTTTTGACTGGAGCACGTGAGGCAGTGAAGCATCAGTCACTTCCCGGTGACTTCGGTACCATGCGTCATGCTCGCTCCCACAACAGAACTCCGTTAATTTAGCCTAATCCATGGGAGCCTGCCACAGAAAAGCTCACTTCTTGGAAGGGGAAGAAATAATTGCTACCTTTCCAGCATTAATAATCTTCTGTTCTAAAAAGAACATTGTTTAATAGAGAGGTAATTTAGATTATCAGTAACCTGTATCCTAAATAGAAGAAAAGATTTGTTTGATACAAGACAGTGCTGTTTGCAGAAGCAGAGCCATAACTGATAACGCTGGAGAACTGCAATTTAAGTATAAATTATTTTTGGGGCTTCACAACAAGTGCCAGGCCTTAGGGATTGATAGTTTCTCTGATTTATACAAAGTACAGGTCTATACACTTCAGAGCTCTCAGGATTTTAGACGTTTAATCATGATTATTTGATGTGAATTCTGAGCTTACATTGTTCACATAGTGCATAATATTTACCCAAAAAGCTTTAAATAAATTTGTTTTTTAAAGTTTCCTCTTTTAAAATGTATTCGAAGCATCATTTGGAAACCGTAGATCATGATGAACAAAAAACCCCAAACCAAAGAGAGCAAAGGTGGGTAACAACAGGAGAGGGAGAAAAGCAGCAAGCGTAAGATTGACAGCACAAGAAGAGACTCAGTATATAATTCTAGTGTATAGAGATCAATCATAACTTTTCTGAAAGATGCCAACCCCCTGGCTACACTGAAAAGGTCTTTCATTCCAAGTCAGCGCCTTCACCCGGGAATATCGTACCAGTGGCGGTAATATTTCACAGCCAGAAGTCTTCTCCTGCAAAACCAGGCACACCACGGGCAGGGCTCCAGCAGCACAGACATACCGGCTTTCCAACCATGTCAGCTAAGAGCATCCTTTTGGGTTTTTTTTGTTGTTGTTCTTTTTCCTCTCCTAAAAGAATTGTCCTGGGGACTGTGGATAGGATTGGAAATTAAGCAGAGCTATGTATGATCATGAATGGAAATACAGATCTTTCAGGCTAAGGACCAGCTTCTCTCCTGACTTTTGCTTATAGCAGTTCAAATGTTTCCTTTTTTCTTTGTTTTTGTTTGGTTGAATTAGGAATCCGAGGAAAAATATGTTTTGCATCTAAGGAAGCTGCCTCTTCAACATAAAATGAAGTATTCCATGTGGGTTTCATTTATTTTTTCATGTCTTAAAATGGTATTTTGAAATTGAATTTAGCTGTAGTGATTTAATGTCATTCAGATAGGAAAAATCAAAACATCCCAGCAAGAAAATGTCCAAATAAAGGACCACAATATTTCTGCTTTTCCTTTTATTTTTGTCTATGTGGAATTTTGCCTGATGTAACCTAAATATGCAACTAGTTTAAACTGTTTCCAAACTATATTTTTGGAGGATGAACTGTTCAGCCTGAGTACTTTGCCTGGATCTATATTAAATCAGAGCAGTCTCTGTAAGTGAGTGGTCCATCTGTTTACCCCGTTCGTGCCAGATCTGTCAGGCCACCGAATTAAACAGCTATAAACAGCCCCCTTGACTGTTCTGCAGTAAAGAATATCCGAGATCTGTGCTTTCAAGGGCGTGCTTGTGTTGTGGGGTATAAAATCACTGGAATGAATTCCAAAGAGCGGGTTTGTGCTGTGCAGCTCTGCAGCACGGGGATGCGGGATGCTCAGGACGTTGTGCCCATGCAGGAGCTCTAGAGCGGGCTCACGGGGAGTCAGCACGCTGATGCACCACAAAATACAGGTGTAACGCATACTGTTTTTTTACTAAATACAGGTGCACATATACTGTTGGAAATCCCACCCTTGGCTATTTGCTGACACAGAAATGGGTAGCATAACCTACTTTTGTGCAGTATTCATAAGCATTGGCTTTGCTTTGATTGCTTATATTGTGTAATCTTCTGCTAAGCAGAGTGCTATGGAGACCTACCAGCTCCAGTGTGAAAATACTTTCCTCGGAGTTCAACTTCAGCCTGACAATGTTCTGCTTTAAACTCGGCTGACCCCACTATATGCAGTTCCAAATACTTTTAAGTTATGTGAACTAACACCAAGGACATGCAAGGGGGTCAAGTACAGAGAATAAAAGCAGAGCAGATGTGCTCGTGAATGCCAGATTTCTCGGTGTTATGATTAATGTGACATCGTGACCCTTCCCTGAAACGTTCTGCTCTGAAAAGAGACTCTTCACAGAACAAAGCACAGGGCCTGATTTTATTCTGTAGATTTATTGCAAGGTTTGGGGTCTTTCCACTGTAACCTGATTCCTACCACTTGGCACCTCTTTTCTTGAAATGGATGGTGTGTGATGTGATGGCAATTAGCGCTTGAAGCTCAGGCACCCTTCAAAGAACATTTTTTTCCGCAAACAAGGAGGGACTGCAACACACGGTCAATCACAGCTTCTACGCCTTATTTTTCAAGTGGTTTTAAGCAGGATGCTATGAAGGCTGAAGCTAATTGTTATACAGAAGTAAATTTCTGAAGATATATCATGCTCAGAGCTTACATTTGACATTTTTTGTCCAACCACTTTTTTTTTATAAAGCATGTCCCTATGTGAAATGGCATCGGTGAATAGGACGCAGTCAGCATCCTGCGATACAGGTATCTGCAGTAGTGACCCAGCTTCATTCCATGCTTTTCATACATTGTCAGTCTTTTAAAGTTGAGCAGCAACTTTGTGATCCTTTAAGGACACTGTCAGAATTCGTCAGATTTTCAGATGGGCATTATGAAAAGCTATAAAACTGTACAACCCCCCTCCTTTTTTCATAGATAAAGAATGATCTCTGTAAGTAACAACCAAAGCCAGCCTGTTGATATATCTTACAACTTTTAGGTGCTTGACTTGAGCACACAGGTAGGTTCTACATCTGGAATTGTGAAAATATCTCTTCTTTATAACGGACTGAAGCAAACACTCTGTCCAGCTGATGTTCCTGTCCTTCTCCTCTCCCCAGCCCCCACAAAAAATCTCAAGTCTCTGTGTTCCCAGTTTGGGATTATCTCAGAACTTGAAGCTTTAAGATCAGATGCATTTAGTCAAAGTTTTATTTTTTCTTTTCTTTGTCTAGTTTAAGGGCAGTTGTGACTGTGTTTTTTCTTAGGTTGTTTCAGTGGCTATAGTTATGAATAGTTGGGATTCACGTTGGCAGGCAAATCTGGCAAATATAGGAAAATATGCTGAGCATCGCAAAGAGAATACTCTAAGCCAAGTGCTAGAGAGGCAAGAATCAGTCTGGATTTTAATCATTCCGCTGAGCAGGCAGATGAGATCCTGATAAAGTTGAAAAAAAGTACTGGAGAAGGAAGGAGGAGAACAGTACAGTAAACACGGCCAGCGATTCAGCCAGAATTCTGACTACGGTGAGAAGATGAGTAAACAGAACAAACTCCCGCAAATATTTGCAGTACTGCTAAATAATTGTCTTGTGTCATTGAAAATACAGAAATTGCCTATATTGTATTTCCTAACATCAGCGACACCTACTAGCTCATCCTCTCCCCCCCACCCCCGCTTAGAGTCTAGGCAGTTTTAAATACAGATTGACTATCTACCTCTGTGAGTATCCCTGGCAGTGTCCTAAGTAACGTGACGGTATTTAAAATCTTGTGATCTTGCCTGTGCTATCCTAAGGGATGGGGTTTAAGAACTTAATTTGGCTGGTTTGTGTTATGGCAAGTTCCCAGCGAAGTCACAGAGTCAATTGATTTTACTTTCTAGATGTTTTCCCAGGTCTCCAGATAATTTAGTATTTACACTACATAAAAAAAGCTTTTTGAGAATTTAAATAAATGATTCAATAGAATGATTGCCTGTGCACCTATTAAGAGGCTACATTAATTTCTCTCTCGGGATGACTAACTGTTAGACAACTGGTTGAAGCAAGCTGCTGAAATGGAACATATTTCTTGCAAATTGAAGGGCAGGTCTGCGTGGGCAGCTCCCTCTAGCATGTCTAGATTCCATGCCCTTTTTTTTTTTTTTTTTTTCCTCCTAGTGCATAAATTAAAAGGATTTTTGTTGAGTTTTGTTTTTTAAGCATAACATACACAAATTTCCCTTGAACTATTCTAGGGTGACTTCACTCATCTTGTCACATCACTGTTGCTTTGGGGATACGCTCAAGAGAGAAGGTATCCTCCCCTGTAGACCGTTAATCTGTCCGTATTCTGAGAGCAGACTATTTTTAGCAGAACAAATCACTTGAATCTGTTGGATAACTTGGGTTGTCAGCATCTATCTTACAAAGTACCTTGTCTATTTTGTACCCTGAAGGAAAGTGAGATGAGGAGCAAAGAGTAAATAATCACTTCTTACTGCTTTAGTAGAACTTCTCTCCTCATTTTCATTAAGTAATTTTCAAGTTTTATGAAGGAAAGAAAAATGTATTCCCCTTTAATGCCTCCAGCAGAATAAGAAGCTTAAAAGAGTGCAGAATTCTCTGCTTGTGCCCGAGCGCAGATGGTCAGCAGTGTCTGGGTTTTCCAAGTAACTTATGTGAATCGACAGCAAAAATGACCTGTGCTAAACCCGCTTGGTTGATTTGTTTTAATTTTATCTCTGGAGGGGCTCGGTGGAGTCGATGCAAACTTCATACAAAAGGTGTGTTTAGTGCCTGGCTTGTCAATACCCTGGTCCTCTCAGGGTCTCACCCCTGTGTTTCTACTTCAGGGTTTTGTCAATATCTTTGACATTCAGGGAGGTAAACACAGAAGCCCCAAGTTTAAGCCATAGGTTGCGTATGACTGCTATTAAACTTTGAGGTTATGTATCGCTGCTTTGACTTACAAAACTGACCTGAAGAAAAAGCAAATTTTTACAATACGGCTGTTTTTTTGAAGCATCTATTAGGGAGGTTTGGTAAACTTCCATTCAGTAGACTTATTGCCCTGTTATGTTCCCGTTACTCCTACAAGCAAAGGAATGCTGCCAATGAATGCAGCAGGTCTGGTGGCAGGGTGCCCCAGCGGAGCGCGGGGGGCACCTGGTCATACAGGGACCTTCCAGCCAGGCGGGAGAAGCTGGGTGCTCCAGCAGGCATCCCCTGAGCAGCAGGGGCTACAGACTTGTCAGGCTTGCTGAAGGAGTAAATGAGAGGCGTGCTTAAGAAATAAATCAAGAGTGTGTGACTGCACGGGCAACATTTGCCAGCCAGGTTCATAATGAGCTGTAACACTTTGGGACAGGAGGCTACAAACTCTTGGCTTATGGATGCGTTTTTATTGCTAATAATAATTGTTCTTTTTATGCAGCCCTCCTAGACTGATGTTAGTTGGCTTCTAGGTCAAGACAGATGCAGAGATCCCTGTCTTAAGCTGGTAACTCCATTCCCAGGATACCCACAATGCGTGGAGTTTGCTGTGCTTGTACCTACACGCAGCGGGAGCTGAAGGGTCAGGATCTCTTCGATGGGTATCACCAAGGTTAATGCAATTCTAAGGTCTATAAATTGAGCACAGCACTAGCAGACGGCAGCGATGCCCCACGGTCGGTGAGGGAGGCCCATCCGGCAGGTACCCGGGCAGCCTTTATGGCAGAAGGTAACACACTGCTAATATGCGATACAGGAAGGAGCTGCACAGGAGCTCACCCAGGTGATCCGGAGGGGTGCAGCTGAGGGCCACCTACCAGCTGGGACCAATTCTGTTTGATTTTGGCTTTTGCAATGAGGGCGAGTGAGTGACTTTGTTCTAGAGGCATGCTTTCAGTGGTGTAGCCTCCGACAGGGAGCCCAGTCTTCGGAAATTATTTGAAAGGGGTGGGGGAGCAGTTTTTTTCTTTAATTTATCTTTGTGTATGAAATTAATCTTCAGCTTTTGCTGGCATAAGACAAGGTATATATGTTGCATCACCTAGAAAGTTTGGGCAGCAAAAGGTGTCTGTTTTCTTGGGGGAAGACGATAAAGCTGGAGAGGTGTGATGCAGCTTGCCAGGGAGGCATGGGGTCCACCAAGCTGCTGGCTGAATTTCTAGGCACTAATTCAGCAGAAAAAGTGACTGCACACCTTCAGGTGAGAAAAATAACCTCTCCAGTATAGGAGGGGGTCAGCATGATTCAAATTACACAGAGAAGGGCAGGAGGAGACAGCTTTAAGAGGCAGCTGCCTGTGCCAGATAGTGTGTATGAGATGACAAAACCTACTCCTTTGGCTTGGACTATCTTTTTGTTACTGCTGACTACGGCAGGGCTTGCAGTGCGCTTTAATCTCTCCGTCCCCAGGAAGGTACGTGCAGTGGGGGCTGCTAAGTGACAGCCACGGCGGGTTCAACAAATGGTGCCTCAGCAGAGCTTGGGAGGATGCCTGGGACACGGCGAAAGCACGTCCAGCCCAGGGACTGGGTCTGTGTGTGTGGCACTGCTATTGTGCTCACAGTGATTTACTCCCAGCACAGCACATAAGGCAAGCCAGATGAAAAAGAGGATTTAGCGAGAAACCAGGGAAAGCCTCCCAAGAATAAACACCGTGTAACTAAGAGCCCTGCACTGAGTAAGGCCAGAGAACTGGATACATTTCCAATGTCAGAATTAGCACCCAAGCACAAGCTTCCTTCTGGATAAAGGCACTAGCATTAATTTGAATAGATTTAAGTAAAGGTTTTGCTATTATTATGGGAAGCAAGTATTATTAATGCTAAAAAGAACTAAAAGATTCTTCTTGCATTTTAGCTCTTCCATAGGAAGAGACGCTCTATGCTTTCTTCAATATCAAATTAACGTATTTAAATTTCTCTCTATAGTTCTTTCTACCATATGTAACAATACCTTCCATTATCCCTTCCTGTGAAACCAGAATGTTCCTTTAGTGTTTCGAATAAGTAGTAACCCGATTTGCTCACTTCACTTATCATTCTTCTATGGCAAGACATGCAAGTAGTCTAAGCTTTGTATGATGGTAACATGCTCACCTGCTTCTGTTAAGTTCTTAAAAAACTTTAAGTTCTGTGGGTTTTTTTCCACAGACTTCTATGTAATATATAACTTCTCACATCCTTAAGTGGAAGAAAGTATCAGGTACAAGCAGAATTAGAAAATAAAATGACATCACCTCGGTTCACCTAGAACAACTGCTTGAGTGCTCTTAGAGATAACTCTGCAAAGTAACATTTTATTTTGCTCTCCATGAGCTCAGTCCCCTGCCTGTCACAGCTCTCACTGCCTGCCATCAGTCACTGCTCCCTGCCTGTCCTCGCTCCTGCCCAAGGACGTACCTATCGCCTGCAGCTCGATCGAGCCTTTTGTGTGGTCCAGCACATGCACACCCGCCGCCTCCATCCAAACTTCGTGCCGTCTGAAATAAATTGCCAAGATGCACTTCACCTTACAACCAGCAAGTAGCTGGTATTGATGACAGAAGTCAAGCAGAAAGTTGTCCAGATTTTCTTTATTTAATGTCTATTTTTTAAAAATAGAACAGTTCTAACATGTCTAAATATAAAACATGCATTATCATTCCAATTAGAAATAACCTACTATGTACACCTCCTTTTGTGGATTAGTGTTTCCTTCCTAGGGCTTTTCTTTCTTCACTTAAAGGAGCTGATTCTTTACGAGTTAGGAATATTTCCATATTCCTCTCCTGTTCTTGGATTATTGATTTGGATCTGTTTGGTCCATCTTGTTATATTTTTAGGGAGTAAATGATAACCTGAGAAATTACTGAAAAGATCAGGACACTGTCTCCTAAAAGAAAAATTGAACTATTTCTGACATAGGATAACCGAAACTGTAATTTTTTAGAAAAATTAACACTGGTGACTTTATGAAAGAAACAATGGAGGAAATTATGCTAGAAGACTCCATCTTCATATTTATAAAAGATTATGAGGGGAGGAAACAATACTGTCTGCGTTCTGTGTAAAAAGGATTCCTTCTCATTCACACATATAAATGCTGATGGATAATTAAGTAATTTGGGAGACAGACCATGCACATGGGAAGCATTTTTAGTATTTTATGACCCCTTCCACTGACCTACGTAATTACTGTGCTGCTGGCTAATACAGCAACATAAAACCTCTGTGAACATCTCCATTATGAAGTCTAGTTCAATCCTAAATGACCTTTCTTTTTATTTGGTACACCAGGATCAAAAAAGGTTGTTAAATTCTGTTACTTCCTTCAGTGCTATTGAAGAGAAAAAGAATCTGTAAACTTTATTAAGTAATCAATTTCTGAGCCACCTACAATGTAGTATAGAAAACACAGCCAACTTATATTTGGCAGGAACAATTCATGTCAAACCAATCTAATTTCCGACAGAGAAAATGGTTGAATGGATAAAAAGAAGCTGTAGATGTGACACTTTCATTGTAGTAACATCTTTAGGTGTGGCATTCTTATAAACAATAGTTATAAATCATAGACTATATTAGCATACATGGATGTTCCTTGAGCTGGAGCAAAACTTATGGGGAAAAATAGGAGTTCAGGGAATAGCTGTTAACGATTTGCTCTCAGATAAAGACAGTTTACCAGGTGGAGGTCACGAGAATCTGTCCTGGGACCTAGCCAGTATGTTCATTTAGGCTTCCAGCTTTTGAAAGAGAAATTACATGTGTGCAATTGACAGCAGGCTGGGAGGGAAAGACAGCAATTTGGAGGTTAGTCCCAATATCATCTTGAGAAACTGGAAGAGTAGTCCAAAAATGGAAAAGTTGATCAGTTACAAATGAAAAGTCTTATACCTGGGAAAACGAAATCAAGTGTAACTGTACAAAATGAGAATAACTCTCCAGGCAGCACTGCATAAAAAAATCGGACCCGCATAACTTCCTAAACTTTTCTGTATACTGACATTGTAAATTATGCAATTTAAAAAATATATAATAGCAATGATACATATACAATTTCTTGTGACTTCTTTTCCCTCTGAAATGAATTTAACTCATGTTTTTCAGAAAGGAATTTCTTGAAGTTTACCTTTAAAGTATCTGAGCTGACCCGCAAAATTGACAGGGACTAAAAAATTAACGACAGTAGAAATGGTGGAGAGAGGGGACCAAAACCTAAGACACGCACCCAGCGTAATACATACGGACTTAAATAACATTGCAAGTAATACAGTTGCCAGTTGACAGACTGGAAATCTGCAGGAGGTAGCAGCTGTCCCTCAATCTCTGTGCTTTGGCCAACTCATCAGCTTCCCCTCCATGTGCGCTCCTAGCGCCTCACCCAAGCTACGCCCATGGGTTTTGGACTTCTGCACCACAGGAGATGATTCTCCATGAGCAGGAGTTTCTGCCATCTCTAGCACAAGTGGAAGCAAGTCAAGCAAGTGGGACAAGCCACGCTGCCGATGGCTGCAGAGCGCAGAGCTAGCCCTGCCAGCGTTCAGTTCTTTCATCACAGTAACCCAGAGCTCTGCACTGTTCAGTTACCTATTTTCTGGCAATTTGGGCATCTCTGCGCCACACTATGGAGTGTGTGGAATTACGGTATTCCACATACTGCAGAGCCGTGGAACAGGACCACAGGCATGCAAGTCACAATCATCGTTAAGTGGCTCTGCTGTTCAACTGTTCAAGCCAAGGGCTGCATTACATGGACAAGGGAGACAGAAGTGCTTTATGGCTAACATAGAATTAAGATCCGTTAAAGGGTCTTGCACGTGGAAGCTGGCCTGGTCCTGTGCTAAATGGGCCGCAGGGCTAAAAAAGGAGTATAGTTTTCAAACAGTCGGTCTAGCATTGTTCCTGAGCGTTACAATCCCCTTAAAAATGAGCATGCAATTTTAAAATAAATATTATAGATGAAGATTATCTTACAAAGAACATATAATTTACATTTTTAAGCTCACGCTGTTTGTTTTGATGTAACCCATAAAAGTTCCTGCTCTGCAAGGCCCAGCTGACATTTCTTATTGTCTTTAACTAGTTCCTCCCTACCTGTTTAAAGGCAACTTTTATCCTCCACCATAATCTGGAAAAAAATTCTGCAGGACAAGAACTCATCTTAAGTCTTTGCTCATGCCAGGGAGAACCTGATAGACTAGACAAGTAGCATGATCTCTCTTGCCACTAAGAATTGTATCATTCATCCAGATATCCCTGTAAACGACAGTCACCTCAAACATTATGTGCCCTCACAGTGTTTTTAAATTCCTATAGATGTTTAAATAAATGCTTTTATCTTCTGCAGCCACACGGGTATTAATATACACAATGCTTATAGAAAGACACTGGATAAAATTATTATTTTTAGAATTTCCTCACTTCATAAAACAGTACAATAGCAAAGATGCTACAAATAACTCACTATGAACTCTTCTTATAAGCAAACAGAGGAAGTATAAGTTTAGGAAGAGACAAGGAGTTCAGAATAGACAATGTATTAAAATATTAGATTTAGTAGTTAGGAAAAAAGTATAATTTGGGTCAGTAAAAATATAAACAGGATTTTATTCCATAGGTCCATTTGAAACTTGCAAAGAAATGCCTAGCACTTAATAACCATCAATGAGTCCAAGTTCTGTCTGAGATAAAAACCAACAAAAGCAGTGAGCTATTAAATTTGTGACCAGCTTTCTGACTTTTGGAAACTATTTATGCTATTACAAAAGTGGGTTTTAGTTGGATGATCTCATTTTTGTTTGAGACTCCCACCACATTATGGTGTGGTTTTAGGAAAGTGGTTTAACTTTTCTCTTCTGGAGTATTACATATTCTGTGAGTGAGGAAGCAATAAAGTCACCGCAGAGTTAAAACTGCTGGCCAGAAGTTGGCCTTGTGTGTTTTACTCCAATGCGTATGACAAGCTGAAGAGGTTTTATAAGAAACGGCGTGTCAGCCATCTGATTACCGCTGGCTTTGTATGTGCGACCTAACTAGCAGGAAATGACTGCACTGATATTAGCTAGTTAAGGTGAAAAAATAAGTGTGTTGGAAGCGGATTCTGCAGGACAGTCATCAATTACTTTTGAGGCTTACTTGAAGTGTTACTCCGTTGAGTCCTATTGCTGTACGTCTGAGGACTAATTCAGCTCTCTGTAGGTCAGCGCCCTTATTTTGGGCAACCTTCTGCTGAACGCGCCCGGTTCTGTCATGGATCCCTCCCAAGAAAATTGATAAACAGCTTCTAGTTTCCCTCTTGGCTATATTTTAGAAGGTGTATTTGGAAACGTTTAATAAGCTACCATCAGTGATTTTTCAAGCTAACTTGCGTTCCAACATTGTGATTTTATTGGCATTTTTTGATGGACTCAAACTTACCTATAGTGCTGCAGTTCCGATTCTAGCTGCTGAATGTATATTTGCAGATGTGGCACTTCGTTAGCTTTCACTTCTAGCTCCTTCACTTTGCCGAGGCTGTTCAGGACGGCGTGCCTCGCCTCTTCAACCTTCTTCCTCATTTCTGCTTGTTCCCTCTTCAGGTTACGGTTGCAATCCTCCAGACTGACCAGCGCTTCCTGAGAGCTCTTCAGCTCTCTTTCTAACTCTTGATTGAACCTAATTGCTTCTTCAATTTGCCCATCCCTGGAGCTCCGGATGAGTTCCACTTCCTTCAGGACACTTTGAAGGCACTTGGTCTGGGAGTTGTTCTGTGTTAATGGTCTCTTACTCCCTACAAAACAGGTCCCCTCGTCCTTATGGTTAGCATGGCTTTTCCGCAGTCCTACCTATAATGAACAGGAGCAGAAAGCAGGGAGAAATTAATGTGTTTTAAAACAACTGGCAAGTAAAACACTCACATCAAGAGTGAAAATGGATGGATTGTGTCTCACTGGAGGTTTTTTTAATGACCTATAGCTAGCTGATCAGTGACAAGTTACCTTTGTGAAATACAGAGACAAGAAAACAACCTCTGGAAAGGAGTTTTTAAATTGGTTATCTATAAATTTAATTTTAAAACTACCCATTGAAGTGGAAAATCAAGTTATTGCAAAAGTTTTTGTACAGCTTTAATGTCACTGCTATAGTCTGTCCTCAAAAAGCAACTAGTATTCTGAAAAAAAGAAAATACTTCCAGTTATGTTTTTTAAGTTGTGTTCAGTAGAAGTGAATAGAGAGCAGGCGGTGGAGTTCTGGAGCTCTTTGCTCTTCTTCTGATTCATTCTGGGGCCTTTGGCAACTTTGTGTTTGCTTCTGACATCCTTTCGCTTTTCAAATGGCAATGGTACAAGTGGCTTTCACCTACCACACTGGATGCTGTGAAGGTGGACAGCCAGCTAATGCAAATGGCAGCATCACACGTGGAGCGGAGTCCTGCGGGTGCTGTGTTAGTGTTAAATCTAGCCAGGGCTGACCTGCCGGAACAGCAAGTGAGCTCTGCCCTTCAGTGCTTTGCCTCTTCTAGGCTATTTCGTGCCAGAGTAATTTAACTGCTGTTTAGGTACGTGTATGTGTTTTGCTTGAGCTGGTACAGCAGGAACAGAAACCTGCCCCAGAACTAATGGAGGAGCCAGGGACTGTTTGCAGATCTGCCTCCAACTCTGAACCCCCATGACCGTGCTCTGAAGAAAACACACTTCTGTTCCTGAGGCAAAGATCTCAGGCATCTATGGCTGAGTCACTGCACATGCTTGTGCAGGTAAGAACCCAAAAGTTCCTTCTTACTTTGCCCCCCCCTCCCCATCCCCCAGCAAGGTGTAACTGTCACATAACTGACCAGCAGCAGTTGTACGCTCAGGTTTGTTAAACGGATATCTTCCACAATTTTAGCAGGGTGGTTTTCAGCGCATCCCTGATACATAGAATGTCACACTGGTGAAAGTACATCCCTCCTTGAAGTCTCTCTGTGTAACCAGACTTTGCTAAAGATGTTGCTGCCAAAGGTGGAAGCGGGGCTGCGGGCTGCTGCCCTGGGGACCGGCCCGGGGCAGGGCAGAGGAAAGCTGGGGGGGTTACATGGGCACGCAGCGGTGGGACACGGGGGAGCGGCTGCAGGCTGAAGGAGGGAAGATGGGCTGGGCTGCTGCGGGGCAGCTCTGCCCGGTGAGGGGGCGCGGGGCTGGCCGGGCACAGGGGCTGCCCCCGAGGCCAGGCGGGACGGGGCTGGGGGCAGCCTGCCCCGGGGGGGTCCCTGCCCGCGGCGGGGGCACTAGGGGTCTCAGGATCCCCCCCCCAGGCAGCCGAGCGTGCCGGCACTCACCTGCAGCGCCAGGCAGCGGGCGTCGCTGCTCTGCAGGGCGGCCCGCATGTCCTCCACCAGCTCCCGCAGGCTGCCGTTCTCCTCCTCCAGCTTGGCGATGCGGTCCTCGGCCCGCTCCAGCGCCACCACCTCCTCGTAGCACTCGGGCGGGCAGGGCCCCGCCGGCCGCCGCCCCGCCGCCTGCCCCCCGCCGCCGGGCCGCCCCGCCGCGCCGGGAACCGCCGGGTCCCGGCGGCGGCGGCGAGGGCTGCGCAGCCGGATCTGCCGCTCGATGTGCTCGCTCTCCCGGCCCAGCGGCAGGCGCGGCGCGGCGCTGCCCGCCTGGGTGCTGAAGTAGCCGCAGAGGCGGGCGTGGAACTGTCGGAAGGTGAGCTCGGCCGAGAGCCCGTCCCACAGCCCCGCGCACTCCTCGGGCTCGGCCGCCGCCGCCTCCTCCAGCCCCAGCACCTGGCACAGCGTCCGGAAGTCCTCGCCGGGGATGCGGCCGGCGCCGGCGCAGTCCAGGTGGTGGAAGATCTCCTGCAGGTACTGGTCCAGGCCGGTGGCCAGCACCACGATCTCGTTCTCCACGCCGCGGTCCAGCCCGTAGTGGTAGGCCAGGGCGCTCACCAGCCACTGCGTCCGCCGGGCCGGCCGCCCGTACGGGTCCCAGCCCTCAGGCGGCTCCATCGCGCCCGCCGGCCCCGCCGCGCCGCCCGGCCGTCCTGCCCCGGGGCGGCCCCCGCCTCGCCTCGCAGCCCGGCCCCCGCGGCGGGGCGGGGCGGGACCGGGGCTCCCCCCCGGCGGGCTCTGCCCTCCCCGGGGCCGGGGCCGGGGCCGGTGCGTGCGGCCCAGCGGGCAGGTGCCGCCCGCTCCCCCCCGCCTGTCAGCGCAGGGGCCCCGGCCGGCCCGGGCTCCAGGCTCGTTGCCCACTCGGGACCCGGTTATCTCCGCCTCCCCCGTGAGGCGAGCAGCGCCGGCCGCCCCGCCGTGGCTGCGCTGGCGGAGGAGCGAGGGGTCCCGCTGAACCGACGAAACGAACGGGCACCAGAGTCGGTCCTTCTGCCCGCCCGGGACGGGCCCTCCCACCCCGGCGGCTGGTGCCTGCCCGGTGTCCGCATGGATTGCTTCAGCTGTTGCCTGTGAGAGGGATGAGTGAATGCCGGGCAGAGCCCGTACCCCCCCGCCGGGCCGGGCCCGTACACCCCCGGGGCAGGGCCCGTAGCCCCCCGGGCAGGGCCCGTAGCCCCCCAGGCAGGGTCCGTACCCCCCCCCGCAGGGCCCGTACCGGCAGGGTCCGACCCGCCCCCCCGGGCAGGGCCCGTACCTCCCCGGGCGCGGGCCGCAGCCGCGGTCAGGGAGCGGCACCAGCCGGGCTCCTCCGCCGGCGGGACGGGCCAGGGGCGACCGCGGCACCGGCCGTGCCCGAGGCCTGGCTGGGGTGGCCGAGCTGGGGGGTGACCAGCGGCGTGCAGGGCGGTGGGGGCGCGCGGCGGGGCCCGGCCGGCAGGCTGGGCGGGGGGCAGAGGTGAGTGCTCAGCGCTGGGTGCAAACGGTGCTCTTGGGCAGGGGGCGGGGGTCCCACCCGAGGGCGTTCGGGGCACGGTAAGGACGGCGGGTGCGCTCAGGGTGCTGCTTCTGCTTACCACAGTTGCATGGGAACGTCGACTGGCTGCTGTGCGCTGCACATCAAGAAAAAACATCCTCTGGAAGACTGTTGACCTTCCTCTTTACCAAAAGTCAGATTTCTGATTGTTCCTGTGGTAGGTGGCAGCGTCAAGGCTGGCTGGCTGAACATCTCCTTTGGGTTTTACACTACAAGGTGCAGGTCCCCCAGGGTGCTCGATGCTCCACAGGATCAGCCTTCCTGTTCCCAAGGGCTGAGCGTTACCCACCAGCGATCTGCTGTGTGGCTGTTACCCAAAACTGTAGCGTTTGGTACCCCTGCGGTTGTTAGAAAGCTGTCCATCCCACGGACTTACCTAAAGGCTTTTTGAGTGGGTTTTTCTGATGTATTCTTGTACCTTTGAAGAGTGATTCTCCCATTTTCCTCTTGTTTGAAGCGATACAAAACTTGTAACTTTTGGTTTTGATTGACTTGAGGCGTGACTGGATGAAGTGGATGCGTATATATTCCTTATTTGCCCTCATAGCTGTATACACCTATAAAACTTCAGCTTTTCTTAGTCTGATAACATTATTAATGCAAGAAATTTACTTAGGGTCAAAATGTCCCTGTAATGCAGCACCAAAGAGAGACCAGAAAGGCAGTAACATAAACCTTGAATGTTTTTAGCAGATACTATGTAAACCCACATCTGTTATCCACACGCATCAAACCCACCGACCCCAAAGACCAACTAAAGCCTAGAGGCCCTGGAGTTAGACAATGCAACAATCTAAATGTGTTTTGGTCTGGCTAGTTTCAATTGTAAAAATATTTATCAAGTGGAAATAATTGATTTAAAGGCTGCCAGAATCTTTACCAGGCTATAAACCTGTCAGCGTAAATTGTACTTTAGCACCTACGGTTCCCAGTTGGGTTTCTTGGTGATGTCTCTGGATGGAAGAGAGGCATCGTTAGCAGTACTGGGGGGCATTAGGGCCTCTATCAAATTCCTCATTGCCCATCTGTTGGGCTTCTGGTTTGAAAGGACAAAGGATATCAATGGCATAACAAATCTTTGGCTTTCTCTGTTATCCCCGTGACGGGGAAATGAGAGTATCAGAAATTATGTCAATTCATATTCACCAAAGTCTCATCTCTGAAAGAAAGCGGATACTTGATTGTAGCAAAATAGCCTTTGGCTGCTGAATTTTGTTTGATTCTTCAGGAGAAGCTCCAACTGTTGGGCAGTTGGGTTTTGCATCATGTTTTCTTAAAACCCAGCCACCTGACCCAAGTTAAACACCAGACAACTGTGAAAACAGTTGGACCAGGGAAAACTTTAATGTCACTTCAGCCTCTCTGTGACAAAGAGGTTGCATTTGGTAGAAGTAAACTTCCCTTTTGCAGCCTGCTTTTCTTTAAAACTGAACCGGGTTGCTCCACTGTTAACATTTGTGTTTTTTTCCAGTGTGGTGCTCCTGATATCAGAGGTACAGAAAAGGCGGTCACAGTGTAATTATGCCTCCCGTATTTACTCCCAACTACAGCAAGACTAAGATTTTACTCTTTACGCAGACAAGGTTTGCCAGGTCCTCGACTTACTCTCTAAACCTACTCAGGGAGATGGCAGCATTTTAGTTAAGTATTCAAGGAATTTTTCTTTGCTAAGTTGTTCCCAGTTCTGGTAGTGCATTCAGTGCACCCAGTGGCAGCATGAAAAGTATCTTAATGGAGTCCCAGCTGCAGAAAGAGCTGATGTGAAGGCAGGATCTGAACAGAGTGGCTCTTTCTACAGTGCTGTGGTAATAGCTGGAAATTAGAAGTATATTAAAATACTGCTTTTGAAATTACTTAACTGGATATTTTTATTTTAAGATGTTAAAAGGTGCCACGATCAAACTCAAGCTTGTTTGCCAACATCATTGATGGAATAATGTTTTAAATTTATTAGGTAGCCATGGGATTAGTTAAGACATGTAAACTATAGAAAAAAACCAGCTTGAGCTCAAGTTAAATAGATTTTATTTCAGGGTTCATATGTGTTGCAGGACCGAGGATCAGCACAGTTTGTGTTTATGTCTGATGCTCCAGGGTATTGGTAGTCTGGTCTCATTTGTGCGGTGGGTTGTTGTTTAGTACACAGAGGCGGCCAGGACTGCAGGACTGTGGAAGATGCTCGTCTTGCGGGAAAGATCACTTCATTACAGTAAAAAAAATAAAAATAATAATAATAAAAAAATTATTCCTACCAGACTTTCTGCTATCAAGAAGAAAAGTGAAAAAAGTGAAAATGTAGTGCTAAGGACCGAAAAATTGTCTTCCAAACCCTTCCCAACGAAGTCATGCTGTGATATTACTGATCCTTTAAAAACTGTTTTTCCTGCAAGAGTTGCTTTCAGAAGGAACTTCAGAGAGAGTTAAAATAATGTTAGTGGTGCAGCATTGTTCTTGGCACGTTCTTGAAGTTACTTGTAACCCCAGAAACGTTGGGCGTTGTCTTTTTGTTTGTTAGGTCCAGTGTATTGGGACAGCTCTGTGTTACAGTTTTCCTTCTCTGTCTCACTGTAATTGAGCATTCCTCCCTATCTATCATGTCATTCTGCTCCTGCCTGCAGCATGTTTTCATTGAATACTTACACAAACAGGATTTTAGACGTACACATCCAGTGAGTGTGTAGGTATTTCTGATAAACTGTGCAGATGTTCTACATGTTTAGTGACGTGAAGAGCGTATGGGTGGATACAGGGAAGAGTTTCGCTCATTGATATAGGGAACCTTAGTAAGCTTCTGAATGTAAGGAAAACTTCTATGTTAAAACTGGACAAGAACTGGCAATCTCCCTTGCTTCAGAGCTGCTGGGAAACCAGTGGGATTAACAAAAGACCTTATCTAAGTGCAACTTGTTTTTTATCCTGAATGGTATTGCTAATTAGATTGTGGCCTTTCTCTTGGCATAAACTATTTAAAGGGAAGAAACGATGTGTTATGTAGTCTGCAGAGGAAACAGCTGCAACTCTCTGAATAACCAGGTGTTGTATTTGACATTTCTTAGCTATTCAGCATCTGGAATAGTTTTAAAACTCTTCTATAGTAATTAGAAAAGAGAAATCTACTGCTTTCAACTTTTATTTAGTGGTGGTCATGGGGTAAATGTTTCTGTTTTATGAACAAATCTTTGGAGTAAATGGAGGGGGGAAAGTGGAAATTCACAATAGGATAAGTGAGAGCAGAATTTGGCTGGCAGTGCCTCAGTCAATGTTCCTGCTGGCTTTCTGTTCCTCTGGCTGCTGTTTGCCAGCAGGTCCTGTGCGGGCTGTAGGGAGCAGGCGTGATCTGAGCCTCTGCCGCAAGGTTTTGACTCCTGTTAAGAGTGTGTATCTAAATTACCACAGAAAAGTATTTTCTTTCTAGAACACTGATGCTGTCTTAATTTCTACTGTAAATTAGACTGTAGATTCTCTGGATAAGTGTGTATTATTTAGACTTAGCCTTTACAGAGCACTTTTTCTCCTGGATATTCGTAAATATCAGAGATTACTAAGTCTGTGTGTAGAGGTAAGGGAATGGAGGTACAGTGACTCTAAGGAGCAGATGCAAGGAGGGTGATGGAAGCCTCAGCCTTGGTGTTGAGACCCATTTTGCGTCAGTCTGGCTGTTCCCGTGACGTCTAGAACCTGAAACCCCTGGAAAATCAGAATCAGCTTCCTTATGAGTGAGTGGGACACCTTAGCATACATTCCCCCCAGCAGGCATGCTGGACAGAGTGCTGTGTAGTTCGACAGCACAAAGAACCTGGGTGTCCCCTACTCCTTGTAATTCTGAGGTTTTATCTGCTTTGCTGAGGATTTGCAGCACCGAGCCTTTGCCCGAAGGAGTTGCGAGGGTGAGTTTCTGGCCTGATGGTTTGAGCTCTGCCAGCAAGCGGGGAGCGTGTGCCTGGTCACGGCCTGCCGGGACTCTTCATACCAAAGCAGATCTTCAGACTGTCTTTCCCGTCGAGCTCATCAATCTTGAACTCCTTTCACCGCTTCAGCAGGAAGAGTGGGGAATGCCCCCGCGCTCTGCCTAAGGCACAGTCCTGGCGGTTAGCTGGGTCTCGCTCCTGCTGCTCTCCTCATGTCTGTGCTTGCAATGAGAGTGTTGCCGTTGGGACGCAGTCCTGTTTGTCAGGTCCCCTGCAGGTGTAGCTACCTGTCGCGGTCCACTCAGTGGACTCGTGATGGTTCGTTTACTATGATCTCGAAGCGCAAAAATCAAGGTGACCACACCGGGGGGTTATACTTCAATCAAACAGCACAATTTTATTGTCTGCCTGTAAAGCGGCGTGTGATAGGTAGAAAGACAGAAAGTGAAGAAAAGATAAAATAAAAAGAAAAAGGAAAGAGGATTATAGCTACCACCACAGGTCCAAGGTGTCCCTATGGTTCCAGGTCCAGGCAGTGTCCCGCTGGTCCTTCCAATTGTCATGATCCTTGGTGGGGAAGATCTCCTGAAATTCGGTTGCTAAGGAGTCCTCTTTTATGCCAAGCAATACACGTTGCTCCTCCTCTGGCCCATGGATTGTTGTCAGTCTCTGCCTTCTTGAGCCAGGTTATCACACATGTTCTGGTTCGTTGTAACAACAACATTTGTTATGCGACCTTATCGTAGTTGTTCCTTCCAGTGCCGGGTATCAGGGAGCGGCATAGTACTCCTATGAGTAGATATGTATATACTCCTATATAGTACTCATAGACATAGAATACATAGTACCATGCAGTTCTCCTTCAGGGTCACTGGGTCTCGGTGTCCATGAGGACCACATTCCATCTCCAGGTCTCTGTTAGCAATGTTGAGACAATATCATTCTCTTTAGACCGACTCTTACACTACCGCACGCGTGATCTGGGGGCTGGAGCGGCAGGCTGGCGTCTGGGATCTGGGTCTTGATCTGGCGCGGGTGTGAAAGGAGCACCAAGCTGTTCAGTCATTGTAATATTTGGATCCTTGCGGGCTTTCATGTGCTTTTCCGTTTCGTATGAAAAATACAGGTGCTCCCACTGTGTTTGTCTGAAAGAGAGTTAGCAACCCCCCTCCGTGAAGGCAGAGGTGGGAACGGCACAGGGGAACTGTGTGTTCATGGAACACTCGCTGCAACGTTGAAGCTTTTATCCATCAGGAAAGGGTTTCATGACAATCATGTTCTATTCCACTGGCATTTTAATTTCCGCTCAGCTGGTTTTTGTGCAGACAGTTGGCATGTCAGCTTGAGCTCCTAATGATGGGTTGTGTGACATAATCATGTGGGAAAACAAAGAGAACCAAAATCTGTGCAATGAATCGCCCCACCCCTTTTCACCCCCCTTATGTGAAATACTGTCAAAATAAATGGACTGAAGTGGGCTTCAATACCGAGCTGTTCTTATGAAAAATAGGATGTGTGGTTTGTGCAAGAAGACAGAAGTATTTGTTTGGTGTGTAATTGTTGAACTAATCCTGTAATGGTTTTGCTGCGAAGGAAAGGGAAGTTGATAGGTAAGTTGTGTGTATACAGCATGTTAGTTACAATGTAGGGAATCTGAGTGTCTGAAAAGGGAGCTGGTGGGTAACCGAAGTGCCTGAGCCTGCACTACTGTTTACGGCTCAGGGGTTCGGTGTGTACGTAATCCTGCGGTGCTGTCTCCGAAACACATATCTCTATTTGTTTCTATCTGGTTTATTCTTATTTCTGCTGAGCCATTTGAATGGACATGCTCTTCATAGTACTGGAAAGCGAACATTTTCTTGATTTGTTAGGTGCATGCGTATTTAATTACATACTACCGCTGTAGACAATCCTTGTCTCACTCCTTTGCCCGCTCCACCATAAATATCATCTGTGCTCAAGGCAACAAATTTATACAGTGGAAAAATGTTCACAATATCATATCACAAATGTTTGAAAGGGAATGCGATTGCATTTTTGTTGTTGTTGTTAATTCTATGTTTATGTGGCAATACTTACTAAATTTTCAGATTCAAATGCTTCATAGAGGTGCAGAGCTAACGTGGCCGGGTGTTGTGGGGGCTGCAGCCCGGTGGCCCCTGGTGTGCTCAGTGCTGGGCAGGGGTGGCCATCCCGGCTTGGCGGTGGCCGTGGCCTGTCTGGGTGCTGTGCCAGCCTCGTGCCCAGCTCCTGGCCACAGTGACGTGGTGTCACGGTGTCACGGCACTGGGCTGCATGTGGCTCCACGGCTGCCGTCTGAGAGGCTGGCTCCTGCCTGCATTATTTGAAAACGGAGATAGGCGTGGAGAAACACACTTACAAAGAGCACAAGGTGTAAGCGTGTCGGCAGGGAAGGCCTGCACTGAGTGAAGCATGTGGCAGGCCAGTGCCGGCAGGCATGGATGCCCTGCTGAGGTGTTTGTCCTGCTTGTCCCCCAGCACCCAGCCGTTGAGTTTGTGTGTACGCGCTTGGAAATCATTCCTGAAATGGGAGTTTTTCCACCTCTTCACACTGTCCTTCCTTGCTTCTGCTTTGGTTCTAGTAGGGATTTTCATTTCAGCACTAACATAAAGCTGTCTGTCCTGTTCCACAGCCTTTGAGTCTGCTGTCTGAACGTCAAGATGGCAAAGCAAAAGCAGAAGAATGCGGAGGCAGCGGAAGAAGAGGAGATGGAGGAAGACGACAGAGGAGAGATGGCAGACCTGAGCAGAGCCGGCTCTGGGAGCGCCTGTGGAGCGGCAGGGCCAGGGGGCCGCAGCGGGCTGCTCCCACCTGAAGGCATGTCGTTGGGCCCGGTGGGTGGCCCCACTGTGGCCTGCACACTCACCATCTCACTAGCCATCCCTGCCCAGCCCACAGGTCAGCACCTGACACTGCAATGCCGAAGAATCCTTCTTTTATTACTTCATAAATTCATGTGGCAGAGACTTGAATGGCTTAAGGCAATGATGTTAGAAGAGATGTTAGTTGATTTGAATTTTCCTGGCTAGAGCGCTGCAGCAAGTGGCCACGGGGCATGGGTGCCCCTTGCCATGGGGTGACTGTCACTAGCAACTGAAGGTCCTTCCTGGCCGCTGGCTCCGTGGTAGCCACAGGTACTCCAGGTGCTGATCTTGGCTGGTGCTTATTATTCAGCTACTGCCTAACAGTGAAAAAAAAGGTTGGTTTTGGCATATATACTCAACTTGGCCACTTCTGATTTTTGGTCGTTTAAAGGTGAGATATATATATATTTAACTTGTTATTTTAGCATAAGGCAGCAGCTGTGGTACAGGCAGCCTTCCCTTGAGCCGTGTGGAGCTCTGCTTTGTGGAAGTTCTCTGGGTAACAGGACATATATGCCTTGGGAATTGCAATCACTGGCTGTCACGCTGCAGGAAGCGAGGATGAAGGGGGCAGTTCCAGGGACTTTATGGACCATTACAGTTGTTAAACCTGGGTAAGAACCGCAGGGTTGGGCACTGGGTTGAGAGTTTCATGTTCACCACTCATCTGTGTTCAATCAATCATTTTTCTGTTGGGATGCTGGAATGAATGCCTCTAACCATTTTGTTGTTGCAGAGAGTATTAATTCCCCCTGAAAGTGTCATTTTTGACAACATTTAAAGCTTCCAAGTAATTTTAATATTCTTTCTAGGACAAAAGCAGAAGATATCCAATCCCCCTGATTTTCGAGGAAAGAGAATCCAAGTTGATGAATCGGGAGCTATTCCAAGAATGCAGCATTGCTACCACATTGAGTACTTCCTTCTACCAGATGACCTCGTACCTAGAAAACTGGATTTCGTGGTGTTTGGGGTGGTAGCAAAGTTATTTACAGAATCTAGTTCCAAGGTAAAATATAATAAAACTACATAATCCAAAATGCCATATATAGAAGGTAGGAAAATGTTTTCAGATATATAATGCTGTAGTTGCGTATTGCTTTATCAGCTGTCTAGGCCTTATCTGCACATGCAGATATCGAACAAATATCAAAGGTAGAACTTGACTCTGCTAGCCCAGATCAGCAGTAATTTGTGATGTTTATAGTAAGAGGCTGGTGCGTTAAAGAGTATTTTATTTTCCTCTAGATATCAGTTTCCTTGGGCTTATAGCTTTTATTTTTCAAGTACTAAGATGATAAAATAATAATTTGAAGGCAACTACATTTTATTAACAATAAAAAAAATGAAATTTATGCCTTTGATCTTCGTTGTGGAGAAAAGGATTTTTAAGTTACTTGAAGAATTTTGCACATTTTATTTAGGCTTGTGTCTAACTGAATCCTGTGCATTGAAATACAGGAACTTAAAGAATTTGGTATATTGTTTTGAATACACCTTGGGTTGTTAAGAAATCATGTCTAAAAAGTCAGTGCTAACATAATTAAAATATTTGATTATGAGAGTTGGTTTTAAAGCAATCTGTGCAGTCTCACATTTTGTCTTTGCATGACAGTCTTCCCAATGGCTCTCTTTGATTACTTTGCTCTTCTGAGTATCAGCTTGATATTTTTGTTAGACAAAATGCGCTTGCAAAGCTGCTGATTGAAGTGTTATACTGGCAATTCTAAGTGCTTTATTCTTACTGTTTGCCAGCATATAGATGTGAAGCTTAGTGGTGGTCCTTTAATTTTATAAATACCAGTTCAACTTTTTAAAGGGTATACATTTGCTTTTACAGTATTCTGTTAAGTCTTCACTCCACAGTCTCATGCTGAGCAACAGCTTAATTGCTGTTTGTTCTTGCCTTGGGTCTTTGTATCAGACCTTGGCTTGGTAAGACACTTTGTCTGGATCCAACAAAATATGCTGCTCTGACGGAGCAAGGCAGGGGGTTGCGTCATGTAAGACCCAGCAGAAGCTGAAGGGAATAAGATATGTAGGCTTGAGAGCAGTCGTGATAGTGGTCAGCATGTGAATGCAAATTCTTCAGTACTGGTCATCTCCTGTAAATATTTTAATCTTTTGTTTTAATAGGCTATTACACCATGGATTGAAAATGACAAGATGTGGATATCATGGGACCATAGTGTTGATATCATTGTCGCCAATGAATATCTAATAAAACTAAGAGATCACAAAATAACTTTAAAAATCTGGGATACCAAGGACAAAGTTTCCTCAAAAGCAAAGCTTTGTAAACAAAATATTATTTCTTCACTAGAAAGGGATGCAGAGGCTGTTGGTAAGTCTAATGCAATAAATATTAGACAATGTTTAAGATAAAACATATCTTGAAATTGTGACTGCACCTATTGATGTTACTGTTGAGATTATTTGGCATTTATACGTCATTCCCATTAAGATAATTCCTACTTGTTGGTGATTTAATGAATGCATGAGTCAGCTTCTGAAAATGTTGATGGCAGGAAAATATAGTTAGGCCTGTGATCTGAACCTTTGAAAACTAGCAAGTTCTTTGAGGCTGTTGGGTAGTAATGGTAGCAATGAATGTATTCGTTTTTTAAAGATAGATTTCAAAGATTCTTCTTATTGTCCTGAGAAGCCAAACTGGTACAGCCATATTTTTATGCTGTGTGTCTTTCGATTTCATCTTCTCCCCCTGTTGTCTTCCGCAACCCCATAACTTGAATCTAGCCCTAAATTTTGGCCACACTAGCTTGAAGTTCATTGGTTTCAAAGACAGTTATTTTATAATTTATATTTCATTTTTACTAGTTGAGTTAATGTCATTAGACCTTGTTAGGGCTCTTATAGATATGTGTGACGTGAGATCTGAGTCCTTAATAAATACCAGAGAACTAAACATGAAATGAAACCTAAGAGTAAATGGGGTATCCTTTGATCTGATGTCCTGAAACTACTGTCAAAATTAATGTTACTATTGAAATATGCATAATTTCTTAGTAAAAGACTGTAATTGTTCTCTCTTTCCCATGTGTATCAGTGGATAGGGTTTTGGTGGGGTTATAAGATCTCAGGTACTAGTTAGTTAATAAAGGATTCGGTTTCTTTTGATTGAACTAATGCTAATAAACGTTTGCTCAGAGGTGGTGGGGTTTGGCAGCACATAGGCTTTGCAGCTGGTGGAGATTTCTGACAGCATTTGGGTTTGGTCTTTAAGATAGGTTGAGCACCGGAGTCGTCGTTGTTGAGGAATGGAGACTTGTTTGTAGTTCGGTATTTTCTCACGAGCAGCCTTATGTTTGAGCCGCAGGAGGAAGGCAAGATGAAGGTTTGAAAGCTTTCCCTCCTGAGGCAGCATGCTGCCGGAGGAGCCCCCGCAGCTCACTGCCAGGGCTGTTTGCCTCCTCTGCAGGCTCAGTGTGCTGGGAGGTCCCGCAAACCTCGCCTGCCCCAAGATTGTCTTCGGAATATGTATCGCTACGCAGTACTCAGGGAAAACATTTTATGCTAGATTCTTCTGTGGGCTTGGAGGTAAATCTCAGTAACACTGATGATTTTCATCTCCAGATGAACAGACTTGAAGTCCAAGAGTGGCTTCTTACAGATAGTAGGAAAAGGGTAAGAGGTGCCATGGGAAAATCGCTGCTCAAAATTTGAGTAGCTCAATCAGACTACGCAATGAAGTCTAAGCCAGGGAATTTATTTTATTTTCTTTTTTTCCCCGATAGGTGGGGTAAAACATGCAGTGCTATCACAAAGAAAATACTTTGAAGAGTGTCAGCCAGCACCCAGCTGTACAAAAATCAAAGCAGCAAAGGAATCCAAGGCACAGGAGAAGCCTTCCACCCTTCCTGTAGGAGGTATACCAGTATGGAAGCTGGAACTAGCTTATGGGTGAAAAGGGAAGGGGAGTGCAATGGCACCGTGAGCAACAGATGAGCAGGAACAGGACCAAGGAATCTACTGAGGGAACAAGGTGTTGCAGGAAGGCTGAAGGTAGTAGGTCTAGTTAGGACAAGTTTTTAATAGCTTTGGGATAGAATTGGGGCAGGAAAGAGGTTTGGCTGGCTCACAGAAAGTTATTAAGGGACGCTAGAAAAAAGCATTGGGATTTTCTGCTGCTTCATTTGTAAGTGACAGCATTAACATCTGGAGCCATGACTACAACACAAGTTCCCAGGTTCTTTCTGTTTCTCTGCCATTGGCAAATATCTGGAATCCCAGCAGCAGAATGCCACACGTCCTTTGAATTGCTAGTGCATGGAAGAAGTATGAAAGTGCTAGCTCCTGGCATTGGTGGGATCCCAGCTGTATGCCGTTCTGTAATCTGGCCTTGCATTATGCTGATTGAGAACCTGCTGCAGATAACAACCTGGCCTTGCAGCGGGTTCTCCATGTACCGGCAGCGCGTTGGTAGCTGCGTCTTCTTAAACCCTGCTGCTAGCTTTCATCGTCCCTGTGGAGCCCCGTGCAAGCTTGCTAATGGGAAAACTGGGATTTCTCTGCGCCAGGGCACTGTTGAGTGGAGAGTGCTCTGCTCAGAGCTGAGAGGCACGTGGTACTGCGTTACAGAGCCCGCCAGGAGAACGTGGGGCTTGAGAGCTCACAACAGCAGCCGAAGTCAAGAGCAAATGAATGAAAAGTTAATGACATTTAAAATAAATATAGAATGTGAGAATTCTGAAAAAAAACCCTAGGTCCTTGGCTTTCCAGCTGGGCTATCAAGGTTAGTGAAAATCTTGTGCCTTATTTTTTTGTACTTCAATTTTCAGTCTCCACACTGGAGAGAATATATGACATGTTGTTAGAGAAAACTGAGAAAGCAAAAAGGCACTTCAGCAGTGAGTGTTACAGAGCTCTCTAGGAGAACTTCAGTAACTCTTTTGATACACCAGGATTACTGCTTGGATACTTTGAAAGAAATTACACCAAGACCTGCATTGTGCATTAAGAAAAACCCTGAGTTTTGAAATATTCTTTCATTGAGCAACACACTGAACAATAGTGTGCTGTCTGGTGCAGAGGACTGTGGAAAAAGAATCTGAGGTCTTGGATACGTACGTGAATTCAAGCAGCATAGACCTTCTATTGTGAAAATCTCTGCTTTTAGGCAGTTGGCCTTGCAATTTAATAGTTGTTTTCTTAGAATGTTTTTATGAACAAAAATGTCCAAAAAATACTGGAAAGCAATTACTTTGACACTCCCTATTTTTACTTTAGTCATATTGTGAAAACACAAACAATATTTGCTTCTTTTGTTTTTCTTTTTTTTTATCCTTAATTTTACATTTTTCTGGTGAAAACAAACCTCGCAGCTAGGTCGTCCCTTTGTGATTTATCTGTGATTTTGTTAGATCTACAAACAAAGATGAACTTGCCAAATAGAATTATCCAAAGGGAAATCTTGTTACTGCAGGAAGGTACTGAGGATTCAGCAGATAATGTGATTTCCTCCTATATTAGCATCTGATGTAGGGCTGCTTACGTTCTGTTGGGGAACACTGTGTCACCAGCTTTGCTTGGTTATCTTTGTAGGGGGTTTTTGATGATTAATGACACGCGCCATCTAAATAGAGGTGGGTTAATTCCTGGGGTAACTAGGCGAGCAGAATGCAGCTGTGTTTTGGTAGTAGTGCCATCTAGTGATGGGCACAGAGGGGATCGACGGACCAAATATTAAATCTGTGAAGGTAGAAAGTGTGTTCAAGGAAATAAGGGACAGGAACACGGCTTCCAGTTCAGATGAATGGGGAGATGCCAGCATTTTGCCTACACGCTAACCCGTTCCATGTTAAGGAAGAAAGGAATGTTCTGAAGATGTCTTAACCTTTCTTTTCATTGACTGTAAAAAATTGTGTGCCCTATTGGGTGTATCAGTACTTGTGCTCTGTGCTCTGTGAAATAAGTAAGCTGCTACAGTTTCTTAGAATCCTCTTTATAGCTGGATAAAAACCTAATATTACACTGCTCTGTCTTTGCTGGCTTCCAGGTGATGGCAAATTTTGGCCTTTATTGTGTGGAACATAGCTATTCAAGGGCAAATTGTCCTTGCCACTCATATACAGGGTTGTTTTCCTCTAATCTCACTGTAATTAAGACTTACATCTCAGTGTGCTTAAGGCTGTTGTGAGGTTAACTGTTGAGTAATAAACACCGAAACCCGTGGCTGTAGAGTGGTTTTCTGTAATTAAAGAACATTTGAAGACAGTTAGGTGTAGTATACCATACTTCTAGCATATATAAACATTCACTAAATATCTGGGCATTTCTACACATTGTGGAAGAGCTCTGGACACTGGTAACACTACTTTTTTTGTGGCTGTTCGCTAGAATAGCAATTGGAACAGTTTA
The DNA here is from genome assembly GCF_023634155.1 of Falco peregrinus. Taxonomy (NCBI): domain Eukaryota; kingdom Metazoa; phylum Chordata; class Aves; order Falconiformes; family Falconidae; genus Falco; species Falco peregrinus. The sequence continues at coordinate 111,671,903 of NC_073725.1, read as the reverse complement.
TTAAAATAAATAAGGCAAAAGTAATGTATTATTTCTTATGTATGCAGTCTTTCATGTGTTAAGATACATTATTGACATCAGTAGATGTTTAAGTACAGATAGCATATTCAGTGTTAACAAAGTATTACTTGGGTACTCTCACCTCATTTTCATTACTTTGTTAATTCCTAGTTTTGTTTTAAATTGCATATGATAATTACCATGGAACTTATTTTTCTAGGTAATAAAGTATGACTTTATAATATTCTAGTTTCTCTGCATGATCTCTCAAAATCCCTCAAAAAATATTTAATTTCCTATATTTTAGGCTTATTCAAACTCATCCTTGAGATGCAAACAAAAATTAAATGGGCTGTGATTTTGAGTTAAAAAATACAGCTTGCATGAGGCTTCTCACCACATTTTCCTAGAGCTTTACAGTTGCATTTTGTTAGTCTTAATGGACTTATTAAAAGAGAAATACTTAACAAATGTAAAACCTGTTTTAATTCAGCAGAAGAAACTGATCTGAATGGATTAGCAGCATCTAATTGTGGTTTGCCAGATCCGTCAAGGAGAGATGACTTTTGTACAGTGAGGTAAGAGTGCTGCACTTGCACTGGGAAATGTTGATGTGTTAAAAAGTACAGTTGAGGATATATAATTGGTTTTTTAGTACCTATGGGTTTTTTTTTAATGCTGTATAATTATACTGTGGTTTCAAAAGTGGTTAATTACTGCTTTTTGCACCGATGCCTACTGATTATAGGAAAGGAGAAAAAGCATCAAGATTTAATACATCGAGCTTGTTAGTAGTAGATTTGGGGTGAAGTAGCTGTTATGAAATAATTACATAAACCCAGACTTTGCTGGGCTGAAAGAGTTTGGTAGTGGCAAAAAGCGTGGAAGTTGCTGTTCAGGGCACCTCATTCTTTTTGAAAGGTTGAGGGTAGTGTCAACAGGAACAGTTGCTAGCAGAGCAGGCTTTGCTGGCTTGTGAGCTCAGTGGATCAACTATGAATTTGTATTGGGTCAAATTACCATGAGGTAATTTTCTAAAGCAATTAAGATAATGCTGAGTTTATAGGGAACTGTGCTGCTACAGCAGTATTTGTTCTGTTCTGCTCTTAGGCACAGTTACTCTCTCTTTGGGTTTAATAAGTCATTTGCTTTAATAATTTTCAGTGGTAAATTTCTGACAATTAGCATGTAACTCTAAAATTGTAGAAAATGTTAGAGGGTTCAAGACGTGATTAAAATATAACAAAAGAGTCATATTTTCTGGGGTATTACTCATAAAGCAAAACTTTGGACTTGAAATAGAAATGAATCATGAATAGGGTGTATCTCAAATACGTCATTCAGAATGTCATCTGAAAAAATAGAAACTCTTAAATGACTTCTCAAGGGTCCCATTTTGTCTCTAAAAAATTAATTGGTGATAGCGCAAGATAATGAATCCAGTCCCATATTTTATGATGTGCTTTCTCATTTTGTGCTGTTATGTAACTTCAAGAATTTCTCCCGAACAAGAATTAGTCCAACTGTGACTCTGCTCAAAAGATAATGAAACCAATGAAAGGACTCTTAATGCCTTCGGCACAAATTTATGAGCTTAGCTTTACAGATACATATTTCTGAGTATTTTCTATGCTGTGAGAACAGTAATATTTCTGATGAGCATATCTGTAAGTGAATCTTGCAGATCAAATGGTGTGGGGTTTGTTTTGCTGAAAAAACCCATGCATTTCTAGAGTCGAAGAAAATCAGAAAGATTGTTGAATTGCACATGGAAGCAAAATCCTCAGTGCAAAACCATCTTTAAAAAACCCATTCTCACAACACTTAGAAAATCTAGCCACCTTGTTTTAAGTTCCTAGCCTGTATTTTGAGCTGTTAGAGGCTGAACACTTCTCTAACAAAGGTGCTGAATTGTAAGATTTGAGAGAATCTTGATTTTTTTTCAATCAGTGCCTTGTTACATCACCTTGCATAATTCTTGGTTTGCTGCCTGTTCTGGTTTTAACAGTCCTCAGTTCCCGGTTTTGTAAACTAAGTGTTCGTGCCCACCATACTGCAGCCTTTGCCAACTGAGCTGTTTCCTTCTGCGTTGTATTTTTGAGTGTGACAGTAAATACCATATGATTGCATGATGAAAGCTTCAAAACTGCTAGAATCAGTGGGGCTAGCGTGTTTATCTTTTGCATATTGGTTTGTGGTAATAGAAATGAAAAAACAACCTTTGGAATGGGGTTTTATTTATTAATGGCTTATGGGAGGAGATAATCGGTGCAAATGGGAGTTGGTGTTGTTGAAAATAAGTAGAGTTTTTACTCCAAAAATAGCATTGGTGAAATCCTGCTCTGTAACTCCCACAAGCATATCCTTTCTGCTCAGAGGTGGGTGTCCACGTTGTTTAAGACTTCCTGTAGAACCCCAGGGCATCACCGTACTTTGGACTTGCTCTGCATTTGGCAAGCGTCTATATTGCTGAAGTATAAAGATATTTGAAGGCTATTTGTCCAGGTGAAGTCTGAAAGTGTAGTTCCTTATGCCGTTGCACTTCCCTTGCGTGCATTTATGCTGTCTGTCATGCCAGTAACAAGGTTTGGGTGAAACGTGAACAAATGACATCAGTATTGTGAAAAATGAAGAGCATGTGTTTAGTCTTCATGCAAACTGAGCTTACAATACAGATTAGTTGGAATAGAAATAATTTTTAGATAGAAATATTCTAGTAGTTTTCTAAACCCCTCCATATCTTTACTGGAAACTTATTTAGAGGTATTACAGGCTAATGGCACAAGAGCTATCGAAGAATATTTATCAGGCTATTAGTTCTGGGAAAATGTACCTGTTCAAAGTGAAGCTCAAACAGGATAAAATGAATGAACATTTATCCTTACGTATGTCACTGTTGCTCTTTCATATACCTGAACATTCTCATTCCACCTGTGTTGTGACTGTGGTGATGTTTCTTTCTAGCTTTATGTTATTGTAATGATCATTCCTTGTGGAGGACTTGTAGTGACCTGACAAGCAGCCTACATGTTTACTCTAAAAGCAAATCTGACATTCAGGAGGTTATATTTTACCAATTTTATTGGCAAAATTTTGCTGCTCCTTTGCACACCTGGAAAAGAATCTTTTTTTTTTTTTTTTTTTCTTCTAAAGAATCAGCTTCCTTCTTGCCTCATTTTGTGTCAAAAGTCCACAGCCAGGAAATATGGTGGTCACAATAATTGTATGCTGCATTTCTTCTCTCAAATTGGTTCCAGAACAATTCTTAATACTGCTGTAAATGCCCACATATGGTCTAATATCCTCTATGCTTTCTCAGTTTGCAGCAGGGAGGTTTCCAATAAATTCCACGTTGCCTCCATGAACTCCACACTACCATTTCCTTCATTTATTCCCAACACCTGGAGTTTTCTATATATAGTGATGGTCTCTAGGGTCTCCAGCTCTTTGCAGTGACTTATTTAGTCTGTATGTATTGAGGCAAATGAAACAGCCTTAGTGGTTGGGTTTTTTAAGCAGGTGTGGGGTTTTTTTCCTTAGCATGATAGTTTACTCACAAAACCACATATAAACTTTTTTTTTTACTTAGATTTGTTGTTCCCAAAGTAATTATTTTGACAATCTGTCATTCACTACGTAGTTACCTGTTACATATATTAACAATTTTGACTGTGGTTTTATAGGAATACAAAGAAAATCTGTATTTTTATTGTTGTCACTTTTAGTGCTGCAAAACCATGCAGCCAGCCGCCTTTCTGCCCACTCCCAGCTATTACTATGACCCTTTTTGAAACATCTCTGAGGATAGGTAGAGTTATATGGGAAATGCTTGCCTTAATCTGGGTAAGGGATTATTATTTTTAGTGCTATAAACATATATTGCTTCAAGCTTCACAGCCACAGCCTTGACTTGTTGCTCACTGCGTGGATGCCTGTCCAAATTAAAATAATGCTTGTGAATCAGCTGAAGAATTTAGACCTCTGAGATTAAGATTCCTGGAGGGAGGAGGAGGAAGAAAGTATGTTTGACAGGTTTAATGCCAAGGATAAAGGGAAGATGTAGCACATATTAATAAATCTAGAGAAAATGCTGTAGATTGAATATGATAATCTGGAGAAAATGCTCAGCACGAGAAAGCCTTAAAGCAATCCTTGTGAGCAGCTGTGGGGGCAGCAGTCAGGGAGAGCTGGGCTTTGTGTCCCAAGCATGTAACACGAGTCACGCTCAGAGATGGCTAGATGACATCTGCCATTCTTGCAGTCTATGTTATTAGCAATAAAATGGTTGTGAAAGTCTTAAAAAAAAAAAAAAAAAAAAAAAAAGGGATGTCTTCATGTGTGTAAAAGTATAGACTTTACATATCTGTCTACATATATTGAACTATAATTATTTCATTATTAAACATTGTACCTCTCAAAACATCACCAAATACCTTTGTTTTCAAACTGCTGCTATTATAAATCCTGCCTATAAAGCCAAGTAAAACAGTGTTGAGTTTTTGCAACTACTGATGCAAAAACTTCTTGGACAGACGTTGTATTGCCTTGAACTGCATAGAAAATTCTACCACCAGTTCTGTCGCCCCATTATGAGGAATCTTTAGAGCTGAATGCATTCTTCACAGATAAAATAATTTTGCCGTGGTATGTCTTCTACTGCTGCCCTCCAGGTACAATGTGTAACAGTGCTCTGAAGACAGGGACAACAAAATCATTTATTCAGGAGGTTTAAAATACAGTGAGATTCACCTCTGTTAAACAGACTTTTCTATTGTTTCTGGTTAATATTCATTTATCAGTAGCAATAATGTGTCAAACTTGTAAGGAATAAATTTGTAGGGAATAAAATGTGTGAAGTTTTATGAAGAACCATTTGCAGCAGGGGTTGATGTTACAAAGTTTTGGAAGCTTGTTAATGCTGATGCTGTGACAGCATTCCTAGCAGCATTTTCCCCCTGAGAAGGCAGTTGCTCCTATAATACAGTGAAAATGTATTAATTCTAGATTTCTGGTCTATCTGTAATTGTGTTACAGGGGATACCAAAGGAGAACAGTATTGGAACAGGTGTATTTCTCTTTCCTCAGAAAGCAAAGCAGAGGTACAGAAAAATCTGTAAGATATTGTAGTATGTATTACAAGATGGTTTATTTTATGCATCTCTTCAGGTACTTGGTCTCTTACTCAAAAGAGAAGGAGCATGTATCCTGTTGCTATCTTTTTTGTTCTCCTTTACATTTATATTCTGGCCATTGAGCTCTTTTAGACTTGAGTATTATTTTTTTTTTAAATGAAATTGTTTTGGTGGAATCATTAGCATGGCAGGGATTTATTTTTTCATTTTCCATATTTCTTAAATACCTTCAGTTCTTTTTAATGTTTTCAGAAGTGTGACACTTGCAAAAAACAGATTTCTGGGTAAGGCCCGAATTCTGCAGCAGAAAGCTGTTGCTGGTCTTCCAGTTAATTCAACTTCAAAAGAAACTGAGAAAACAAATGATAATGTGGAGTTCTGCCATATGGATCAGACAGGACAGTCACCATGAACAGTAAGTTCTGGATGGAACTATGGATTTGAAAAGGTGGATATGGAATTCTGTTTATTTTAACCTTGAATTCCCTTTTTTTTTAAAAAAAAAAAAAGTTACCTGTGTTTTATTTTAGTCTCAGCTCTGCCGTGAACTTTCTGTGTTTCTTCAGCAGCTTAATAAACCGTTCAGTTTCCTTAGCTAGTAGTGTGCAACAGGGATGATGATGATGGCCCTCTTCTACCATTTGGAGTGTTCCAGAGATAACATGATGGATATTTGCAAGGGAGTTGGGTGGGCAATAATGAAATTTGTAAAACAGTTAAAGAGTAGTGTTGGAGCTAAAACAACTATCCCGAACTGTGACATTATCAAGCTTTTTTTTTCATGTCACTTGCATTGTTTTTTCCATTGCAGGCTGGGTTTTGATTTGTGCTTTACAGTCTGTTTTTATTTCCAGTTCTAGTTCATTATGTTAAATGAAGATGCACAGCCCCACTGAGTAATATTTTGCTCTCATCTGTAGTTTACAATTGATGAAGGCCCTGTGAAAGGTGGGGGATGATAATCACTGTGACAGTGGACACTGGAGCATATATTAACGCAGCCGTGTTAAATAGCATGCTTGTCTGGCCAAAAACCAGCACAGCATCACAGGGTTACAGTACGTATTACCCCCAGTACACATTATAAAATGTACAATTGCTTATCAGTAAACATCACTGGATGTGAATGATAAGATTGAATTGTATTATGATTCTATCAAAATAAGTGAATGCACTGATAAGTGTCAACCAAATCTTTACTTGCCAACTGTTTTCTGTTGCTGTCCGCTGTGGCAGAGTTTGGCGCTTGCTCCTGCTTTTATAGACAGACCTTTTGAAGAGCAGTAAAGAAAACACTAATGCAAAACAGGGCATGCAGAGGAGAAAATAAACCCTATCCCAGCCAGAAGCAGGGCAGGCAGGCGTTTTGGAGCCTGGCTGTACGCGTGCAGTGGTGGCAGGCAGCTCAGGTCGCACAGGGCTTAACCCCTGAACCACGTCTGCTCTGTAACCTCCTGGCTGTGGTTTGGTGCGTCTTTCCCATGACTCTAGAGACCCGTGACTTACGCCATCAGTTCTACAGAATTACCTCTCAAACTTCCACGTGCTGCTTCTTGCAGAATGAAGGCGGGTAGAACTTCCATTTATGAGCTTTCGATAAACAGTTACACACTTGTAGGGAGTTCTCGATGTGGGTTATCATTTTGCTTATCTTCAAAGGAGGCTGTTTTTTCCCCACTGTAATTTAAACTGCTAATATTTCTTGCTGTTATTAAAAGGCAAAACTTCAGTAACATGTTGCATGCCTGTCTTTCCTTCCATTTGAGTGTTAAATATGTCCTTAAAACATGTTGGCATTCCTTTTATAATAATAACAAATGAGGACCAGCAGCAGTAATATTTCTGCAGCTCTTCTTTTAAGTTGCTGTGCTTGCTTGCTGCATTTTTTGTCAAACTTCAACTGCTTGTACTGGAATTCTGTGCTTGCTTAGTTAACTGACTGGACAAAGGATCTGACTGTAGGGTTTAAATACTTGGGTTTAAATAATTTTTTTGTAAAGCAGGAATTCTGTATACAGTATAGTGGACTGTGCAATGGAAATTTGAGCATATTGAAAAACCAGCCTAAGCTGGTGTTAAAGGGTATAATCGACATCTTTTCTAAGGATGATTCTGAGTTATGCCACCTACTGCAGTAAATTGTAAATTATTTCATTGTTTAATTGCAGCAAAATGTTTCCTCCTTCCTACTCAGTCCAACCCTGCCTTCCACCAACAGGTAGAAAACGTTCTGGTCCTAAAAGAAGCATTGATGCTACTGCGGCAAAGGAGGACGGCATTGCTTCACTGCAGTTAGACGTCATGCCTCTCCTCGCAGGTATTGCTCCGTTAGGGAGGCAGTGACGCGCTAGGTGTGCTCCGTGTCTCCTCCTCTGAAGGGCCCGGGCTGGTGGGTCTGCCTGGTGGAAGCTGTCTTGAAAGATCCCTAGGGAATTTCACGTTCTGGATAAACACTGTCTTTTATAAATGAGGAGCAGCAGCAGTAATATTTCTGCAGCTCTTCTTTTGAGTTGCTGTGCTTGCTTGCTGCATTTTTTATCAAACTGGTTAAGAAAGATTTGGGATTTGATTTTGACCGGAGGGAGGCTAACATGTTTAGAGGTCTGTGTGCTCTGAAAGGCAGAATGTCAAAAACAATTCTGTGTTGTAGTTCTCCATCAGCACATGCATCCAAGTTCTTGTGTGCTGTTTGATTTAGTGTGTTGAAAATGGGGTATCGGTCAGTTGAGTGGGTTATTTCTGTGGTTTCCTGCCTGTGATTAGATTAACATTCATTATTAACATATGTTGTTCTATTTTTGTGTAGCGAGTTAAATCTCCCCTTTGTGCTCTGTGCACACAGACAGAAACAGCAATATGTCATGCAGCGTGAAACTCAGCTGCTGACTGTATGCATGTGGCAAAGCTGCTTGCAGGGAAGTCAGTTTGTTTAAAGGTGCTTGTTTAGCTTTAACAAAGAGTTTAATTTTGACAAAAGTCTCTGAACTCTTTGAATTTTTGTGTTTATGTGAACTGTATATTTACAGCTTTAAAAAGAAATAAATCCTGTGTGCTTTCAGCAGTTAGCCCAAGTGAGGATTCTGATGCTGCTTTGGGGGCTATTTTCTTCTTACTGTAAAAGCTAAATAATATTTGAAGCAGTTGAAACAATACTTTTGTTTTGTTTTAATACAAATTCAGTGGAGGTTTGTAATTAATTGCATCAAACATAGGTGCCTGGGTGGGATTGCTTCTATAACAGTATTTAATCTTCTGTGTTTAAAAAGGAGAAAAATTGGTGATCAGCTGTCTGGCAGAAAACAGTCCTGAAATTTTAGATGCTTACATGACTTTCACTGTGGAAACACCTCTTCTGTCTGAAAGACAAAGACATGAATTGAACCCACCGACTATAAGGATTACTTTGGCTACCTGCCTCCCAAACACACCTGTACGCACGGAAGTGCTGCAGGTACTGCTACTTCTTTTTGAAAGAATTTCCTTGTTACCCTGAAGTAGCTTTGCTTAAAATACAGACATGGTTTTAAAGGTAACTTTCCTTATTAGTAGCAAAATTGGAGAATATGACTAAAATACTTCATGATAAACGGTGGGTACATGAGCAAAACCAGCAATCCGTGTGTTTTCCAAGGGCAATAATTTATATATAGTCATTTCATTTTGATTTCTGAGCAGTGGATCTTGAGGAAGCCAGAGAAGATCCAATTCAGTCACAGCACTATATGGTTTGCAACAATTTCCTGACAAGTCAGTATGTGTTGACTTACTAGTTAGAACAACTTCTGTTCCCGTGTTAAAAATATTATTTAACTTTTTTTTTTTTTAAAAAAAAAGCAAATGTTTCACATCTTTAAAAATGCTGTGCACAAAGAAATGTCTATATTGGTGAGAATACAGTTTAAAGTTTTTGGTCTTATATTTATAAATTTTGAGAGATGAGTTAGAACACACATTCTTGTGTCAAATGTTTGCATCTTCAAGATGAAAGAATTTGAAATATTCGAAAAAAAGGCTCTTTTCTGAGTATTATATATTGTTGGTGTGAAAGTGAAATTAAGGTCAAAGTCCTTTGATTTCAGGAACTGTTTTGTTGATCCCTCTCTGAGGTGGAATTATAAGGGAATGGTATATGAAAGATCTGGTTCCAGTTGCATCAGCCTGGTCCTTATAATCAGTATGATGTTTTTGTAAAAATAGTTTAATAATATTATGTCAGGAACTTTATACAGGCGCGTATAGTTCTGCAGTGGAGTTTTACACTGCAGGGCTTATGACAGACTAGGCAAACTGGTGCAGTATTTATAAGGAGAAACCGGGAGAATATCAGTGAAGGGTGGCAAATTTGGAATTGTCAGGGTAGTCCTGGAATTGAACTTGCCTCCATGCAGGCTGCTGTAATGCTGATGGATGCTTACGTGGAGGAATGACAAATACTATGGAATTAATCCCCTTGTTTGCTTCCCTGAATTTTCAAACAAATGGCTAATAATGCAGATCATACAGTCCATTCCCTAAAGTATCCCTTTATACTTGTTGAATTTCCTAACATCTTGCTATAGGCATTTATTTTAGGTCTTGAATCCTAATGCACAGGGAGAAACAAAATAAGTTCTGGGAGCCATTGCAGTCCCCAGCATGCTCCTTTTTAATGATCTAGAAACAATAAGAGTTTTTCTGATGTATTTGGAAAGTCAACAAAGTTGAGGACAGTATATTCCCCAAATCCAGGGTCTAGGCATGTATAATGGCCTCTTTGCAGCTTGAAAGACCATAATTTGTGCCATGAGGTATGTCCACCATACCTTATCTACTAGAAAAGCTGATTCTTTGGTGAGGTTAAAAATAAAAAGGAAAAAGGTTAATGCTACAAATATCTGTGTCTCCCTGTTTTTTGTTGTTTAGAAGTTGTGTCTTCCCACCTACTGCACATACAAATTTCACAACTTCCCACCTCATCGAACTCATGGACAACTCCATGGAACTCATGCCTACTTTAAGGATGTTAATGTACTTCTGACAGGGACGATGAAACCTGGGGAATTACAGAGATATCTTCAAGGTCCACCTTTGGAGACTAAAGTTCATGATCACGACAGAAACACTGAAAACAACACAAAAAAGCCATCTTTGTTTGGGGAGGGTGCAGCTGATGAAAAAGTGGGTAAGGAGAGCTTCCTCGCGTGCAAATCCACAGCCTGTAACTCTTATACAGTGAACAAAGTTTGGCATCCACATGGGGTAGCTAAAGTCAGTCTAACTGATTTATTGTCGGGTAAAAAGTGCTTGACTATCAGTGCTTCCATCCATAACTGTTCAGCTCCAAGAACAGCTGCTTTCAGCGAAGAGGATGAAAAAGAGAAAATCGCAGAATCAGTGAGTATTCCTCCCTACTACCTATGGGACATTACCTAGAATCAGGCTCACTCTTGAAAGTAGGAGTGGAAATAGCCGTGCCATTGGGAATGCACGGAGAGATTGCTGATGCTCAAGTCGCAAATTGCCCATATGGTTCTATAATCTACATTTTTGACTACAATAATCCATCTTTGTTACATGATTTGGTGGAAGAGGTTACAGAAATCAATGCTAAAGCCCTCCGGCTGGACTGCTATCCTGTACACTTAATCGGAATGGCTCTTGCTGCATTGAAACTGAAAACCACACTTGAGAAAATTTCGGAGTTGGATATTGTTACTGGTTTTCACTTACTGGATGGAGCAACTCATCTCTTTGTCTTGGAGGGATTAAAAGACAAAGCAATCCAGAAACTATGGGATAAACACTTTGAAAGGTAAGAGACTTGAGGTTTTTCATCAGTTACTGCCTTAGATCCCGAGATTTTAATTTGATTTATACCTCCCCCATCCTTTTCTATACAAAGATACATGGGCAAGTACATTGCTGATGCTTTTTATGGGGTTTTAGTGGGTATGAGTCCCAGTGGCTGGTTCACCTGAGACATAATCTTCTCATCTTTATCATGTTACACGATAGATCATCCATGTAAAATTAAAATGAGAAGGATAGCAACGTGTCCTTTTTTTTGTTAAGCTGCTGCTTGGTTTGTGGAAACGACGCTATAATCTGCCAGTTCTAAATAATGGCAAAAAGTACTTTATGGTGTCTAAAACAAAACAGTCACCATGAGGAAGCTGGACATCAAGCTGTTTCTTCTTTTGAGTTTAGGGGAAAACATGACAAATTCAAAGTGAATGTCTCCCTCAAATATAATACTTAAAAATAATTGATATTTTTTCCAGCACTGTAGCCATGTTGTTTAAGCTTTCCTGTAGTGGTGTGTTCTTTGTTGGTTTGTTTTGTTGCGGGTTTTTTGGGGTTATTTTGATGCGAGTCACTTCATTGCAGTTACTGAAATTACTGCATGAAAAGGGGTCTCTTGTCAGGGCTCACCTGTAACCAAACCCAAAGCTTTGTTTTACGCTGCAGTATGTGTTTTCTATCTGTAGTAGAAATGGTTATATAATGCTTTAGTAGCTACACTAAGGCTGGTAAGGGGCACAACACTGATGAAACTGAGGTGAGCTTCCTTTCGGATGTTTGCCATGTGGCTTAAAAAGAAAACATACCTAACTCAGTTACGTCATGAGAGTTTTGATGTTTTTCTTTACCATTTTGTCCAAAATAATGTTTTCAGAACAGTCTGTGTGGAGCGAAGGCCATGGAAAGAGGTTCCATCCCAAGGACCAAAGCAAAGCAGTTTCACTAGAGAGGGTAACTCTTCTGCAGCCTGTACGGTAATTGTACGGTGTCAGCCTTGTCGCTGGGGTACTTTCTTGCAGGACTCACAGACGTGAAGGTGGACAACTGGAAATACCCTATAACTCACAACTGTCTTTCCACCAGCGCCTGTGTGCGGACCGGGGAGCTATCTTCTATCATTTCTGCCTCTGTCAGCCCCTCTTCACTCTCACAAAACAGCCCCTGCTCTACGTCAGAGGCGAGCTTCCCTGGGCGTGTTTCCAAGCCTTGTCCAGGTATGACTTGTCCAGATTCATAGTCAAGAAATTAAATGTTAATAGAGTGACTATTTGGTACAGAAATTACTGCTCTTGGGGGTCCTTTCCCTGATGAAAGCAGTCCGTGGACCTGGTGGTAATTGTTTTAGCGCAGGTGTGGTAAGGCAGAAGAGCACGGGTTCCTAACTGCTGATGGAGTGGTAGTGGGCGCCTGGTGAGCCCACTTTAGTTTGGGCAGAAACTTACACTTTGTAAAGAAGAAGAGAGAGGTGTATCAGTAGGATGGTATATCAGAAACTGTCTGCATGTACTACAAATTGAAGAAAGAGAAAATTCCGATGTCAGAAGCATCAGCTGGGAAGGATTTACTTTCTCTGCTCTGTTCTTATAGAGGTGGAGTAAAGGAGGAGGCCAAGTAGGACCTGATAGAGCCAGAAAATCACTTGAACTAAGTGGGGAATTCTAAAACCAGTTTCCTTAAGGTAACTAGAGAATTGGAGGAGTTTTGTGAGAGCTGGGAGAATGTTTCCTGTTGGGGGGATTTGTTGCTTATCTCTGCCAGGTTGCTCACTTTGTCAGGTATTCACAGCTGTTGGCCTTAAAGCACCTCTGACGTTACATCTCATGAGATGGATTAAAGACAAAGAAAATGGGTGAAGTCTTATGCGTGTACATCTCTGTCTGTATTTTACTAATCAATGAAAAAAATTTCTGTGTGGCTTTTTTGTTTATTTGTCAATTAAGACACATCTATTGAGAAGTGGAACAAGGTACCATCCATCTTTGATATGAGCAAGCTGGGTTTAGAAGGCAGAGAAGAGCTGTGATTTGCTTGCTTTGCTTTCTAGCAATATACTGGCTGGTTTTGATTAACTTCTGAACTGGAATCCTGCAAAGCTTGTTTGAAATGGATGGAGACATTTAGTCCTGAAACAAGAAAAAGTGGACATCTCCTAGGCATCAGTCTGATTTCATAGAAGAATTTTGTTAATGTGCAATAATAGACTCACAGACTCGTAGCAGCCTTCCCCCTCGCCCTCCCACATGCTGCTTTTTGGTAAAACACGCTCCGTAATGTGTGTTACGTACGGATCGCCCCTTTGCTACAAGTTTTGATTTGCATATGTCAGGGCAGTTGCTGGAAAACGAGTGCAGTAACCTCCGACCCGGCAGGCTGGTTTAGCACACCTGGCTGTTCCCCCTCGCTGGCTGACGCGTTCGAGTTCCAGAACTGCTTTTTTGCTGATGACTAATGAAACTTAACTTCATTAAGCTAATGAAAAGCCAGACCTTTACACTTAAAGTTCTGAAGTATATTCATTCTAATGATCTCTGCATATAACTTGGGTACCTCTTCACATATCTGTAATTTGTTTTCTATTTATTCTGTGAGATGGGGAGGGAAAGAAGCTGACTGGCGACCAACACTGTGATGTCTTGAAGAGTCCTTTTTTTTTTTTTTTTTCTTTTTCTTTTTTTTCTTTGATGGCTGGTAAATAGCTTTTTTCCTTAAGCTGTGTGCTGGCAACATTTGAGATGGAAAATAACATAATACTGCATCTTTTAGGTACTTGGCAGTTAATTTTCTTGTGCAATTTTATTGTATTATCTCCTGTCTAAAAAAAAAGAAAGCTAAATCAGCAGGTTAGCTGCTGTGCACAACTTGCTAGATAGCTGCAGCCTGGGTTCCTGCAGTGAAAGTGAAGGCTTTGGGATGCTTGGGATAATTTTAAATGCAGGGGGGTAATTTTTGCTATAGAGAAGTGGAGCTGCAGGGATGATTACTATACTGCATCGTACTCATTGCTATAAAATCAGAGAGAACCTCAGGAAAAGCATCTTTAGTGGCTGATCCAGTGTCCTAGGCAGCAACTCGTTTCAGCAACCCACCGTCACAGAGGAGAGGATCGTGTCTGCCAGGCTTTGGGTGTCAGTCCTCTTTGCCTTTCCCTTATTCTGCTGTGTCTGTAATTATTCAGAGAATGCAAGTAAATTCTTCGCTGGAGCATGCAGACTGAACTGACCGTAGAGCTCATGGTGGTTGGTTTTTTTTTAGTTTTTGGTTTTCTGTAGTCAGTTGGTGGTTTAATGTGTGCACAACAGAAACTGCTGCTTCTTGATAGATTTCCTTCTGCTAAAATTAACCAGGAAATAATTTTAGTTGTAGAGAAACTAATGCACGTGATCCATATGCACATTGTCCAACTGAATTTTTAACGTAGCAATATAAACTCAATGTGTGTCATTAATGCTGATGCCACTTTGACATTAAAGTTATCAGTCACATGTATTGTACAAAAGTAATGGTAAGAAAATAATGTGGCAGTAATTTTACAATTGAATTCTTCTACAGTACTTTGTAAAGTTACTCTTCTCAAATAAAGAACAGCAATGTGATAAATGAATTAATAAATTCCCACGTTGGGGAAGGAATCCTAATGCTATGTTTGGCCATCACGTAAGGCACTTTATTTCACAGTCTCTGCTGTGGCCTGAGAATTTAGTGCCCGTGTCCAAAGTGTGTGCAGGGGGGTCAGGAGCTGTCATATAGGTAGAACGGCTTTTGTGTTGACACCAACCTCTTCAGGCCAAATGCAGCGAATGACAAGAAATGCGATGTGAGGTAAGCGTTGTCATGGGTGGTGTATAGAATGAAGGTTGATCAGAAGGTGCTGGAAAACAGAGGTAAGGCAGGGTGGATTTCAGTGGGTGTTCAACATAAATATGTGTCGTACACTAGAACCGGTGTGCATGAAGGGAGGCTGCTTCACTGCCTTTCCAGAGGCTGGAGAAATTCAGCAACTAATCGTTAACTTGCAGCTAAATCCAGTGCCAGCGACATTCCTAGAATATTCCTCGTAGGTTTATTAAACTGCTGAACTTCTTTGTTACTGATAAATGCCAGCATACGTGAACTGACCGTAATTTCTTAACAAAAAGCTCTTTCAAGAAGATTGTGTAGTTTTTCTACAGTGATATCAACTGTAATGATTTGATGGCAGCACGTTTTATGCAAATAATGAAATGTTGATGTCTATTGGTAGGTTTCGTTACCTCTGCCACAGCAAGAGGCTGAGGGATGTAATGCACGGGGATCTGCTGCCCTCAGCAGAGACGATCACAGCCCCGAGCCGCGAATACGGAGTGCCCCTAACCAATGAGGATCTCTTCACTCGGAAACCTCCTTTGCTCTCATTTTCCTCCGATGATTATACAGCACCAGGAAAAGTTAGCAGAGGGAACCAGGCAGTACATTCTTCATTCGATAGCCACAATGAAGCGTGTGCGCAACAGACGAAAGAAATAGCAGACAAAATGACTTCTGAGAGAAACCATGCTGGGGTGAGTAACTAGCGATATGCAGGAGGCAAGCAAGCCTCAGAGCTGCAAAACTTCATGTCCTTAATCAACACCTCCTTTGTCTCCTGAAACAATGTCTCATTAGGCTTAAAAACTTTTGGTAGGGTGTTT
The DNA here is from genome assembly GCF_023634155.1 of Falco peregrinus. Taxonomy (NCBI): domain Eukaryota; kingdom Metazoa; phylum Chordata; class Aves; order Falconiformes; family Falconidae; genus Falco; species Falco peregrinus. Next base: position 111,656,323 of record NC_073725.1, on the reverse strand, counting down.
GTAGGTGTTGCACAAGCGTTATGAAAAAGTGCAGGGTTATTTTCTTTTGCAAAAGTCGAATTGCAAATGTAATTACTTCTCAAAGGAGAAGGCAATCCTAGGTGAAGAGAGGAGATGCTGTGTGAGCGGTAAGAAAGGTGTTTATTTAAAGGACTTGTAATTTATCTTTGGGTTGGGTTCTTGTTTTTCTTTGCCCCTCTCTTCCCCATAGCTCCCCCATTGCGCTTTAGCATGTCATCCAGGCCTCCGATGCTTGCAGGGGAGCTGTCAGCTGAGCTCCTGGGGAAACTGTGCCTTCTGCTCCGGCTGTGTGAAAGACCTGCTTGCCTTTGGGCAATCCTGATGGCATTTATCCCTGACTAAATAAAACCAGTAGCTGCAGACAGAGCTGAGCTGAGCTTTAAGGAAACAGTGAAGCTTTTTAGAACCTCTTCTCCCTCACCGCCAGTGTCCATCCAGCCCTTCTGTTGCCTCGGGGAAAATGTGTTGAAACTAAACGCTTTCCTGTTAATATAGACATCAAAGGAGGGATGTCCCACATGTTTCCTGGCAGTCTGAACTGGGTTTTGGAGTAAATAGCTTAGCTGAGGACTCCAGCCATCCCGTGGCTTATGAAGAATAGCTCTGAATGTTTTTTCCTGGATGAATTTTAATACGAAGGGGTTTTGCCTGAGAAGTGGAAATCTGTGTTCCTGTGCAAGGGTACTGTCTTGGCTGGACTGAAAGAAATTTAACTCTTAATTGTTTCTTTTTTCAGTCTTGATCTCTTTACATGGGACTAGAAAAGGAGAAAATCTTAAGTAATTGTTCCTGCTGCTTGCATTCATAATGTCATAGGGGGGATGAGAGCAGCAGGGCTCGAGGGCCTCATCGTTCCGTGTAGGTTAAGTGTAGCATTATTTTGTTGTGTAAGGTCGGCAGTCTTCCCAGTGGGTGTTTTAAGCAGGTTTGCTTTTATACATGTTTTCGGATCAGGCTAATAGAGGAACTGGGAAGTCCTCTATAGAAAAGAAAATATGGAAATATTTTTTTCATAGAAGGTAAGGTAATCTTTTAGGCTTTTTGATTTAAAAAAAAAAAAAAAAGGAAGTGGATGTCATGGATATCACAGGGAAGTGACATCCAAAATTCAATTTTACTCTCTTGCTGTAATTACCTATTATGGCAGAGGCTGAATTCAAAGCCATAATTACCGTAAACACAGTAGAATGACGTTCTTAAGGCAATGAATAGGTATGAGGGTTTAATTATGCTGTGTCGGGAGGGAAATTTGAAGAGTTCTAATAATGGTGTTTCCCCATGTCACTGTATTTGCTGGGGTGTTAATAGAGTCATAGAAATGAAAGAACTAATCTTATCTCATTTGAAGACAACCATAATCAGCTCTCCAGAACAACTACTTAAATCTGTAAGTAGGAGGCGTTCTCTCTTGAGTGCTTGCATCCAGTCTGCTGTCATTAGTCTTGCAGAATATCATATGCAAAGGTGAAATAGTGCTTTCTTTTTTTTAAAATAGAGTCTTTTTGTGGAATATTTTATTAACAAAGAGCTGTTGTGTAATAAATCTAGATACAGATTTTTTGTTTTGTTTTGTTAAAATTGGGGGTTTTTTTAATGTTTACAGAATCATTTGCTTGTTTATGATTTACAAAAAAACTTGGAATTCCCACTTCAGACAGAACCCACACGTAGCCCCTCTCTGCAGGCTCGCATTGGCGCTGTGTGCCAGCCCAAGGGAAAGGTGGAAAAGGCAAAACTTGAAACTTTCAGGATTGTTCCGGTTGATGGCAAATCTGTCTTTAACGACAGCGCTCAGAGCCTGAATTCTGCAGAGCTCGCCAAGAGGCATCTTCGCCAGGAAATGGCAAAGGTAAATCGAGGCACGTCACTGAAAGGTCTTGGCTTGCTCTATGCAGTGCTTCAAAGAGAGAGATGAATTCAATATTTACACGCTGGTAACTGCCATGTTAGTGCGTAGGAAGGGATCTACTGCTTATTCATTCATGCAAAACAAAATTCTGCTCTTAATGCTGTTGGTTATAGTCCAGTTGTCTCGTCTCCGCGCTTTGGGCTGTCATTTTGAGTGCAGGTTTGGATAACCTGGGTGGTGACCTCCAGTTCTGTGTCCCACACATTGTAAACGGGAGAATTTTTGAGTAATTGCAGCATCCATGTATGTAGTATTAAGTGATTTGAAGAACACATTTACGACCACATTTGAAGGATTGCACATGCCTGCTTTTGTCTTTTATATATATTTATACATATATAGTTGGCTTTTGAATCTTAGTAACAAATGCTGCTTTCGTGTCAGCTAGCGGCAATTACTGTAGCGGTGTGAAAACTGTTCGTAATGTACCATCGACACAGTATGAACTAGTGTTGTCTTTTTGCACAAATAATATTGAAGATGTTTCTTTCTGTAATTATTTTACAGAGATTCTGTTATACTGCTTGCCATGAAATCCATCATTGCATCATAAGAGAATGAAATGTGAAGCCTTTTTAAAAATATTTAATGATATATTTTTTATATAATTTTGATCTATGATTACCTGAAGTCTTAAGGAAATAAATTATACTGGTTCTGTACCTTACGAGCTCCTTTCCCAGCAAAGGGGAATTCACGCTAACAGATTTTTTTTTTTTTAATTTTTTTTTTTTTGTAGGAGCCAGATAACAGATTCACATATTGTCAGGAGTATCTGTCAGCAACATTTGACCCAGTGGATGTGGTTGCTGCCTGTAAGGAATTCTTGGCAAAATCCAGGAGTGTGTGGCTGTCCCCGGATGGGTTTGTATTTCCTGGATTTAAGGGCAGCATTGAAAGCCACCTGCACCCTCGGATGCCTGATGAGGCACGTCTGGAGGAGTTGCGGGAGGTAACGGAAAACCTAAATGAACAGCCCCAAGTGAACTCGTGCATTTTAAGAGGCTTGAAGGGGGCAGACTGCTTTAACGTACAAAAGCCTCTTTTGAGGGGTACAGCCTAGGCAGCAGTTTTGAGGATGACACTTGTATTTGCAACTGGGTACATCAGCACCTAGCTCTCCCAGATGACCATTCATTTGGATATGCAAATTCTACCCTGAACACATACAGAAAATCCATTTTCCAATATTAATTGGATGTTAATGGAGTATAAAGTGCTTTGTTTTACATTTTCAGATGGGGTCTAGTGTCAGAAAAGTCATAATACTGCATTCTGGATGGGTTCCAGGCTATTCTTTATGAGTTGCCAATCTAGTTGTAGCCTTCCTTCATTTCCTTCAGGTTTCCAAATTCCCTCACTGCTTATTTTTCCTCCATCTTTTATTCGTGGATTGCAGTTACAATTTTATGGGGTGTTGGTCCACCACCACTGTGTTGCCTATCATTTTCTTTCTGCCCTGTGTCCTCCCTACCTTCTTCTGTTCTTTACTCTTTAGCTTCTAGATTTCTGCCATTTTACTGGATCATCAAGTTGACAAGTTTGCAATTCCCTGTTTGGAACAGTCTTCACTGCGCGTACTCAAGCACGTGTGGTCTGCTGCTCGGAAGAAAATTTGTATGTTATTAGAATTGGCAAGATGAGGAAATAAAGGGACTAGAACAGAGAGATTTTTTTTTTTTTTTGTGCGGGATTAGTAAATTCTACCAAATTAATTGCACACAGTCACAGCACAGAGTGAAACAAACTGTATGCTTGGAATCTTATTACGGTATCTTGCAAGAATGTGTGGGTGTTAATTTAATTTTTCAGGCTTTATTTATCTTGTTGTTTGTTTTTTTTAAATACAAATGAAAGTAGTTTCTCAAACAGGTTAGAGTATAGTTGAAGTGGAAAGGTTAGCGAAAACAAAGTGCCTGTTTCTGATCCGTGATGCTGGAGCCTGTGCCTTCTCCCGAAGGAGCAGAGAAGGTTCCCTGGCGGAGAGCAGCCGAAGGCAGGCAGCACAGCGCGGTAGCTGGTGCCTCTTGCCGAAGAGCCAAAGGAGAGGAAGGGAACTCAGCAGCACAGGATCAAACCCTGACAAGCTGAAAAAGGGGTAGCGGGCTTAGAGTGCAGCAGCTGACACCAGTTACTGAATAAATGTGGGAATGTGACACGCCGTGTGGGAGCAGCAGTTATCAGCACATTGTGTTGCCCATTGGCACCCAGTGACGGGACGAGAGAGGGGAAGGGAGCTGACCTGAGCCTGAGCAGCACTAAGGGTAACCTGGCAGGACCACCAGCTGGGCAGCATTGGTGCTGCCTGTGGAGCTGGGAGAAAAGAGGAAGGGGGCTCCTTCTGCTCACGCAGGGCCGGGCGTGACCAGCGTTATACTGGATAATGGAGATCGATCCTGAACTCACCAGTCGTGTTACCTGAAAGGTAGAACAAAAGCAGAAAACTGTTAGGATCCCGTTCTGAGGCAGTCTGGGTTTGATACATTGCCTCTTCAACCATTCTGGTTTTCTTCTCAGCTACACAATTTAGCCATCTTCTGTAACACCATCCCTTGGGAGGCAAAACAGTTCTTGGAGGAGTTCTGGTTTCCTGAAATAAAATATCTCCATACGGTTTCTGCACTGACTCGGCTGTCCTTTAACTACACAGTTTTAGGTAAAACAGTGAAAGTACCAGGCTAACAACAGACAGTGGGAATTCCTTTGTAGCTTGGGAAGGATAATTTTTTTGTCTGAAAAAAATCTAACTGGTGCTTCAGCAGCGGGTAGTCAGGTGATCACAAAAGGTTGAACTCTTGTTTCACAATTGTGATGATGAATATTCCTGCCGTGATTCCAATGCACGTGCTGCTTCTCTCACCTGCTTCCTCGAGACACCTGGGCTCTTGGCCCCAGGAGTTCAATACTGATGACTGTATTTTTAGAAGCACTAGGACAGCTTCTGCTTTCTAAAAGCACTATGCTGTAAGATTATCCTTGGGATGATGTATAGCTCTCGCTGTTCCGGCAGCTCTGTACGACCAGCCCGCTCCTGCCCCTTGGGAAAAGGTAACAACTGGTTTGGTTTGGGGCTGAGTCTGTCCTCTTGCTCTCATTGTGCAGAGGAGGATGCTGACGTGGAGCCACCTGGATGAGAGGGACGGTCCACTTTCACCTGCAAGTTTAGCAGCTGTGTATGAAGCACAGGAAAGTGCATCAGACCCTTTATATCACTGCAGAGAAATGTGACATGAATATGAAACTGGGTCCCCTGACAGGTGTTTCCCAGGAATCCTGGAAGTGCCTGCACGTTAGGTAGCAGCTCAGTACTAGGCTATCAGCAGTTTGCTCACAAAGTGGATTTTTGTTCTTATTTGTGTGTATCAAAGACAACAAATGGAAAGGTTAATTACAGGGAGCAATAGGCTTGTGTAGGGCAGTGTGGACGTTGGTAAGACCCTATTATGGTAGTTAGATCGCCACCCAAGAGTCTGGCTAATTTAGTTTTTTGTGACTTCTCCCTGGTGATTTTGGCCTGGCTTCTTAAATGGATTCCATTTTCATTTAGAAGTGGCAGGAGAATGCTCTGCACGCTAACGTAGAGCCAGTGCTGGCGCGAGACAGGTGGAGCTGGGACAAACGGCGCATCGATTTTGATCTTTACAAGAAGCCACCTGAGCTCTTCGTGACAACAGCTCCGCAGACTGGTGATGGATCTGTTAAAATTAACTCATCACAAAGCTTTTAACTGGAAGCTCTGACATATGGTCCCGAAGCTTGTTCAGTTCTGCCGTCGAGGAAGGGAGTTTGAATGCAAAGAGGTTTAGTGAGCAGAGCTGTACACAGCAAAACTTCCACACTCCGGCAAATGAGGCATCTTGGGATGTGAGACCTCGGCCGTGCTCCAGATTTACCCCCCAGCTTCTGAGCCTTAGTTCCTTTGCGTGTAGTAAAATACGACAGGGAGGTCTAGATCCTTCTTGGCCTGTCCTTCGGTAAAGCCAGCTTTGTGGGCTGCCTGACCTTCCTTAAACACGGGCAGGGGACGCTCAGCTCTGGTTACCGAGGTCGGACCAGAAGCTGCCTCGCCCACCGTGCGCAGCGCCAGGGAATCGGCCCGGAGGGGGGCTGGGCTGAGCCACTTCCATCCGCGCCATCGCAGCAGCCTCCCACGGGCCTCAGTGGGGCGGCCGGGGTATAACCTTGTGTTCGCCCACAAACAGTAACAAAGTTGTATTTTGTTATGAAATAGGATTTTGAAGGTTTGTGGTGTGTGGGGTTTTTTTTTTTCCCCTGAACCAAGTGAGATTCACTGGAATATTTATGAATAGAAAAATAATAGATTTATTGCGGTTGCTCTAATCTTCATCTTTTACAACTTTTCTGCTGCACGTTACCCTGCAACTCACAAAATGCTTAATAACTAAGTTAAGAAACTTAGTGCAGTTCCTCTCAAGGGCTTCTTATGGAGGAATACTTTTGGGAAGCAGTCAGGACTAATTCCACATTCACATGTGTTTTATGGAGCCCACAGGGCAGTGGGCTGCAGTGGGGACTAGCCGTGGTTTTAACGCCCGCATCCTTCTGCTAGCGGCACCTTTGTGAGAAAGGCTGCCCTTCGCAAGGGGCGCTTAGCCGGCTGCTTTTAGCTCCAACAGCCAAAAGTTATCTTTTCGCCTCGCCGGTTTCCTTTGCCTGGATTTTCTTTTACAGTCCGTTGTTCGCCTTGTGAAGCTGCTGCTCCGATTCTGCAAACCGCGTTCGATGATACCGAGCTGAAAGGGTTACCCACACGTGGGCCGAGAGCCAGGTCCCGGCGACAGAAGCACCAAGGACTTCTGAAAGATGAACCTGGGAAATTCTCACCCGGGAAAGCGGGACCGGTTCTGAAGGTAAAGGGTGACTGTCCTTGGGACCTGACCCTGGCACCAAGCCAGCTGTCCTGCGCCTTCGGAAAGGCAGGTCGTGTGTGACACTCTTAATTTAGCACAATACTCTTGGAAGTAAAAACACTTGCTAAAATTGGTGTTGATAGCCCTGGTTGACTCAGTCTTACAAAACTCTTAGAAAAACATAGCCCAGGCACAAAATGATTTTTTTACAATGTTTTTTTTTTATTTAGTTCTTTGCTTTGACGGTCAGAGATAATGGAGGAAGGAGGAGAATTTCTGTTCAATTAACTAGCTTGCCTGTTGGTGTGCAGTGGGTGAGAAAAGAAGAACAATTTTTGGCCAGCTGGCTTAGCAGCTCTAAAAGAGATTGTAATGTCCCATAATGAAATGTAGGGGTCGAGGCACTTCTATAGACCAGATGCCAAATGTCTCACCATGTGTCCCCTTGATTGCCATAGCGCTGTATAGGCTTCCCTGGCGCTGCGCCTCAGCCTGTCGGCGCAGAAACCCCCCACGGACACCCCAGTTTGCAGGACTAAAGGATTTGTGCTCATTAATACGAAAAGCTGTATGGGTGGCCTTGCCCCTGACTGTTCTTTTGTTGGCTGTGTAGTCAGGGCTTGCATCTAAACGACTGACCCGCACCCTGAGCGTGCTTTTAAAGCCGATTTTGATCAAAGGGGCTGAAGCTCCCTTTTGCCTACAAATGCGCTAGAAAAACAAACACAGGAACTATGAGAATGTTGGTAACAAAAGCAGAATTCAACCTTTGAGGCCAGCTCACTGCTGCCCACCCCCACCTTTTTTTGTTTTTCAATATTCTGAGTACCAGTCCTTCTACGAAGCGGGCACAGCCGCGAGCTGCTGGGCCTCCCCCGGCTTTGAGCCGCGCAGCCCTTTGTGCTCGCTGTGCTTCGCCTCCTCTTTTGATTTGACTGTGCAAACTATAAAATTTGTTCATCTTGGACTTTTTGCCTGTTTCCTATAATTCCAATACACCACGCTTTTTGCTAGATTAGCATATACATATGCTAGAACTAGCATATACCTACTGTTATTAGTTTATCGGATAGCTCAGTCTTGCGCTCCACGCCGTGCTAATTACAGCCGTCAGACTTGACTCTCTCATATCCCAAGTTTCTTGACTGCATTTTTCAAGCCTTCCAACTGCAGCCCTGGGGAAGACCTTTGTCTTGCCTCACAGAATTAGCTACCCTTTTGCAAAGACAACCCTTTACAAAGGAGATGTTATGCACATTAACATCCAAGGGTCTGCCTTGGAAGACAGATTTAAAAAAACCCAACCAAACAAAAGCAAGCACTGTATTTTTAGTTCTTGCTCTTAATAATTTCCAAACTAACCTCATTTTCTAGTACAGTGTTTTTCCTCTGACAGAAAAAGAAAACGTCCTTGCTGGGTGATGTACCTCACTGAAGGAACACAGAATTTAAACACAATGACGATATTAAAGCTAAACACGCAGAGTCACATTTATTTTCTGCTTATTTTTATGCCATTTTTCATTTTATGCCAGTTTTCAGAAGGGTGAACAATGTCTTGGCTCCACTAGCTAGTTTCAGTGCCGCTGCCTTCTATTATCTGTGCATTCTGACGCTAATGTGTTCTCTACCAATTTGTTTCTCTCGGATTGCTGCCTCCTTTACCTGATCGCTTTTTTCCTGGGGTTTTTTGGGGTTTTTTTTTTAATCATCTTTGCTGTAGCACCTTAGAGCGGGTTGCCCCCTGCCTTCCTGATGGGGATTTCTGGCTCTGACAAAAGGTTGTATCACCTGTCCAGGCCTGGGGATTGCTGGGCCACAGCGGGGGCACCTGGGCTACCCCCAGGAGCTCCTGGGCTACCCCCAGGACCCTCGTGGATCCCGGTGGGCCGCGTTCCAGCCGTGCACCTCCCTCGCCGCCTGCTAACGGCCATGAGCAGGTGTGTGTGCGCGGTGGGAAGCAGCCTGGCCGTGGGGGGTGCTCACCCCCTGCCTCCACAGCGTGCTGCCCGCGCTCGGGCTGGGCGCGGGGCTGGTGAGCTCGCTGGTCCTGGGGCAATTCCTGGGAAACATTCCACTGGCTTGTTAGGCAAGGAAAGCAGCGAGGGCTGCGCCACGGCTGCGGGCACTGCCAAGCTGGGGTCTGTCGTTACTGACGCGGCGGTGGTGCACTTTGGAGGGTGGGTGGGGTGGGTGGGTTGGGTTTTGTTCTGTCCATCTGGGTTTTTCACTTAGCACTAGTAATCAGTTTGTGACTTGTAC